>NC_064639.1:399544626-400144626 GCF_023864345.2 Schistocerca serialis cubense | reverse complement strand
GTAGCCCAGCTTCATGGAGACGGTTGCGAATGGTCCTCGCCGATACCCCAGGAGCAACAGTGTCCCTAATTTGCTGGGAAGTGGCGGTGCGGTCCCCTACGGCACTGCGTAGGATCCTACGGTCTTGGCGTGCATCCGTGCGTCGCTGCGGTCCGGTCCCAGGTCGACGGGCACGTGCACCTTCCGCCGACCACTGGCGACAACATCGATGTACTGTGGAGACCTCACGCCCCACGTGTTGAGCAATTCGGCGGTACGTCCACCCGGCCTCCCGCATGCCCACTATACGCCCTTGCTCAAAGTCCGTCAACTGCACATACGGTTCACGTCCACGCTGTCGCGGCATGCTACCAGTGTTAAAGACTGCGATGGAGCTCCGTATGCCACGGCAAACTGGCTGACACTGACGGCGGCGGTGCACAAATGCGGCCAACACCGCGGTTCCTGGTGTGTCCGCTGTGCCGTGCGTGTGATCATTGCTTGTACAGCCCTCTCGCAGTGTCCGGAACAAGTATGGTGGGTCTGACACACCGGTGTCAATGTGTTCTTTTTTCCATTTCCAGGAGTGTATTTCCACTCATCAACAGTCCAATGTCGGTCTTGATGGGCCCAGGCGACACATAAAGCTTTGTGTCGTACAGTCATCAAGGGTACACGAGTGGGCATTCGGCCACGAAGTCCACATTGATGATATTTCGTTGAATGGTTCGCACGCTGACACTTGTTGCTGGCCCACCATTGAAATCTGCAGCAATTAGCGGAAAGGTTGCACTTCTGTCACGTTGAACGATTCTCTTCAGTTGTCGTTGGTCCCGTTCTAGCAGGACCTTTTTCCGGCCGCAGCGATATCTGAGATTTGATGCTTCACCGGATTCCTAATATTCACGGTACACTCGTGAAATAGCCGCACGCGAAAATCCCCACTCTATCGCTACCTCGGAGGTACTGTGCCCCATCGCTTATGCGCCGACTATAGCACGACGTTCAAATTCACTTAAATCTTGATAACTTGCCATTGTAGTAGCAGTAACCGATCTAACAACTGCGCCAGACACTTGTGTCTTATATAGGTGCCGACGACCGCAGCGCCGTATTCTGCCTGTTTACGTATCTCTGTACTTGAATTCGTGTACTTCTGACCTTCAGAAAACTGGTGTCCTAGTTTAACTCTTGCGGGATGCCTATTTCTGTTGACTATTTACCAAACAGTCACCGAGTCCCTCTTATACAGTACGCCTAATCTAGTACATTTATAATGTAGGCTAAAGGATGAAGTCGATGTTGACTACGTTCGTTTTCGTTTAAGAGATATCAGGTGACGTAAGTTTTCAAATTTTATGAAGCATTTACCAGGGGATGACCGATAAGTCATAAATCAGTCGTTCTGAAAACCATGTCTGTTGACTGACAGGCTCCAATGGAATTGGTGGAATTTCTCCTACGTATAGGAAGCGAAGGACTCGTGGAGAGAAAGTAATGTTGGATATTTTAGATTGGAGTTCCAATGAGTTTTTCTTTTTTCAATTTTTATAAGCGAATCTTGCGGCTTAATGTGCGTTTATGTGATTAGTTGGCGGAGAACTAGTATTAGATCGGGGATCTATTACCTAGCTGTAATAGGTGCATTTCGCGAAGTGGTTCAAGTGACTGATTTTGTTACCAAGGAAACTTGATTTTTTTGATTTTTAATTGATTCTGGACTTGCGTAGCTTTGAACTGATATCGCGTTTTGTCTCAGTGGAGATTTCTGTGGAACATGTAATGAATCAGATGTACTGTGTGGATTTTCCAGGGCACTGACTGTATCCTGGAATCTGTTTAGTGCAGCTGGATTGTTACAGGTCATTTATTGGCGTTGGAGTACTAACTGTTTTATCCTTGTCCCCCTGGTCAAAGTGAGACAGGAGGCCCCATTCAGATTGTTTTACTGGTGTATTAGTGGCGACAATTGGGCCGGCTTCGCCAGAAAATGTTTCCTTCCCAAACTAGCTCTCAGATAAATAGAATAACTGGCTCGCGATCTATACGACATTTGGGTTCTGTCAGTGGACGTGCATGAGGATTGAGGTTTCGATCACCGAGGACGCAAGGAAAAATGATTCAGTCTCCCCTCTCTCCCCCCCCCTTCTCTCTCTCTCTCTCTCTCTCTCTCTCTCTCTCTCTCTCTCTCTCTCTCTCACACACACACACACACACACACACACACACACACACACACAGAGAGACAAACGCCACACGCAACGTTAAACGCTCTTCTGCAGTTTGCCATTTAAAAGCCTGTCATCAACGTTCGTAAGACGCTGTTCAATCCAAGCATGCGCTATCGCCATGAATTAATTTTTATTAGATACTAAATTTTCAGTTTTTTGAAATTTTCCTTCCGATTATATGATTATCATCATAGTTTTGCAGCTTTCACGACCTATAATGTATTGCGTTTTAAGCAACAGGGAGCCTTGTTTATTAAATGGTTCACTAATCTGTCAGTTCATATCAGACAACTCACCAAGCAGCTTTTGGCTGGTGCGTCTAGGCCTTCATATTTAATTTTCTCCTTCAACAACACAGCAGTTTAAGACTTTATTTTGCAACATCAAATTAGTTGCGAAGTAAATCGTTAGTGGGCGGCGGATGCCGTGAACGTTTTTTCATGCAGAAATGTACCCGAGAGACCTTACGAATGATTTCAGCACTGGTACATCTCGGATTGTCGCATACTCTTGCGGCGGATAAAACATGTCGACCTTGACTGGGGTTTGAACATGAGAATTTCAGTGTGTGCTAACCACTGCTTCAGTGCTGCAATAAGAATGAAAAGATGAACTTAGAAAGATGGCGTGCGCAGTATAATCATAGCTTACGCAGTCACGCACCACAAACGAGGTTACATTACGCCGGAAAAACATGCAACCCTTTGTTAAAACAAATTGAAATAGTCCTTGCCTGCCCATTACGGTTTTAATCTGTCGGGAATGGAAGCTCCATTGCTCACTCCGATGTAGAGTGATAGTAGAGAAGCGTCAACTGGTAGTAGTTCTCGCTAAAGACATTTTCATTACTGACAAGAATAAAATACTTTACAAAAATTGCGTAGGGAGCGGGGGGTGGGGGGTGGAGGGGGAGGGAGAGAGCAGATGGCGAGAAATATGCCGTCAAACTGGCGGTATCAGGTGAATCCCTTCCCAATCACTGTTAAAATAAGTATGACATAATGGTTATGATATTGCATTCGTAAGGAAAAAGGTTCTTATTTTCCATCGAAGCATCGCGATCATTAATCTCTCATCCATTTGCTAAATCACTTCAGGCGGTGTCCGTGATGATTCCTTCAAAATGATGACGCAGGTAGTTCCCCATCCCCCCCTTCGCCGACTGCTCTCAGTCTCAGTAGGAAACAAAAGCTTCACCATTAAAAGCTCCTGGGGTAATACTGCTTTGTGGTGCTCATGCCACTCATAGGCCTGTAATCACTCTAAAAGAAAAAGCAATCAAACGCAATTTTTTTTAAAAACATCTATTTCTCCATACGCTCACTTCGAGTCTCTGTTGAATCATCATCAAATGCTGATTTACACGGTAGGCAAAATTAAGGAGCAAACAATGTGCTTATTCTCGCCAAAGTTAGAGTGCTGATGCTCCATGCAGCTGAAATCTGCTACTACATGTATCTGTTTCCATCATCAGACGATGAATCTGTCGATATTTTAAAGCTATCTAGACGTTTCCTGAAACAAATTTCTGTTCGAACAGAAAAAGGGTGGTTAGGCTGCAATGTCTTGCCGGTGTTGTGGTTAAAGACTAAGCACATGTTCAGATAAGTCAAAATAGAGAAGGAAATTAGCCGTGTTCTTTTCAAAGAAACTAACCAAGCATTCGCCTTAGCGATTCAAGAAATCCTAAAACTGTGAAAGGACGTAAATTTGGGTCCCACTCCTGCGAAAATGAGCCCAGTATGTTAATTAAGACGCCACCTTACTCCGCATTTCTACTACCAAGGGGACCGCGCCTATTAGTCGTCATCAATTCCGTCCGAATTTTTTGTATATGTAGGGCTTGGCCGCAAATACAATTGACAGAAGTGGGAGTTCCAGATGGACAAGTATATGGAAAAAAAGTGGCCAAGTGCGAGTAGGGTTCACGCTCTGAGGGTTCCGTAAAAACTTAATTATGTATATAGACCAGGTGTGGGCAAACAGAGACCTGCGTGTCGCATGCGGCTCGCTAATGGTTTTTGTGCGGCCCGCCAAGACATTCAGAACTTTTATGTAACAAGTTGTGACTTTTCTGAAATGCAAAGTTAAAAAATGCTTGCAATCATTTTAAAAGATGCGACCCTCCGCTAACCTCTTCTTCTATAAAGTGGCTCTCGAGCCTTAACTATTGCCCACTTCTGGTACAGACAGTTCAATCATCCTGGGAATCGAGGATCTCAACGATTTTTGCCTGTTATCGAGACTGATGCTGGCAGATATCGGTCCCGGGAATTCCGAGACTTTCCAGAATGTTTAAAGTCGAACAAAAATGACTAAAGGAATATTTTTTGGTGATATAATTACAAATTAACAAGCTTCGGATTTTTTTCTTAGGCTGTGTTGTGTAACCTTACTTTTTGGCAAATTTCATGATTCTAGATCAACTGGAAGTAACCTATAGGTATCAAAATTGTGGCATTAATGGCCTTATATTTTGATTACAGTTACTTAGAAGTTTACATTTATTACACCGACAAGGGTCCACAGGCTTCAGTATGTGGCATAAATTTCAACTTGATACGTCTACCCTGAGAGAAAGGGGTCTTAACAAAAAGGCAGACAGAGGGATAACATATGACAAATTTGTTTTTTCATGTGATTTAATTACAAAACAACAATTCTCAGATATTTTTCCTGTAGTTGTACTACGAAACCTTGCTCCTTGTCAGATTTTATGATTCTAGGTCAACGGAAAGCGTGCTGTAGATTTTGATGAATCAGTTGTGAATACCAAAACATGCGACATAAAGACCGTATCTTTTGATCACATTGACTTAGTAGCATGAATTTATTACGCCGCCAACGGACCGCATATCGCAGTATGTGACACAAATTTCGACTTGATACTTCTACACGTTCCCGAGAAAAAAGGTTTTTAACCTTTTGACAGACAACTAAGTGCTCCTATAAGGCTTCCGTTATTGCCGGATGATATACGGAAGAAAGGCTGGGCGAGGCACGAGCCATTCACGTTAGCGCAGTTTCGAAGCAGCGGTTGGCGCAGCGGAAAGAGTGCAGAACGATAACCGAGGTCGAATCCCTACGCAGGAACTTATTTTTATGTTTCTTATTTTCAATTTTTACGCTACGCGAAGAGTTACCCTCCAGAATGAAATCTTCACTCTGCAGCGGAGTGTGCGCTGATATGAAACTTCCTGGCAGATTAAACCTTTGTGCCGGTCTGAGACTCGAACTCGGGACCTCTGCTTTTCGCGGGAAAGTGCTCTACCATCTGAGCTACCCAAGCACGACTCACGACCCGTCCTCACAGTTTTAATTCTGCCAGTGGTAGAGGACTTGCCGCGAAAGGCAAAGGTCTCGAGTTCGAGTCTCGGTCTGGCACACAGTTTTAATCTGCCAGAAAGTTTGCCCTCGATCGTCGAGTCCTTCAGACCAAAGCAACTCATCGTTGCACAGAAACGTGTACTCCCATAAAGCTTCCACAACCTTCTTGTGTATTTTACTACCAATTTGAATGTGCTGTCCAGTTATTACCGCGAGATTTTCTCATGTAATCAAATGTTTTTGGGCCAAAAGATGTAAACTATAAGCCAACGCCAATTTCAATCGGTGCTTCGATGCTTCGCTATGGATGCTGTCATTGTGTAGCTCTTGTCCTTCTTCTACCGATGTTCCAGACAGATCAATACATTCGCTTACACTATCAGGCATTTTCGAACGACTAGACATTCCTCAGAGTATTTTCACTGTGTTCTCGCAACATTCTTGTACAATTCACGTTACTCGGCCGAGAGCTAACAACCGAATTAGCTCCATAGGCATAGCTAGTGTTGTTCCCAACGACCGATGGGCCGAATTTACCTCCACCGTGTACCTATTGTTCTTGTGTAGCTGCCACGAGCTGCTCGAAGGTCGAAATGAATCTAACGGAATAGGAAGCCCTGAGCGATTTAATTACAATCCTTTCTTCAAAATCCGTCTGCAATCCCAAATTTTTCCTTGACTTTCCTTTTCATGCCTTTTACGAAAACGTGAAAACACAACATACTGAGGGTATTATTTCGGTAATTTGCAATGTAAGTAACGTTAAAACTGAAAATACGAACATTTAAAAAAAGTTTCCGTACAGAGATTTGACTCTACTACCCTCAAGTTACTGCTCTATACTCTTTCCGCCGTGCCGACTGCTGCCTGTTAAGTACTCTGTCATAAATGACTCATGCCTCCCCCGAACAGCACCAAAAATGCAACTTTTTCTAAAACTCTGGCCGTCTGGAGCTCCTACTTCTTTCACTTTCATTTCTGGCCAAGCCCTGCATATACCATAAATTTCGCCGGAGGGGGAGGAGAAATAGTGTTTAACGTCCCGTCAACAATAGGGTCATTAGAGATGGAGAACAAGCTCGAGTTAGGGAAGGATGGAGAGGGGAAAGCGGCCGTGCACTTTCGGAGGAACCATCCCGGCATTTGCCTTAAGCGATTAGGAAAATCACGGAAAACCTTAATCAGGATGACTGGACGCGGGTTCGAACCGTCGTCCTCCCGGGTGCAAGCCCAGGGAGCTAATTAGTGCGCTACCCTGCTCGGTAAAAAATTTGTCGAAATAAGTGATGACGAGTAGGCGCGGACCCAATGTAAACTTTTCCTACTATCGCAAACGCATATAGAATAAACTAAACAACGCGACCGGACCAAATGATCAAGAGACAGCGATCGACCCCTCTGTCATCCTTTGCTGTTGGCATCATCGTATATCAGTGGGGAGGAGCCTATTGTTAGCATCCCGACTCCCAAATGATAATGTCAGGTATTTCCGAACCGTTGCCGCTAAATCTGTTTCAAGCGGTTTCTTATCTTAATGACGCTAAGTGCTACTTTCTCCAATCCTATCATCATGACAGCCGGCTGGTGTGGCCGAGCGGTTCTAGGTACTTCAGTCTGGAACCGCGCGACCGCTACGGTCGCAGGTTCGAATCCTGCCTCGGGCATGGATGTGTGTGATGTCCTTAGGTTAGTTAGGTTTAAGTAGTTCTAAGTTCTAGGAGACTGATGACCTCCGATGTTTAAGTCCCATAGTGCTCAGAGCCATTTGAACCATCATCATGACAGACTAGGAATTCAACTTAATTCCGACACCTGGAAGTCAGATCCGCTGACCACGATGGCACGAACCAATAGACCAGTTTTTGTATCCGATGTCTCTGAAATGGAAATTTTATACTCAGCGTGTATTACCAGTTCTGATTTATGGCAGTGAGACATGGACTTTCATAACGAAAATTATTCAAAAATTTATGTCATAATTCTTTTTTTTGAATGTCCATCCTTGTGAATGGACGTCCGAGGGACTTCAGCCGTTCACGTATGTAATAAAATGGAGCACTCACAGCTTTCCGTATGGTGTCATTTATTATATGGCAACCAGTTTCCGTGCTTAAGGCTTGAAGATGGTGCATTGAAGCACCGAAATTGGTAGCCATATAATAAATGACATCATAAGGACGGCTGTAGGTGTTCCATTTTGTTACATTATGTCAAATGTCTGTTGCTTCAGGCATGCATGCACAGCTGAAGAAACAGACGTTTAAAATAAGTATTACAAGCCTAGACGAGCAAAACGCCGACAATAATGCTGATGTTGAACACGTTTGTCTCATTAACCTTGTTGTGGGAAGCGAAATAATGACGCGAACAAAAGGGGCAAAGACAGTGTGGCATGTGGAGGTTTGGATCGGTCCGGGGAGAGTGCACGTATAACCGTGATACTTAAGGCGACTGCTCGCGATAAGCAGGAAATGCGGGTTCGAGCCTCGGTCCGGCAAAGTTTTTATGTCACCAATACGTAATACGAAGGTTGCCCAGAAAGTAATGCAGTGCATTCTTTTCTTCAGCAGTTCTTTATCGAACATAATGAGAATTACACACACGAAAGAATGTATTTCTTCCCTACACACCCTATTTTTTCATGTAATCCCCATCCCGTTCTAAGGCCTTCCCCTAGCGCGAAACAATGACGTGTATGCCCTGTCGGTACCTATCCTTCTCCTGGTGGCGGAGCCAGTGCTTCACTGTGTGAATCACCACCTCATCGTCCTCTAAATGTCTTCCACGAAAGACATCCTTTAAGGGCCCAAGCAAGTAGAAATCCGACGGGGCTAGGTCAGGACTGTAGGGTGTATGGGGTAACACTGTCCAGCCCTGTTTTTCGGTTTGTTCAGCATTCCTCAGACTTGTGTGGGGCCGAGCGTTATCATGTTGCAGCAAAACATCTTCTGGACTGCTGTGGCGCCGAAGTCGCCGGAAGCGCGTCTTGAGTTTTGTTAATATGTTAACATATGATACTGAATTAATGGTATCGCCTCTTGGCATAACATCAATGAGAATTAGACCTTCACAGTCCCAAAAAAATGTTAAAATGTGTGTGAAATCTTATGGGACTTAACTGCAAAGGTCATCAGTCCCTAAGCTTACACACTACTTAACCTAAATTACCCTAAGGACAAACACACACACCCATGCCCGAGGGAGGATTCGAACCTGCGACCGTAGCAGCAGCGTGGTTCAAGGCTGTAGCGCCTAGAACCGCTCGGCCACAGCGGCGGGATTACAAAGCGTACTCTCCTTTTATTGCGAATCTCTCGCCCAATGCAAAGTCCCAAGCGGCGAGAAAAAAGCGCAGGTGACTCCTGTATATAAGAAGGGCAAAAAAACAGATCCGTAAAATTACAGACCAATGTCCGTAACTTCTGCTTGCTGCAGAATTCTTGAAAGTATTCTCAGTTCGAATATAATAAACTTCCTTGAGGCTAAGAAGCTTATGTCCACAAATCAGCATGGTTTTAGGGAGCATCGCTTGTGCGAAACTCAGCTTGCCCTTTTCTCACGTGATATACTGCGAACTATGAATGAAGGCCAACAAGCAGATTCCATATTTCTAGATTTCCGGAAAGCGTTTGACATGGTGCTTCATTGCAGGCTGGTAAAGAAGGTACGAGCATACGTAATAAGATCACAGATACGCGAGTGGCTCGAAGACTTCTTAAGTGATAGAACCCATTATGTTGTCCTCGACGGCGAGTGTTCATCAGAGAGACAAGCGTATCGTCAGGAGTGTCCCAGGGAAGTGTGATTAGGACCGCCGTTGTTCTATTTATACATAAATTATTTGGCGGACAGCGTGGGCAGCAATCTGCGGTTTTTGCTGATGATGCTGTGATGTACAGTAAGTTGTCGAAGTTGAGTGACAGTAGGGGATACAAAATGACTTAAACAAAATTTCTAGTTGGTGTGATGAATGGCAGCTAACTCTAAATGTAGAAAAATGTAAGTTAATGCTGATGAGTAGGAAAAACAAACCCGTAATTTTCAAATACAGCGCTTGTTGTGCGCCGCTTGACACAGTCATATTGTTTAAATATCTGTGCGGAACGTTGCAATGCGATATGAAATGGAAAAAGCATGTGAGGATTGTGGTAGGTAAATGGTCGACTTACGTTTTTTGGGAGAAGTCTATGAAACTGTGGTTTATTTGAAAAGGGGACCGCATGCAGGACAAGTAGTCCGACCTATTCTTGACTACTGCTCGAGTGTTTGGGATTCGTATCAGGTCGGATTAAAGGAAGGCATCGAAGCAATTCAGAGGCGAACGGCTAGATTCGTTAGTGGCAGATTCGAACAACACGCAAGTATTACGGACAAGCTTCGGCCCTCAAATGGGAGTCCCTGGAGGGAAGACGACGTTCTTTTCGAGGAACACTACTGAGAAAACTTTGACAACCATCTTCTAAAGCTGACTGCAGAACGATTTTACTGCCTACAACATACACTACGCGTAAGGAGCACGAAGATACTATCAAAAAATTATGGCTCATACGAAGGCATACAGACAGTCGTTTTTCCCTCGCTCTATCGAGTGGAACAGGAAAGGAAATGGGTGATGGTAGGGGGAACCCTCCGCCAAGCGCCGTACGGTGGATTGTTGAGTATCTATGTAGATGTAGATGTAGACGAAATGAGGAAATACAAAAATGTTAAGGTAGAAACAGGAATATAGTAATATAAGTGACTTAGGAATGAAATAAACAGAAAGTGCAGGGATCAAAAGGCGAAATGGCTACAGGAAAAATGTGAATAAAACCAAAAATAAATACCCGTCGGAAGGACTGATTCAGCCTGTAGAAAAGTCAAAACAACCTTCAATGAAATTGGAAGGAAGGGCGTCAACATTAAGAGTGGAATGGGAATTCTATTATTAAACGCAGATTAAAGAGCAAATAGGCGGAAAGAGTACATTGAAGGCCTCTATGAGAGGCAGGACTTGTCTGGTCGTATAATACAAGAAGAAATGGGAGGCTATAAGGAAAACAGGAGATTAATATTGAAAGTCAGAGCTTAAGAAAACTTTTGAAGACTTGTGACCAAATAAGGCTCGATGGATGAAACCAAGATTCTTTCAGATTTTCTTAAACCATGGGGAGAGTGGCAACCAAACGAGTATGCAACTTAGTGTGTGGACTCTATAAGACTGGAGCGTACGATCCACTTTCGGAAAAATACTCACTCTATAAAAAAGATATCAAGGGAAGATAAAAGCGACAACTACTGCAGAATCAACATAACGACTCATGCATCCAAGTTGTTGACACGAATAATGTACCGAAGAATGGAAAAGAACGTTGAGGATGAGTTAGATGACGATCAGTTTCGCCTTAGGGAAGATAAAGGCACCAGAAAGGCAACCGCGGTTGATAATGGAAACAAGACTAAAGACAAATCTACAAACGTTCAAAGGATTTGTCAACATGGAAAAAGCGTTCGGCAATGTAAAATAGTGCAGTATGTTCGAAATTCTTACGAAACTAGGAGCTAGCTCAGAGAAAGACAAGTAATATGTTATAGTACGTACAAAGAGAACCGAGAACGAAGAGCTCAGATGAAAAGAAAGTAAAATAGGGCTGTAGTCTTTTGCCCCTACTGTTCAGTCCATACATCGAAGGACCAATAACGGAAAGAAAAGTTCAAGATCTGGATTAAGATTCAGGGTGAAAGTATATCAAGGAAAGGTTCGCTGATGACACTGCTATACTTAGCGAAAGTAAAGAAGAATTTCCAGGCGTATAGAATGGAATGAGCAGTCTAATGACCATAGAATATGAACTGAGAGTAAATCGAAGAAAGACGAAAGTAACGAGGAATAGCAGAAATGAGAACAACGAGAAACGTAACGTCAACATTAGGGACCTTGAGGTTAAGGATTTCTGCTGCCTTGGAAAAACACATGACGGACAAAGCAAGGAGGGCATAAAAAGGGGACTAGATGAGCAAATGAGCACACTCCTGGCCAAAAGAAGCGGACTAACGTCAAACATCGGCCTTAATTTGAGGAAAGAATTTCTGAGAACGTATGTCCGGAGCACAGCATTGTATGGTAGTGAATCATGGACTGTGAGAAAACCGGAACAAAGAGACTCGAAGCGTTCTGAGATGTGGTGCTATAGGAAGATGTTAAAATTTGGTCGACTAATCATATAAGAAATAAGCAGGTTCTATGCATCATCGGCAAAGAACGGAACACAAGGAAAACAGTGACACGAAGGGGCAGGATGACAGGACTCGCGCTCTGACAAACTACTTATGTAGACCGTTCAACAGTAATTTTTTATGAGAGTTTGCGCGTATAAACATGTGTAACATAAAGCATCTTCTGATTTTTTGACACAGAAGGTTAACCTTTTTAAGCCGCCAAGGTACAGTAGACCCTAGTAATTGACACCAATTTCAACTTGATACCTCTACCAGAACCTGAACAAAAGGAGTCTTAGCAGTCGCACAGACATACGGACAACAATATGATCCTATAAGGGGTCCGTTTTTACCGACTGGTGTACGAAATCCTACAAACAACAAAAAATGTCACAAAATATAACTTGATTTTATGTTTTAACAGGGAAGAAAATTTAATTTTTTAAGGGATGTATGCAATTATTTTATGAAGGGAGCAGTTTTTATTTTATGATGGATTACAATTATATCTATTACGAAAGAAAATATTATGTCTATTTCAGAAGAGAACTAGTCCTCACTTTTCGTCCATATGAAAAAAAAAATCACTTTTAAAACGAAAAAAAATTTTTTTAGTTGACCTCTCTCTAAAAGCAGAAAATCCATGTTCCGGCCTGGAACAAATTTTCGATTGTCACTGTAGATTTATGAAAATGTAGGTTCAGCATATCTGAATTGAGAGTCCCTTTAGTGTGTGACGGCACGATACATACTTCATGACGTATTTTATGCCACTTCATGATATTCAGATCGCGTAACTCGAATTTTCTTATATATCATGACGAATCTGTTAGTGGAAAAAATGACATCTGCAGATGCCAGTTAATTGCCGAAACCGGTAATGTGAACACTGTAGTTATTTAGGGATCTTGACGTATTACTTCAATCGAGAAGGAGACATGAGCAGGGTAATAACCGCCAAGCCTTTTTCCATGAGAGAAAATATATGGAGAAACGCTGAGGAAGCGAATGAGACGTTAGGATGTCGCACTGGATAGTATTAAGGACTATCATTTCCTAGAGACTGCCTTCTAGAGTTGTTGAAAATCATATGCCTTCTTTACCAAGAAATGACTTTCTACGAGACTCTTAAGTACGAAATCATTGCTTCCTATTACGTTTCGTTAATGACATGCAATTTGTTATCGATATGCGGCTAGTGTGCAATTTTCGTTTCCCACTTTGTAACTCTCACATACGTTTCGTTATTAACGTGAATCGTTTTCGCCGCACGTGCGCTTCGCCACCGAAGTTAATAATTCGTATGAGATGACTTTTGCTACGGCAAGTAATTATGCGGGTCTTGAACTGCACTTCTTATTTGCATTCTGTTAATTGGAATATTATGATTGAGTATACTTTATGTAGTTTTATTTAATCACAGGTTGTTCTTTGTTTGTGTCAAATAATATAAGCAACAAATGGTTCAAATGGCTCTGAACACTATGGGACTTAACATCTGAGGTCATCAGTCCCCTAGAACTTAGAACTACTTAAACCTAACTAACCTAAGGACATCACACACATCCATGCTCGAGGCAGGATTCGAACCTGCGACCGTAGCGGTTGCGCGGTTCCAGACTGAAGCGCCTAGAACCGCTCGGCCACACCGGCCGGCTTATAAGCAACATACATAAAACAATGACAGACATCATAGATGAAATATCCCTATAACTCGTCTCATGAATTTTAACGTTGCCAGCTACTTGTTCTAATCGAGGGTGGTAGGTGTGTCGCAAAAGTGGCAGGTATGAAATATACAGGATGAGGCAGTTAACACAAGTAGCTGGGTTGTCGGCGCGGCTGACAACCGTGCGAACGACCAGGGTTTGATTCCCGGTACCGTCAAGGATTTTTCTTGGTGGGAGGACTGGAACGAGGTGCACACAGCCTCGTGATGTCCACTAAGGAGCTACTTCACCGAGTAATAGCGGCGCAGGACACTAAAATTGACAACGGGAGAGCTGTGTGCTGACCTTATGCTACTCCCTACGGCATCCAATGACGCCACTGGCAGAGAATGGCATGGCGCTCGGTCGCTACCGATGAGCCCGCCAGGGCCATTGGACGGAGTGCCACCCCAGATATATCCAGAATGAGTATATACAGGCTGGTCAGAAACAGCCTGAAAAGATTGTAATGATGTTGCAAGGTAGGTTGTGCTCAGAAATACGAGGTATATCCACAAAGTAAGTTCCGTTTGGTTATATAAAACAAACGTGTCCAGATACAAAAAAAGTATTTATTGTACAAAAATCAACAACGGATAAACTATTTTTCTACATAGCTTCCGAAATTTTGTAGGCACTTGTCATAGCGTGGCACAAGTTTTTGTATGCCTTCTTCATAGAAGGTTGCCGCCTGTGTATTCATCCATGTGGTAACATGTTCTTTCAGCTCGTCATCATCGTTGAATTGTTGACCACCAACGACAGATTTTAGGTGAAAGAAGAGATGAAAGTCGTCAGGAGCGAGGTCCGGTCTGTACGGAGGATGATCAAACGCGTCCCAGTGAAATTCTCGTAAGAGTTGTTTGGTCACATTAGCCGTGTGAGGCCGGGCATTATCGTGGAAAAAACACCTTTCGACAGTAATCCTCGGCGCTTGTTCTGTATTGCGCGGCACAGTTTCATAATGGTCTCGCAGTAACCATGTGCATTGATTGTTTGGCCTCGTGGTAAGAAATCAATCAGCAAAATGCCTTTTCTGTCCTAAAACACGGTGCACATGACTTTTCGAGGTGTCAAGACTTGCTTAGGCTGAACCTTCGTTGGGGATGAAGTGTGCCTCCATTCCATTGACTGCCGTTTTGTTTCAGGGGTGTCGTACGATACCTAAGTTTCATCCCCCGTGACTATTCGAGAAGAAAACCATCGCCTTCTTCATTGTAGCGTGTCAAAAGTTGAAGTGCACTGCCCATCCGTTGTTTTTTGTGTTGTTCAGTAAGAATTTTGGGTAGGCCTACCCAATGTGAACAAAGTTTTTGAAATTCCTGTTTTTCAGTAACAATGTCGTGAATTAATGATCATGAGATTTGTGGAACCTCCTTAGCAAGGGCAGTAAGTGTAAATTTACAGTTGTGCTTAATCTTCTCTTCAGTTGTGTGAACTAGTTCATCAGTAACCACAGACGGGCGTCCACTTCGTTCTTCATCGTGCACCTGATCACGTCCGTCATTGAACAGTCTGACCCATCTTCTAACCATTCAATCACTCATAGCATTTTGTCCGGAAACCTCGCAGATCTGCCGATGAATTTCCTTTGGTTTAACTTTCTTTGCATTTAGAAAACGAATTTGATTTCACACGCGGCGGCATTTTCAATTACGGCTAACAACATAAAGAAGCGCTACGAAGCACACTTCGGCAGCAGCGACCTGAAAATGACGCACATGTCTTCCATGCTCGGAACTGCGATCGTAGCGCGGATAGAAATAGAAACGGAAATTACTTTATGGACCCTCGTAATTGTTGAGAAAAGAAATTCGATACGTTGCGCCGCTTCCGAGTTATTTAGCACTGAAGTTAGCCCATAAGGCTACTTCGCGTGCAAATTCAAGCAGTTGCACCCACTGAAATGCATTGACATCTGTGGGTCCGTTTAAATGCTCATTACCAGTTAAAAGTATCTTTTCCGGAAGTGAAAAATTTATGTTAGGTGGACAAAAGCCATGTTTGTTCGGTCTGAGGTAACCAATCGGAGAGTGCGCGTGACGATGTGACTGGCTATCTTCAGAGCTAAATAACTCGGAAACGGTGCATCGTATCGAATTTTTTTCTCAGTTCTTTTTTTCTCTACAAAATCCCCTGCACCACCCTTACAAGTTTTTCACCACCCTGCATATCAATTTGTAATTTTCGTAAAGGGAAAAATATGGTGAGTTTTAAGACGCGCAAGTAAATTTTAGCGCTTATAAATTTCATGGAGAAGAAATTAGAACTTTCAGGTTTTACTGATGATATTTTAATTCTGCCAGAGGCGGCAAAGGGCTTGGAAAAGCAGTTGAACGGAATAGATAGTGCCTTGAAAAGAGGTTCAAGTGAATCAAAAAGGGTAAAATCAGGTGATGCTGACAGAGTTAGATTTGCGAAAACAGACACTAAAAGGGGAAGACGAATTTTGCTCTTGCGACAGAATGATAACTGATGACGCCCGGGATAGAGAGGATGTAAAGGCCACACTGGCAAGAAAAGTGTTTCTGAAAAAAAAAAGAGGTAAAATTTGAACGACAAGCAATTCATACAAGATGTGAATAGAATACAAGCTTTTGAAATGTGAAGTTCCAGAAAAGTGCTGAAAATTAGATGGTGAGTTCGAATTACTGATGAAGAGATAGTGAATAGGTAAAAAATCTGTGGTGGCACAATTTGATTAAAAGAAGTAATCAGTAGGTAGGACACATCCCGACGCGTCAAGGAATCGTCAGTTTCGTAATGGAAGGAAATGTGTGTTGGGGCAGGGGGAGGGAGGGAGGGAGCAAGGGGAAGGCTAAAATTGTAAAAAGAGACTATGGCTTGAATGCAACTGATGTATATTTGAGTAGTTATGCAGACATTGAAAAGTTTACACAGGATGGACTACCATGGAGAGCTGTATCCAAGTAATCTGTAGACTGAAGACTGGAACGACAACGAAAAGGACAACACTAACAGCTGTCAGATTTTATTTATTTATTTTGTTTATAGTATGGCAACAACAGCAAAACACTGACAAGCACATAAAGTATAATTTTACATGTATATCTAGTAAAGTATTTACATATACTTTAGTTTTACTTTTTGGCACAAATTTTATACACATTTTTAAATTGTGAAAATTACTAACATAATATTACTGACTACTTTGACTGATATAATTGCAAGTTAAAAAAAGGCAGATACATTTAGTCATAGTTCAATATCTAATGATTGAAGCAAACTAACAACAGAGGGAGTAGCATTAATAAAGTCACTATATGGTCCAGGATGCTTCCTCTGAGGCCAGTCTCTAAGTTGAACAGTTTGTTCTTGGGCCCCACAATCACAGGTTGGAGAATCTCGGCGTCCCCACTTGTGCATCATAGCGTTGCACTTGGCGTGGCCAGTTCTTATTCTGTTCAGCCTTGTCCACTCACTTCTCTGCTGTCGGATTATGACGCGGTATGGCAGTCAGACACCCTGACCGCCGAGTTACGGAGGTGACTTAAAGATGAATTCACAGATTCAAAAGTATTTACCAATTCTGGATGAAATACCATTGGTGCTAAACAGTCTAAAACGAAGAATTTGATGACGGTATTCTAGATTATCTGTTCGAACGAAATACACACAATGCGAAAATTTAAAGGAATAAGTTAAATTTTTTTTTGCTGTATAGGCTTATTGTCCTATGCGTAACATGTACTAAAATTAATATTAAAAAATCTACAATGGCACACGCAGTGTCAAAAAAGCAGCAACTGCTGGAAAGTTATTTGGGCCACAAGATAAGTGATTATTGATTTCGGCCATTACGGGCAATCTGTTCACTATTTTAATGTCGAGGCAGCCACTCACGACGAAGCTGACGAATTACACGGTAACTACGCTGTAAAGGTCTGAAGATAGCCCATGACGACCTAAACAAAAAAAAAAGTTCAAATGTGTGTGAAATCTTATGGGATTTAACTTCTAAGGTCAACAGTCCCTAAGCTTACACACTACTTAACCTAAATTATCCTATGGACAAACACAAACATCCATGCCCAAGGGAGGACTCGAACCTTCGCCAGGACCAGCGGCACAGTCCATGGCTTCAGCGCCACAGACCGCGCGGCTAATCCCGCGCGGCCGACGGAAACCGGTTTTCTCCTATACTTGTGGTTGAAATAAATAATCAGTTGTTGCGCAGAATTCGATGGGACCAACGCCACCTCCCTGTCACATCGAGAATCCACTGATGCATCTTTATAGGAAGTGGGTATACGGAAGTGGTTGGGAAAAAGCCCAGCTCACGTCCGTCTTTAAGAAGGATAGCATAAATTAGTCACAAAACTGCTATCCAATATTACTGACATCCAGCTTTTGCATAATCTTATAACGTGTTCTGAATGACGAGGTATTTTGAATAATATGACCTCGTGGATTCCGAAATTACCCAGTCTTACGGAAGTTAGGTCGCATTTTTCTCACATTACATTCTGAAAGCCACGAATCATTGCAATGAAGCAGGTGCATAATTTCACGTTTTACAAAAACCTTTTGACTAAATAACATGCCAACGCTTATTGATGCAACTTTGGTAGTATGAGGCATCATATCAAGTTTGTGAATGTATAGAAGATTTATTGGGAAAGAGGTCGGAGAATGTCATCTTGAATGGAGGGTCATCGACAGATGTAGAAGGCATTTCAGACGTCCCCCAGGGAAATGAGTTGGGGCACCTGCTGTGCGTATTGTATATTAATTATCTGGCAGACAATATTAACAGCAATTTTTCACTTTTGCAGTTATCTTTAATGCAGTACTATCTGAGAAGAACTGCACAAATATTCAGTTATATCTCAGTAAGATTTTAAAGTGAATAACAGACTGGCAACTTCCTTTACATCTGTATATTGAGCAAGCAGTGAAGGAAACAAAAGAAAAATTCGGAGTAGGTATTAAAATCCATGGAGAAGAAATAAAAACTTCGACGTTCGCCGATGACATTGTAATTCTGTCAGAGACAGCAAAGGACTTGGAAGAGCAGTTGAATGGAATGAATAGTGTCTTGAAGGGAGGATATAAGATGAACATCAACAAAAGCAAAACGAGGATAATGGAATATAGTCGAATTAAGTCGGGTAATGCTGCGGGAATTAGATTAGGAAATGAGACACTTAAAGTAGTAAAGGAGTTTTGGTATTTGGGAAGCAAAATAACTGACGATGGTCGAAGTAGAGAGGATATAAAATGTAGACTGGCAATGGCAAGGAAAGCGTTTCTGAAGAAGAGAAATTTGTTAATATCGAGTATAGATTTAAGTGTCAGGAAGTCGTTTCTGAAAGTATTTGTATGGAGTGTAGCCATGTATGGAAGTGAAACATGGACGATAAATAGTTTGGACAAGAAGAGAATATAAGTTTTCGAAATGTGGTGCTACAGAAGAATGCTGAAGATAGGGTAGATCACGTAACTAATGAGGAGGTATTGAATAGAATTGGGGAGAAGAGGGGTTTGTGGCACAACTTGACAAGAAGAAGGGACCGGTTGGTAGGACGTTCTGAGGCATCAAGGGATCACAAATTTAGCATTGGAGAGCAGCGTGGAGGGTAAAAATCGTAGAGGGAGACCAAGAGATGAATACACTAAGCAGATTCAGAAGGATGTAGGCTGCAGTAGGTACTGGGAGATGAAGAAGCTTGCACAGGATAGAGTAGCATGGAGAGGTGCATCAAACCAGTCTCAGGACTGGAGACAACAACAACAACATGCCTACAGTATAAATGAGTCACAAGTGGAATTGGCCAACTTACACAAATACCTGGGTGTAATACTCTGTAGTAATAGGAAAGGGAACGATCACATAGCCTCAGTCTTAGGTAAAGCTGGTGGCAGACTTTGATTTATTGATAGGAAACTGGAGAAAGGCAATGAGCCCACAAAAGAGATTACTAACAAAACACAGATGCTACCCCTCCTAGAATGTGCTCAAGTGGACCCACCCTAGGACATTTATCATTTCATTTCTTCTCAACAAATAGAATAGTTAGCGTATAATGAACGTCTTCTGTTAATATGGAATACAAATTTGAATATTAGGAAGTCTTTTCTAAATGCGTTTGCCTGGAACTTAGCTTTGTACGGAAGTGAAACTTGGTCGATAAACGCTTCGGGCAAGAATACAAGAGAAGCTTTCGAGAAATGGTGGTACGAGGCAATGCTCAAGATTAAATAGGTAGCTCGAATAACTAATGAGGGTTACTGAATCAGATTGGGAAAAGAAAGAAACTTATGCCACAACTTAATTAAAAGAAGGAATTGACTGATAGAACGGATCGTACAGCACCAAGGAATAAAGAGTTTGTTAATGGAGAAAAATACTGGGGGAGAGTGGGAGGAGGGACAAAAACTGCAAAAGAAGACCAATGCTTGACAACAGAAGGCAGCTTCAAATCTATGTAGTGTTCAACAATTATGCAGACTGAAGAGGCTTGCACAGGATAGACCATGGAGAACTGGATCAAACAAATCTACGGGAAAATGGTTTGGAAATGCTAGGAAACGTGAACTGGTAGACACATAAAGGCGCCTAATATTCCGCGGATATCTATTTAAAAAGTTCGAAGCACAAGTATGAAGCGAGGAACCTAGGAATATAGGAGTATGTGGTGAAAAATAATGCCTCCGAATTTTGCACTTTAAAACTCTTAAAGCTTTTTTTAAATAAAACAAACATTAATAACATTCTACATCTCTATACTTCATGTCTACATATGTATTTCTGAACATAATCATCTTGGCATGGAACACATTTCTCCCAACGAGACACCATAAAAAATTGGGAGGAATTATTTTTCAGCACGCCTTCATATTACATCAGGGTATAGTTCCCGCAGGACAGCGAAGGTACAGTTGTCTGTTAGGTCAGTACATAAGTTCGTAGAGTATTTGTTTTTCATGTTGGTATTTCCCTGTTGTGGGTTTATTTACCGATTCTCATTTTTCATTCGTAGTTAACTGTTGCTATTGGACTTTACATGGTCGTTCTGACGTTTGGAGATAGCGAGTAGAGCTCTGGGCGCTAGAAAATGGAGTGTCTGGAGGAGAAACCGGGACATTTACGACATATTCTTATGTTTCAGTTCAATAGAGGGGTGACAGCATTTGACAAATCACTTAAAGAAAACGGTTTTCTCGTTTTAATGAGGATGGTATCATTTTGACATTAGTGACCTCCACGTTCAGGAAGATCTTTGGGGTTTGATGAAAATCGTTTAAACGCATTAATCCACAATGATCCACGTCAGTGTGCTCGAGAACTGGCAAATGTGATGAACTATGGCCTTTCGACCATCGTGCGATATTTCCATGCAATGGGGACGGTTCAATAATCGGGTGTACGGGTACCACATGCCCTAAGCCAAAATCACAAAAGTCAGCGGGCCCCTCACTGCTGACATCTACTGTCAACAAATGAGACGCCTTGTAGGCGCATTCCAAGAACGACGACCAGGAAGACTGCGTGAAGTGACGCTACTTCATGATAACGCCCGCCCGAATTCTGCTAGACTGACAAAAAAACACTACACAGAAGTTGCTTTGGGAAATCATTCCGCACCACATTACCTACCTGGTCCTTTGCGTTCAAATTTTCGCCTTTTCCGCTCTCTAGCGAACAACCTTCAAGGATCTTCCTTTCCAGATGAAAATGCGCTCAGAATACGGGTCAACGAGTTCTTCGCCTCAAAACCACAGTCACGGAATCGAGAAGTTACCCTACCGGTGGCAGACTGTTGTAAATAGAGAAGGAGAATATACAGTGAAGAGACAAAGAAACTGGTATACCTGTCTAGTATCGTGTAGGGCCCCCGTGAGCTCGCAGAAATGCCGCAACACGCCATGTCATGGACTCTACAAATGTCTGAAGTTGTGCTGGAGGGAATTGACACCATGAATTCTGCAGGGCTGTCCACAAATCCGTAAGAGTACCTTTTTTAGAATGAAGTCAGCTGATAGGTATACCTGATTAAAGGAAGTCCCTCTAAGTGATCACCTTCAGAGGACGTCATGTTTCCAAGTAGAGAAGAAATTATCATATTTCATCAAAATATAAGAGGTATTAGAGATAAAGTAAGTGAACTGCTTATAGATGTCGACTCTGAAATTATTATTATATCGGAGCACCACTTAAATAATTTGACAATTCAGAGACTTCCTTTACCAGGATACAGATTAGCTGGCTGTTTTTCATGGTGTTCCTTGCGGAGTGGACTTGCACTTAAAAAACAGTATTTCATTTGAATCCATAGACGTGTCACGGCACTGCACTGAATAGATATTTGAATGTTGCGCAAGGCAGTTGAATTTAGTGAAAAATTTAGTGAAACTAAACTTCTAATTTTTGTTGTTTATAGGCCCCATAAGTCTGACTTTGTATATGATGGCGCAAGAAAAAGGATGTTGCTAGATCTCCTAAATTCATATGATCCGATGCAGACTGTGTTTTTTCCAACTAGGTTGCAGGGGAACAGTAGCACAGCCATAGATAATATTTTTATTCATCCTTCACTACTAGATGGCCATTCTGTTAGTAAAAGGATGAATGGCCTTTCAGACCAAGATGCACAAATTTTAACACTAAAAGGTATTTGTACTCAAACAAATGTCACACATAATTACAAACTATGTAGGAAAGTTAATACAATGGCAATAGAGAATTTTTTAAACCTCGTCTAGAAACAAGAGTGGCAAGATGTTTATAGTGCCAATAACTTTCCTTAACACATTTCTCATGCTCTTTGACAGTTGCTTTCCATTAGAACGTTCTAAACGGGGTACTAGCAGTACAGCAGTAAAAGACAGCCTGGATGGCTGACAAATGGGATAAGGATATCATGTAGAACAAAGCGTGAATTATATCAAAAAGTTAGAAGTAGTCGCAATTAAGCTACAGTAGCTCATTACAAACAGTACTGTAAGGTGCTTGAAAATGTTATGTGGAAGCCAAAGAGTATGTGGTACGCAAATAGAATAGATAATTCACAGGATAAAATTAAAACCATATGGTCAGTTGTGAAGGAAGTGTCTGGCCAGCAGAACAAGATTGACGATATAAAATCAGTTCACAGTAAAAATATTCCTGTTGCTGACAAATCAGATATACGTATAGTATTTAACAATCATTTTCTGTGCATTGCTGGCGAATTAAATAAAAATTTAGTCTCTACAGGGAGCCGTATAACTCTCTTGGCAAATGCCTGATATCTGAAATACTCCTATGTGATACAGACAAGGGGGAGATTGAGTCAATAATTAAATCACCGAAGACTAAGAACTCTCATGGATATGATGGAGTGCCTAGTAGAGTATTAAAGTACTGTGCTCCACACGTTAGCCCTGTATTTAGCCATATTTGTAGTTTTTTCTCTAGGAAAGGTCAGTCTCCTGAACGATTAAAGTACTCAGTAGTAAAGCCGCTTTATAAAAAGGGAGAAAGGAATAATGTAGACAATTTTAGACCTATTTCTATGACATCAGTGTCTGCTAAAGTTATTGAAAAGGATGTGTATGTAAGGATAATTGATCATTCTACATCGCACAATTTGCTATCAAATGTTAAGTTCGGCTTTAGAAGTCGTTTAACAACTGAAACTGCTATATTCTCTTTTCTCTGTGAGGTATTGGATGGGTTAAACAAAAGGTTTCGAACGCTCGGCATATTTTTTGATTTAACTAAGGCATTTGATTCGTGTTGATTACAAAATATTGCTCCAGAAGTTGGACCGTTGCAGAATACGGGGAGTAGTTTACAATTGGTTTACCTCTTACTTTAGCAACAGACAGCAGGAGGTCATTATTCATAGCGTTGAGAATGGCTGTGATGTGGGGTCTGAGTGAGGTACAGTCATATGGGGGCGCCCCCAGGGATCAGCGTTGGGACCACTCCTGTTCCTTATTTATATAAATGATATGCCGTCTAGTATTACGGGTAACTCTAAAATATTTCTGTTGGCTGATGACACTAGCTTGGTAGTGAAGGGTGTTGTGTGCAACACTGGCTCGGTTTCAAACAGGGTAGTTCATTAAGTTTTTTGACTTGTAGATAATAAATCAACGCTAAATCACAGTAAGACTCAGTTTTTACAGTTTCTAACACAATTCAACCAAACCTGACGTTTTAATTTCACGGACTCAGCATATGATTAGTGAAACTGAACAGTTCTAATTTCTAGGTGTTCAGATAGATGATAAACTGTCGTGGAAAGCCCACGTTCAGGATCTTGTTCAAAGACTTAATGCTGCCTTTTTTACTATTAGAACGATATCTGAAGTAAGTGATCGTTCGACACGAAAATTAGTCTACTTTGCTTATTTTTATTCGCTTATGTCGTATGGTATTATATTTTGGAGCAACTCTTCCCATTCTGAAAGGATATTTTTGGCTCAGAAACGGGAGGTTCGGGCAATAAGTGGTGTAAATTCACTAACCTCTTGTCGACCCCTGTTCACAAGTCTGGGTATTTTGACATTGGCCTCTCAATATATATATTACTTACTGTCATTTCTTGTTAACAAGAATAAGCAGCTTTCACTTAGTTAATACTCGGCAGAAATCAAAAGTGCGTTTGGATCGGACTTCCGTAACTCTTGTGCAGAAAAGTGTGCAGTATACTGCTGTATCCATTTTCTATAAGCTACCATAAGAATTCAAAAATCTTAGCAGTAATCCACGCGCTTTCAAATGGGAACTGAAGAGTTTCCTAATGGCTTCTATTCTGCCGAAGAGGTCCTTGAAAAAGTAAGCTGATTCTTGTTGTATTGTTGATTTCGTTTACTTAAACTTATGGCTTGACTTTTTGGGTTCATAAACGTTTTATTTTTATCTGTTATTACTTTTACGTTGTAATTTCATGTATTGACACGTTCGATGACCTTCGAGATTTGCTCCTCAATTTGGTCCGACGGAACTTGACGCGTAAATAAATAAATAAAATAATCTCTTCTGAACAGCACGTTGGAAGGCTGTTCATGTCTGAGGAGTTTTGTGGCCAGCGGAAGTGTTTAAATTCAGAAGAGTGTTCCTGGGGCCACTCTGTAGCAATTCTGGTCGTGTGGGGTCGCATTGTTCTGCTCCAATTTTCAAGTCTGTCGGAGTGCACAATGGACATGAATGGATGCAGCTGATCAGACAGAATGCTTACGTACGCGTCACTTGTCAAGAGTCGTATGTAGACGTATCAGGGGTCCCATATCACTCTAACTTCACACGCCCCACACCATTACAGAGCCTCCACCAGCTTGAACAGTCCCCTGCTAGCATGCAGGGTCTATGAAAACCCATATCATGATGTTTCGTTGAATGGTTCGCACGCTGACACTTGTTGATGGCCAAGCACTGAAATCTGCAGCAATTTGAGGAAGGGATGCACTTCTGTCACGTTCACCGATTCTCTTCAGTCGTCGTTGGTCCCGTACTTACAGGATCTTTTCCCTGTTGCAGCGATGTGGCAGATCTGATGGTTTTCCGGGTTCTTGATATTCACGGTACAGTCATGAAATGGTCGTACGGGAAAATCCCCACTTCATCGCTACCTCGGAGATGCTGTGTCCCATCGCTCGTGTGCCGATTATAACAACACGTTTAAACTCAAGTTAAATCTTGATAACTTGCCATTGTAGCAGGAGTAACTGGTCTAAAAACTGCGCCAGTTGCCAACCGCATAGCCGTATTCTGCCTGTTTATGTATCTCTGCATTTGAATACGCATGCCTATACCAGTTTCTTTGGCGCTTCAGTCTATTACTGATGTGTGAAGTCTTTGTTAAGTGAATCTGTTGTGTTTATTATACTTATGCAAAAACGCTACGAACTTATGCAGAAAGGTAATAATAATACCGTACGCAGAGGCAATTCCAGTCACACTTCCCGCGACAAATAAACGAATGGGACGGTCAAAACATGATGCTGAACAACGGGAAGTACCCTTTGCCACGCACTTCACAATAGTTTACAGCGTATGGCTGCAGATGTAGATGGTGTCGGTCTTCGCTCAGAGCGGCGTGTCGGCTTAATGCGGGTTTTGGGTCCTCTAGAGGCGCGGCCTGGGCGCTGAGTCGGCGCGGTTATCAGCGGCGTGTGCAGATAGCGACCACCACCTGACGGGTCGCTGCCCGCCGCTCCGCGCCACGCGTAGCAGCCACACTTCCACGCTCTGTGGGCGCGCTCTCTCCGCAAGAATCGTCGCCGGGGCAGTGGTAGCCCACTGTCCCAAGTGACCCGGCCGCGTGAGTTAACCGTGCGCGCTGCCACCGTTCACTCTTCCCAAAAGAACGTCCCAATCTTACTGTCTCCGCGAAGTAAACCAGTAAACTGCTCATTATGCGAAGCAGACTGCACTAGAGATGGCAACGACACATCGGAGGTACTAATAGTTTTTATACTTGCTATCGATATTTACACATCCCTGCTATACTGTCGACATATTGGAAATATCGATACATTTCGACGACAGACCGGAATTTTATAACACTATTTTCTTCGAGGGAGAGCCATAAACTCTTAATTACAGCCTCGAAGGAATCAGAAGTTTACGAAATTAACTTTTTGTTTATGAGCCACAACTATTCGGCGCAGACTATTGATAAAGTGGACTATCGGGCAGTAAATCGTTTTCGGGAGCAGCAGAAGTGTTGTACCCAGATGACTGTATTCGTCTGACACAGCTACAACTTTCGAATGGTTGAAGTGGCTCTGAGCACTATGGGACTTAACATCTGAGGTCGTCAGTCCCCTAGAACAACTACTTAAACCTAACTCACCTAAGGACATCACACACATCCATGCCCGAGGCAGGATTCGAATCTGCGACCGTAGCAGTCGCCCGGCTCCGGAATGAAGCGCCTAGAACCGCTCGGCCACCGCGACCGGCTGCAACGTTCGAAAACGAATTACCACTCGTTACGCAAGGTACCAAACGGTTGCACCATTTTGGTTTGGTTTCTCTAGCGGTCTGCTACGGTACTGGGGTGCCTTCGGTTTTATTGTGTACCGGAACTATAAACATGTACTTGCAAACAAACAGAATATCAATTACGTAAATTTATCTTTTGGGATGATAACTGAAACGTTATGACTACCCACCATATATACATGTACTCGGTAGTGGGTATAAGTACTGTTTTTATACATCCTGTCACATGAACTTAAGAAAACGAAGAGTCATTAAGCATTTTCAGTATCGCATTAGTACATGGTGCCTCATCTCATCTACATGAAAAGTATTTAATTATTTTTTGGTGAATTCGTTTGGAATTCTTTGTAGTCCAGGTCCTAATACATTTGAAACTACTCAACAGTCAATTGTCTGTGCCTCTGAAACCATCCAGTCCGTCCCCCAACTGTCTGAAGTCAGTCATGTGACTCCATCTATTCAGTCGGCTGTTCAATCAAGTCCATGTGGTGTATGTGTGGATCGTTGAGGTGATAATGTACACCATCTAATCAAAAGAATCCGGACACCCATTTGTGGGCATTAATAAGGGGTATGCCCACTCTTTGCCTTCATGATGGCTTGAACACTGCTGAGGAAACTTTCAGTGAGTGTCTGAATGTCTGTTGAGGAATGACAGCCCGTTCTGCTTCAACGGGTGACACGAGAAAGGTAGTGATTGTTCGTTTATTTTTTATTGTAATCGACTTTCTTGATGACAACACTGGGCCGTTACATATGGATTTAAAGTATGCTAATTTTCATTATAATCTATTTAGATTTATTTCCTTTACGCAGAAGGTAGTTATATTGGGCCCTGGAGCGAAGTCGAAGTTCCAACTCATCCAAGAAGTGTTTCATCGCATTCATCGTTCTGGAAAGCACAGTCCAATTCAGGAAGGTTGTTGTCCTTGGCGTTTCTTAACCACAATAAGTAGACCACACGCTAACCACGAAAAACACTCCTAACACCAGGGTTACTTCACTGTTGACGCCGCACATGACGGCAAATAACGTTCTCCGTTCTCCAGGCATTCGCTAAACCCAAACCCTTCTATCGAACTACCACAGGTTATGACGTAATTCATCACTCCAAATCACTCGTTTCCAGTCATTCACTGTCCAGTGCCGTCTCTCTTAACATCACATCAAGCGTCGCTTATCACTGACTACAGAAATGTGTGCCATATGAGATGCTGCTCGACACTGTTGGTTGGACTGCTGGTGGCACTTTGGAAATCACGAGTGATTCCTTCCACTGATTTCGTGCAACTTTTTACAGTCCCCCTTCGCAATGCTCGACGGTCCCTGCCCGTCAAAACACGACCTCTGCCTATCTTACTTCAGTTGTGGTTTTCAGTTGCTTTTCCACTGCACTATCACATCACTAACAACGCACTTGGGCAGCTTTAGAACGGTTGAAACGGCCCCGATGGATTTTTAGATGACGCCTTCTCGTTCGCCTGACCGACACATTAGGCTTTTACTGCTTCTCCACTGACAATACACAGTACCTAACTACCACTCGCAGTTCTCAAAATGCAGTCCACTGTGAACGATTTAATTGGCTGTACTCTCAACAAACGTTACGCAGATGTCGTTCCCATCGGTGCCCAACTAAGCCTGCGCCCTTTTTAATTTCAAACTGCTATGTAGCTACGATGCTGTAACTCAAGAGAAAGACCTCCTCAAAAAAATTGGACAAAAAGCTGTTTTAGCATATTTGATCTACTACGATTTCGTTGTCATTCAGATGACAAATAAGGAACAGAAAATGATAAACAGATGAAGACAGACTTCTTGTACCGCATTTTATTGAACGTAGTTTTACTATTGCACGATCTTCCGTGATTCTTCCTTTTGTTCTGAAAATCGTGCATGCAGTCAAACTGACGACTCAATGCTACTAAGGAACAAAAACACGTTTATAAAATCGGATTATTTTCATAATCACCACACTATTCAGCAATAATTCGAGAGGACTATGGTTCAAATACCTATTGGCCATCACGATTTAGGTTTTCCGTGGTTTTTCAAAATCGCTTAAGACAAATATCGGGATGGATGCTTTAAAAAGGACAAACCGGTTTCCTTTCCCAATTAGCGATTGTGCTCCCTCTCTAATGACGCTGCAGTCGATGGGATGCTAAACTCAAATCTTTCTTCCTTTCTATTATTCTGCAATATCTTAGTATATACTCCAATGTGTATTTTAAAGTAACGTTATGGTCTTCGAATCTATTCAAAGTACGTCTGAAACACAGTAATGTTTTTGTATTATATTTAGAATTTAGGCCTTAAATACGCTCCAGTTAAAGCAATTCCAAATTATTGAAACAGTCAACTTGATAGAAACATTGTTTTTCTCCAGAATGGCCTTTAAGTGAGTGAACTGACTAGTCTGACTTTCAGAACAAACGGAAACACCCACTGAAAAGGGGACAACAGAGCCACTGAAAAGGAGACAACAGAGCCGGATGACGTGTGGATAATAAAAAGACTGACAAATTAAGTTATTTTCATATTATCGAAAACAACACAAAATGGAGTAATGACTAGTGAGTATGAATCACCCCTCTGTCTAGATCCCACAGATTTTTAGAAACCTTTTGGGTCGGATTTAACAAAACGGCCCTCGAGAAGCAAGGCACTGATTGAGTCTATGTCGAAGATATCCCCGCCACCGCAGCCAACGTCGCTAACGAGTGCTTGTCCCATGTCGCTCAACTCTGAGGTAGTTGGTTCGAACACCGGTCACCAACCCCTTTTTAATGGTCTTATACCGTTTTTGCACTGTGTCGGCATGTTAATATTGGTTTGCAATGTTAGTGGGAAAGGGACATCGGATGTTCTTCCTGCCATTGCCCCTTTCTTCTCGCGAGCGAATTTGTTTACCACCATCAGTCTGCATCTGCATCTACATCTACATTCATATCTACATCTACATAAACACTCCACAATCCACAGTACGGCGCGTGGAGGAGGATACCCTGTACTACTACTTGTCATTTCCTCTCCTGTTCCACTCACAAATAGAGCAAGGGAGTCATAATTTCTCGTATCTCATTTTCGTGGTCCTTATGCGCGATGTATACTGGCGCCAGTAGAATCGTTCGGCAGTCAGCTTCAAATGCCGGTTCTCTAAAGTTTCTCAATAGTGTTCCTCGAAAAAAAAAACGTCGCCTTCCCTCCAGGGATTCCTATTTGAGTGCCCGAAGCATCTCCGTAGCACTTACGTGTTGTTCGAACCTACCGGTAACAAATCTAGAAGCCCGCCTCTGAATTGCATCGATGTCCTCCCTTAATCCGACCCTGTACGGAACCCAAACACTCGATCAGTACTCATGAATACGTCGCACCAGCTCCTATATGCTGTCTCCTTTACAGGTAAACCAATTTTCCTTAAATTCTTCCCATAAACCGAAGTCGACCATTTGTCTTCCTTACCACAGTTTTCACATGGTCGTTTCACTTCACATCTCTTTGCGACGCTACGCCCGGATATTTAAACGACTTGACTGTGTCAAGCAGGACACTAGTAATACTGTATCGGAACATCACAGGTTTGATCTTCCTACTCATCCATACTACTAACCCACATTAACTTACATTTTTCCACATTTAGGGCTATCTGCCATTCATCAAACCAACTGGAAATTTTGTGTAAGTCGTCTTGTATCTTCCCACAGCCACTCAACTTCGACACCTTACCGACTCCTCGGTATCATCCGCAAACAACCGCAAATAGCTGCCCACACTGTCTGCCAAATCATTTACGTGTATGGAGAAGAACAGCGGTCCCCTTCCCTGGGGCACTCCTGACGATACCCTTGTCTCTCTGATGAACACTCGCCGTCAAGGACAACATACCGGGTTCTATTATCTAAGAAGTCTTCAAGCCTCTCACATATCTGTGAACTTATTCCATATGCCCATACCTGCAATGGGGCACCGTGTCAAATGATTTCCGGAAATCTACAAATTTCGAAATTGCCTGTTGCCCTTCATTCATAGTATTCAGTATTTCACGTGAGAAAAAGGCAAGCTGAGTTTCGTAGAAGCGATGCTTTCTAAAACCCTGCTGATTCATGGATATATACTTCGTAGCCTCAAGGAAGTTTATTATATTCGAACTGAGAATTCGTTCAAGAATTCTGCAGTAAGCAGAAGTCTGTAATTTTGGGGGTACATTTTTTCACACTTCTTGTACATACGAGCCACCTGCGCTTTTTTCCAGTCGCTTCGGACTTTGTGTTGGGTGAGAGATTCACGATAAATGCAAAGTGGGTAAGGGGCCAATGCCGTAGGGTACTCTTTGTAAAATCGAACTGGGATTCCATTCGGACCTAGGGGGGTTATTTTTTGTCAAATTTTTCAGTTGTTTCTCTACGCCAGGTATGCTTATTTCTGTGTCGTCCATACGGCAGTCTGTCCGATGGTCAAATGACGGTATGTTTGTACGGTTTTTCTGTGTGCACGACTTTTTGAACGTGAAATTTAAAACTTCGGCATTCGTTTTGCTATTTTCAACTGCCACACCAGAATGGTCCACAAGGGACTAAATGGAAGCTTTAGACCCGCTTAGCGATTTTACATACGACCAGAATTTTCTCTTGTTCTCCGCCAGATTTTTTGCTAAGGTGTGACGCTGTTAGTCGTTGTATGCTTCGCGCATAGATCTTTTCACAGACGCACGAATCTCTACCAACCTTCGCTTGTCATCATTTGTGCGTCTTCTTTTGAAACTAGTGTGGAACAGCCTCTGCTTCCTCAGCATCCGCCGAATTTCGTTATCAAACCGTAGTGGGTCTTCCATCATTTATCCACTTACCAGGCACATAACTCTCCAGACTACGATTTACACTCTGCTTAAACTTCGCTCATAATTCCTCTACGTCCATCTTACTGGAACTAAGTGATGCTAATTCACTATCTAAGAGAAATTTTAATAACTGCTTGTCTGCTCTGTCTAGCAAAAACACTCTCCTAGCCTTCTTGACTGATTTATTAACTTTCGTAATCATAGTTGTTATGAAAATGGAAATGAGCGTTTGGCGTCATTGGCCGGGGGGGCCCTTGCGGGGCAGGTCCGGCCGCGTTGGTGCAGGTCTTATTACATTCGACGCCACATTGGGCGACCTGCGCGCCGGATGGGGATGAAATGATGATGAAGACAGCACAACACCCAGTCCCTGAGCGGAGAAAATCCCCGACCCAGCCGGGAATCGAACCCGGACCGTAGGACGGCAATCCGTCACGCTGACCACTCAGCTATCGGGGCGGACATAGTTGCTGTAAAGATAATATTTTTTTCAACTGCAATGATCACTCCCCCTTCTATGGCCTCTAATCTATCTTTCCGATATACGTTCCACGACTCGCTAAATATCTCGAGCTTTCCACTTCGGGTTTTAGCCAGATCTCAGTCCCAAGAATAATTTGAGCGCGAGAACTTTCCTGCAGGGCAGTACATTCGGGAACTTTATTACGAATACTTCGACAGTTTACTGATAAAACTGTGACAGTCGAAGTGTCTTTATTCTAGTGTTATCCCATGTGAAAGTTAATCAAGGTTTGCGATGTTAGTGGGAGAGGGTGGCTGCATGCTCTTCCCTCGCGAGCGAATTTGTTTACCCCGTCAATCTGCGTCTAGCGTTATCTCATGTGAAAGTGGGAGAATGTTTTCTTCGGAAAGGTTCAGAGTCGTGCAACTGACGCCGGACGTCGGAAGGAAGGAAAATTATTGTTTCACGTCCCGTCGACAACGTGATCATTAGAGGCGAATAATAAGCTCAGATTAAGGAAGGACGAGGAAGGAAAGGAATCATCAATGCATTTGCTATAAACGAAGATAGCCGGACTGGGATATGAAACATTGTTCTCGCGAAAGCGGGTCCTGTGTTCTAACAACCATGCCACCTCGCTTTCCGGGATGGGGGGTGGTGGGGAGTGGGAGCAGGTATCAGCCCGATTTTCACATAATGGGTAGGGGGGAAACCGCCTAAAAACCGCATTCAGGTTGGACGGCACGCCGGCCCTAATCGTTAATCCACCTGCAGATTCTATCCAGAACGGGTGCGCCTCCCCGAATCCCGGGAGTGGTTTTCTATCGCGCGTGACTACCGGGCGGGTCTTGATCGAATACTGGTAGTACAAGAAAGATGCTTCCTCGAGGATTGTGAAACAACCGGGCATACAGAGAGCAACATTGATGGCTATCTCAACTTGAGCTGAATCTTCCACCACCAAAGACACTACAGTGGTGCACTTAAAACGGCATGTGTCAATGCCAGCACTAGTAACAATCTACATTAATAGTCAGGATATTTCGGTAGACGGCAGAGAAGGGAGCATTACCATCTGACATTTGCATTGGCCCCTGAAACTCGCAGAGGACCAAATGAACGTCGACCGACGGTGAATGGAGAGACGTGACGAGCAATATGGGTGTGCCATTTACACAAAAATGAGCACTGACATAATGTGTGCAGATATGAACCGTACAGACGACATAGAAATTCAATCTTGCGCTATGACATGTGTCTGTTACAAGTCACCGCATAAAGTATATAAATTTACAGAGACTTTCAATTTTGACTGTCAGCCAACAAATCAGATCATAGAAGACTTTAATTGTCATAGTAATTTTTGAGAATATAAAGAGACAGTCACAAACTGCAAAAATCTAGAACACTGGACGGAATGCATGAGTTTGGAACTAATACACGACGCACAGTTGCCCTACTCCGTTAATAGTGGACTATGGAGGACGGGTGACAATCAAGTTAATATTTTTTCCTCCGAACAAATTGCTGACCGAACGAAGAAGCATACTGCAGCACCATTCACAAGAACACAACACTAACCTGTTATGTGCACCGTAGAAGCAGTTGTTAAACCACAAAAAATTATATTCAGAAGATAATTCAAGTTCAAAAAAAGGTTGGTGGATCATTTTTCTCAGAACTTGGATGAAGAAGTCATAAGAGTAAGGCTTGATCCAGAAAATTAAGGAGATATTGCAGAGCTAGTAAAGAGCACCTCTTGTAAACACGCTCCAAGAGGCTGTAACTGTACTTGGTAAAGACTCAAAAGTGCTCCTTCAGACTTATGAAAAGCTTTTCGAAAACTATCAATTCTCAGAAGAGGCAATACAAACAGGAGAACAACTTATCCCAGCCGTGTCAACACTACGAACATAAAAATGGCGTAATCTCCTCGAAAGTTTGGAGATGGAATGTTAAAAGTCGACAAGCTTGGAAATTATTGAGAAAACTGAACGGTGATCCTACAGTTTAACCCTCAGGAACGCGAAGTCACCTCTGCCCAAATGGCACATCAACTGCTGTACGATGGCAAAAACACAAAAAGATCAAAAGTACCGAGACTTGAAGGACGTGAGGAGGAGAATGATCATCTTGGTACTCCATTCACAGATGAACTGAGAACTACTATTCATCGACTGAAAAGTAACAAAGCTGCATGCTTGGATGACGTGAGATAACAGCAATTAAAGAACTTTTGCCCTGCAACTATCAACTGGATCCTGATTTGTGTCGCTAGAATAATAATCCCAAAGATCTGGCGCAAGGCAAAAGTCGTGGCATTGCTTAAATCAGGCAAAGAACCGAATAATTCCATGAACTTCAGAGCTATATCACTTCTGTGCCATCTGTTGAAAGTTCTGTGGAGAATGATTTTGAATCGGATTTCTGAGTTTGTCTACAGGAAGATCATTAAAGAATAGTCAGGTTTCCGAAAGTCATGTACTAGTCAGGTACTTAATGTAACCCAACACATCAAGGTACGTTATGAAAGACAGCGGATTACAGAAGTTGCATTCATCGTTCTTACAGCTGCTTAGCCGGCCGCTGTGGCCGTGCGGTTCTAGGCGCTGCAATCTGGAACCGCGGGACTGCTACGGACGCAGGTTCGAATCCTACCTCGGGCATGGATGTGTGTGATGTCCTTAGGTTAGTTAGGTTTAAGTAGTTCTACGTTCTACGGGAGTGATGACCTAAAGTGTTAAGTCCCATAGTGCTCAGAGCCATTTGAACCATTTGAACAGCTGCTTACGTTACCGTGAAGTGGAAACCAACAAGAAGTACACAACAAGTAAGGCCAACTCACTGACGTAGTTTACCCAGTGTCTGCTGCAGAACAGACGATTTTTTGTCACTCTAAATGACAAAAAGAGCCGATGAAGAATGCAGAAGTGTGCATTTCCCTAGGGAAGTGTGCTGGCTCCGATATTACACAATGTATATTAAATACCAGTAATCACCACTCAACACTGGAACCCGGTCCTTCATCTGTAAAGATGAAGAAACAGTAGTCGCTGCTCTGCGAACAACGTCTGAAGAAGTAGAATCCAAGCTCAAATCTGCTCTCGAAGAATTTGCTGTCTACTATGAAGACAACCACTTGATACCCAATCCGGATAAAATTCAAGTGTGTGCGTTTCATCTACACAAAAAGAGGGCGAGAAGAAATCTGAAAATCTCCTTGAAAGGACACGATTTAAATCACGGCGTTCACCCTTGGTAACTAGCGTTAAATCTGGATAGTGGGTTAAGTTACAAACAACGCTATATAGGCACCAGACAGAAGGTATGCAGTCTGACCCGCAAACTGACAAACACCACATGGGAGCGCCACCCAGCGACCTAAGCGCATCCGCTCTTTCTCTGTTTTTCTCTGTTGCAGAGTACGCCGCAACAATCTGGAGGCTTTTCATGAGACAGGGTACGTAAGGCCAACACCAGTCAATAAGATCTTTCTACTCATGGGAACAGCACCTCCAGATGGAAAAAACAGGTAGCAGCAAAGGATGAAAAGAAAAAGCAAGAAACATATCCAAGGCATTCATTGTTCGAAACTCATCCTTATCTATCGTGACTGAAATATAGTACGAGTGTGAGTAAAATGAAAACCTTAAATATTTTTTAAATATTATTTATTGTGCAGAAGTGGTACAAAGCTGTATCACTTTTCAATATAATCTCCCCCACGCTCAACGCAAGTCCTCCAGCGCTTACAAAGTGCATAAATCCCTTTAGAAAAAAATTATTTTTCTAGTCCGCGCAACCACTCATGCACCGCGTGGAGTACCTCTTCATCAGAACGGAATTTCTTTCTTCCCACTGTGTCTTTGAGTGGTCGATATGGAAATCACTTGGGGCAAGGTCTGGTGAGTATGGTGGACGAGGAAGACACTCAAAATGCAGGTCTGTGATTGTAGCAACTGTTGTACAGGCAGTGTGGGGCCTTGCATTGTCATGTTGCAAAAGGACACCTGCTGACAGCAATCCACGTCGCTTTGATTTGATTACATGAAGCAGATGATTTTTTAGGAGATCTGTGTATGATGCACTGGTGACAAAGGTCCCTCTACGCATGTAATGCTCCAAAATGACGCGTTTTTCGTTCCAAAAGAGAGTCAGCTTACCTTCCCTGCTGATGGTTCTGTTCGAAAGTTTTGGTGATGAGGAATGGCGCTATTCCTTGTTCGCTCTCTTCGTTTCCGGTTGGTGGAAGTGAACCCAGGTTTCGTCCCCAGTAACGATTCGTGCAAGGAAGCCATCACCTCCTCGTTCAAAGCGCCAAAGAAGTTTTTCACAAGCATCAACACGTCGTTCTCTCATTTCAGGAGTCAGCTGCCGTAGCGCCCATCTTGCAGACACTTTGTGAAACTGGAGCACATCATGCACAATGAGGTGTCCTGACCCATTATTAATCTGTAAACATGCTGCAATGTCATTCAGTGTCACTCGGCGGTTTTCGTTCACTATGGCTTCAATTCCTGCAATGTTCTGTGGAGTCACAACTCGTTGTGCCTGACCTGAACGAGGAGCATCTTCCACTGAAGTCACACCGTTTGCGAACTTCCTACTCCATTCGTAGACTTGCTGCTGTGACAAACATGCATCACCGTACTGAACCTTCATTCACCGATGAATTTCAATAGGTTTCACTCCTTCACTACCCAAAAACCGAATAAAAGAACGCTGTTCTTCCCTTGTGCAAGTCGCACGTTGGGCGGCCATATCTATACTGATACTGCGACGGTATGTGTGCATCTGCACTGAGCTGCCACCTACAGGCCATTCTGCACGCTGTTTGTAGCACGCTCACCAACTTACACGATAACGGCGCGAAATTTCGATTTGTTATTACAAATTTAAGGTTTTCATTTGGCTCACCCTCGTATAAGCTTCCTCCTTAGAACAGTACTAATCCCAGTTCCAGCGGACGCCCGACAAACTAAGGTGTGGAGAACAAAATCTCCTAGAGGATTATGGAAAGCAACAAGAAGCTACCATCACGCTGGCACCTCCAATAAGGGACCTGGAAGACACTCAACATACTGGAAGAGATGATGCGGTGCACGACTAATCCGAAGAAGCAGGGTATCAGTAACGATGAATTTTGTGAACGTGGAGCAAGGCAAGACTGTAACCAATTGTTGGTTTGCAGCAATCTGAGCGAACACGGTGACATGGAAGACTTGTTTGCAGCGAATGACCGTGCCGTGCCGTTCTGGCTGCTGAATACTAGACTAAAGAATTGTGAACTTCTCTCAATCATTAACAGCAGATTGTTACTTCAGATTATATTGTGTTTTAGTGTTTTCTTTTACTCGGATAAATAAAAACTGGTAGCTGGAACAAATTTTCAGTTTCAATTTTTGACCAACAAGGGGAGGAGAGATGTGGCGTGAAAGTTCCTGACCGCCAGACTTTGCGACAATGTCCATGATTAAATACGAAATCTTTTCGCAGTGTCTCAGGGAGCGCTGACATGCGACACTGCTGGTCTGTCCTATTGATGGTAAACTGCCCCCAGCAATTCCCTTGGTGCTATTTGTGAAAAGTTGGCTTTATTCTGGAACCAGAATTTTACCCTCATCCTTCTCGCATCATGGTACTACACAAAAATGCCCCCCCTCCCCCCCCCCCCCCCCCCACACACACACACACGTGTGCGCGCGCGTATAACATTCACCTTCACTCAACATGTGCGTTTAGGATACAACACTCACACAGCGCGTGGAAAGGGGCCGTTGTGCAAGAAGTAAGGAAACCCTTTTCATTTAAGCGCTTGGAATTACACCTCAGGGTCTCCAAGGAACAACGTTATACGGCTTTCTCCTTCGTCACTCGAGAGCATATTCGCATTCGTCGGTGTTACAGGTTTCATTAGACTTCATATCTCCGAAACTATTCTTAGAAGCTCTACAGGAAGGTTTCACCCCCTTAACGTCGTAAGAAACGAAGAATAAATACTTGGCAATGGAAAGAACTTCATCAACTTCGTTTTACTAATGACAATGAATTGAACTACAAATTAAAAATGAGTTCCTAGAAACTGATGAGGAATTTTAGTCCTTTAAGGCAGCTGAAGACAACGACTCGATGTACAGGAAGATAAAGCTTCCTACGTAAAAACACGCAAAAAGTGAGGATTGCCCAGCGAACAGTGGTGGGAATTACTAAGAAATAGAGAAAAACTAATTTATTGATCAGCGAACAAAGTGGAGTGGGAAGTTATTTATGATGTAACGAAAATGAAAAGGAAATGCGGATGACATGTAGCCAGGCGAATGTAACGTCCAAGAGATAAGAAATTCCGCCAATTGGAGGATGGATAGATGATATCAGAAAATATCTTCAATGCGATTCTAGTTAGGAGTTTGATCAGAGCACCAAAGTAAGTGTTTTTTTCAAACAAACATGAAATGATCCTAACTTCGTGGACAGAAGATCACGTCGATGCAAAAAAGATTGATTCAAAATTGTCGGTACAGTGTGGGAAGCGTGTATATAAAGAGCTGTGTACATTTGGCCACCAATCTAAACTAACGGTCTAAGACCAAAATAAAATGAAAAAGCATCACGCTATCATTCCGTTTCCACCAAGTTTCATTCCCGCCACACACATTCCTGCAAACAGATTTAGTGAGGTCATAAACGACCATCTGAGTAAAATTGCATAAAACGTTACGTATCTTAAAACCTATTTCACTGCTCAACAGAGGCATATGACGCGTTGTTTGCACCAGTATGCAATGGTGCGCATTCGTTGTTATCAGCACTGGCATCTGGGCGGCACCAGTATCACGCAAGCGCAATTCTAAGATTTCTTAATATACGAGTATTGTTCTCTCACTATCGTCTTCGCCTGAGGAGCGACAGGAATACTCTCCAAAAATTATCATCGATGTCTGATGATTGATCTGTACGGCGGGTCGAGTCCTATCAGTTGGCTGAGGCCTACCAGAGAGATATTACAATTTATAATCTATTCCCTTGTCATTTCTACAAGAACATCTCTGATTGTGCTAACAGTGGATTTTACACCTGCATCTATGCTTCACAAGCCCCGCTACAGTGAGTGCCGGAGGGTACTTTGTTTATCGCTGTCACTCCTCCTCCCCCCCCCCCCTCCACCTTCTACGCTGGAAGAAGGGTTGTTGGTAAGCCTCCATGTGGGCTCGAATCTCTCCAATTTTATCTTCATGACATTTCCGCCAGTAAAATGTAAATGTCGTGTGACTAGGGCCTCCCGTCGGGTAAACCGTTCGCCGGGAGCAAGTCTTTCGATTTGACGCCACTTCGGCGACTTGCGCGTCGATGGGGATGAAATGATGATGATTAGGACAACACAACACCCAGTTCCTCAGCGAATCGAACCCGGGCCCTTAGGACTGACAGTCTGTCGCGCTGACCATTCAGCTACGGGGATCGGACTTTCCGCGAGTTATTAGCAGGAGGAAACAATATCTTCTAGAAACGCACGCTCTCAAAATTTTAATGGTAGATCATACCGTGTGTATAACGGATTTCTTGTACCGTCTGCCACTATAGTTGACTCAGCATCTCCATATCGCCTTCACCCTTACTAAATGAACCTGTAGAAACGCGCGCTCTTCTTTCGATTGTATCTATTTCGTCTATCAATCCTGTCTGCTGCGGATCCCATACTGACGAGCAATATTGGTTGAAACAGAGTTTTGTGAACTATCTACCTTGTGGGTGCACTACATCTGCTCAAGATTCTTCCAATGACTCTTCTGGCATCTCCTATCTCCTTTACCTGCGTACCTGCGATTAGTTTTATGTGGTCGTATCCCTTGTATCGCTCCGTGCGCATACTCCTAAATATTTTAAAGAACTAACTGCAACCAGTGATTGTTCTGTAATCGTGTAATCATGAAAAAATGGGGCTTTCTACATATTTATGTGCAATACGTTAATTTTTTTTTAAAGGATCAATTGCCACTTCCTGCAGCAGGCGTTGATTCTCTGCAGGTCTTCCTACATATCGGTATAATTTTACGCGGTTGCGAGTTTCGCATACAACAGCATCATCGGCAGAAAGCTTCATGGAACTACCACCGTTACCCGCTACGTCATTCATATACATACATATTGTGACAGTAATGGTCGTGAAATACTCCCTTGGGGTACGCCCAGAGTCACTCTTCAGTCTCTGCTGAGAATGACGTTTTGTACTCTTTTTGCTAGAAACTCTTCAATCCAATGACACGGTTGGTCCGATACTCTGTACGCTCGTATTTTGTTCACTAGGCGGGAGTGCGAAACTACATCTAACACCTTTCGGAAGTCAATGAACACAGCACTAGCCTCGGCGTCGGTATCTACTGCTTTATGGATCTCGTGGACAAATAGATTGCTCTGGGTTTCACACGAACGTTGTTTAGGAACCAATTTTGATTCCATCAAAGTAGATTTTCGATCTCCAGAAATGTCATAATGCGTGAGCATAAAAGATATCCCAAGATTCCTCAACAGACCGACGTCGGAGATATAGAGCCACAATTTTGTGCGTCTGTTTGACGCCTTTTCACGAAATTTTGACTTTGTAGTGAATGCATCGTGATAATTGAAAATTTTTATCAGAGCAGGCCTCGAACTTGGAATCCCTGCCTTTCGCGACCAGTCGCCTTCATTATTAGGTTCTCTGAGCAAGCCTCCAGCCTTGACCCAAACTTCCGTTGTCAATTAGCCTTCCAACTTCTGTTTTGATACAATTTATACATATTCCTCATGGCTCAGCAACCCACACCTAGATAGGTGGCGCACTGGTTAGACCTGGAATCACATTCCGGTGGACGATCATTCAAATCTGCGACCAGATTTAAAATTGTTGGGCGCAGAACGCTTGGTCAACAGCGCCCTTTCACAAGATCGCGGTACTAGTGAATGGCGAGTACTCTTGTTAAAAGAAAAAGAAAGGGGCATATAAAGATACCTACAACAATAGAAAACATTACAAACAAGTTCCACTAATCTAGCCGTACCGTTGTCCTACTTAAAAAAAAAAAAATAATGGAACAGTGGAAGTCAGTAATAAAGCTGGTTGAATCCGATACTAAAAGGATGAGCCAGTCACCAAAAAACACATTAAATCCACCATCCAGTTGAACATGGCAGGAGTCCTCACGCCACACAAAATGTCAACAATTGTCGTGCCGTTATTATGTCGTCGCCTAAAATGGAGGGTAAGTTCCTCGGGAGACCAAAGGCATTCCTCCTATCAGCATACAACACACAGGTTGTTAAAACATAGTGCACTGTTATTGTGACGTCGCAAACATTGCATTCCATTGGGTCTGTGTGTCGCAAAAGACAATCATGCGTCATTCGGGAGTGGTCGATAGGAGGGCGAGTGAAGGTTTAGGTTTTTCGTGATTTCCCTAAATTACTCCAGGCAAATGCCGGGATGTTTCCTTTGAAAGGGCACGGCACATTTCCTTTCCTATCATTGAAACATTCCGAGCTTGTGCTCCGTCTCTAATGGCCTCGATATCGATGGGACGTTAAATTCTAATATTCCTACCTTGCTTCCGCAACCAACCACAGCTGTCCACGTTCCCACATATATCATAGTGATAACCGCCGGTAACAGTGTTTCGAAGTCACAGCGTGAAACATGAAGGTTTGAGTCAAGCCTGGAAGCGTGCACACACAGCCTCATGTTTAAGATGAATGCTCCTGAAAAGCAGCAAAACCACAGTCAGTGTTCCGGCCTGGCACAAATATTCGTTTGTGGCATTATCACTACATTGTAGGGCCATCATACCTGAACTGTTTGCGTTGATATCATCTTATGCATTGCATTTTCATCAGTTTCATCAACATCGAACAGTTCATTCCGTTTCTGTGCGTTTAATTAATAGGCACGTGTACTCTGCAGGATCTCCCTGAAGATATGCCAGTACTTGTGGGCCTCTACAATCACGCTCCGCCCTAAATCACCAGAAACCCACATATCCCCTGTTCTTTGTCAGATTACTTTACAAATGTGTTGATGTGTTGAATATTTGACGTTAAGCATGTAAGAGAGAAAAAGTTTAGAAAATATTTGAAATAATGCTTCAAGTTTGTTGGAAGACGCTAAGTGCTCTCATTCTCAAATACTGGATGAGGACGTGCTGAAAGGTAATGCATCCGAATTTTTTACGCGGAAGTTCTTAAAGTTTTTTTTAAATAAAACGAATGTCATTAATATTCTACAGCTCAGTTCTTCATGCCTACATATTTGCAGCCCTCTGCCGCTAGAGGACTCTGAACTGAAGCGTGTAACATGGCGGTGAGTAACGTAACAAAGACAGTGCGTGAGAAAGAGTGCTGTACTCGAGTTTCGAATACGAGGTGTTGGTCCACACACGGAGCACCCACTCCTTCAGTATGACAACGCCACACAACACATGGTGCTGCGACATCTGCAACAATTCGACGCCTAGGGTTCACTGTCACAGATCTTCCTCCACACAGTCTCGACTTGGCCCCATCCGATATTCATCAGTTTCCAAAACTTAAGGAACACCTTCGAGGCCTTCACTTTTATGGTGATGAAGCGGTGCAAGCAATGGTGAAGGTGTGCCTCCGTCATCAAAGTCATTCTAGTATCCATGTCAACAAACTGGTCTCTCATTGGGAGAAATGTGTTCGTCGCCAGGCTGGCTATGTTGAGAAATAAACATAGGGTGTACATAAAGTCTGGAAACACTTTTAATTATTAATTGCACAAGAACTAAACATTGTACAGCTGTCACACACATTGCATTTTGAAGATAAAATCTGAACTTTTTTTTTTTTTCAGACGTCAATACGGTAAATGAAAATTGCCGTATCCGTCCAAGCATGGCATCGTCGAGTGTGGCAGTCGCTTCCCGTGTTCTCTGCCGGAGCTCTGCTACATCACGTGGTACAGGCGGTACATAAACCAGATCTTTAATGTGCCCCCACAGAAAAAAGTCACACGGAGTGAGTTCTGCTGATCGGGGAGGCCATTTCATGAAACAGATGTCCCCTTCTGTAGCACGGCCGCCATGTTTGCGACTAGCGCCGGCTATCGGCAAATTACCAAACTAACATCAAAAAAACTTTCACGATTTCTCTTCAAAATGGCATATGTGTGATATCTGTACAATGTTGGTTCTTGTGCAATAAATAATTGAAAGTGTTCCCGGACTTTATGTACACCCTGTATGTAGACATGAAGTATAATGATATAGAATGCTAATAACGTCTGTTTTATTTAAAAAGCTTTAAGAGCACTCATATACAAAATTTGGAGACGTTGCTTTTCAGCACACCCTCGTAATTTGCGCGCCATAAGTTTCACTGCACGTAGGGTCTACACATTTTCTAACTGTGTTAAAATTTTAACGTAAGGTTATATCTCTTAATGAACAGATTATGATAATCTTTTAAATTTTTTAATTCGATCTACAGTTGTATGAAGTATTGAAAATTAAATACTTGCTGCACCTAGAAGCCGTTAGATAGGGCACCTGCAAATGGATTCGTGCACCGTTTTATCCGTTTAATAACATACCGGATGACTACAATTAAACTTTATTTAACACGTTATAACTTTGAAAATAATTACCGTACGAGTGCTATACTTGGTAGCATTAATGTCCAGAGCATGGGGTGCACGATTCTCATGCGTCACAGCGCCACCGTCCAGTTCCAACTATGGCCACCACGTGCCGTGATCAGTCATCGTGATTCACAGTCTCACGCACTTGACCAGTTGCAGTGCACTTGTTGACGTGTCAACATGAGCTTGGACAAAAGGAGCAGGGCATTATTGGTGAAACTCTGTTATCAAAACAACAATAATGCTGCAGCTGCACTTGGAGAGTATTGCCAGCTGAAAGGGTTACGGAAGGGTCCTCTTTCTCCACCCGCTGTGCGGAGCATAATGAAGTAGTTCGAATGAACTAGAGAAATGGGCGTCGCTCCGGGAAGAGGCCGACGACCAGTTGCACCATAGGTGGTTGGCGAAATCGCTGTTGCTATGGCAGACAACGCTGCGCGTTATTCCTGATAGCGCGCGTGCTGTTTCACGACACTCGAACATCCCACGATCCACTGTACGGAAGGTGCTTCGAATCATTCTCAAATGGTATCCGAGCGAGCAAGGTGGTGCAGTGGTTAGCACACTGGACTCGCATTCGGGAGAACGACGGGTCAAACCCGTCTCCAGCCATCCTGATTTAGGTTTTCCGTGATTTCGCTAAATCGTTTCAGGCAAATGCCGGGATGGTTCCTTTGAAAGGGCACGGTCGATTTCATTCCCCATCCTTCCCTAATTAGAGCTTGTGCTCCGTCTCTAATGACCTCGTTGTCGACGGGACGTTAAACACTAATTCCTCCTCCTCCTCAAATGGTATCCGTACAAGATCCATATCGTACAGCAGCTTGCACCACAGGACGTAAAACGACGTGTTGAATTCGCTCTCCACTTTCTTGCAAGGACTGAATTTGACGAGGGTGGCCGTGGATCATCCTACGAACAGACGGAGCTCATTTTTCTCTGACGGTGAGGTGAACACACAGATTTGCCGAGTGTGGGGATCTTCGTCTCTACTCACCGTGCATGAAGTTCCACTGTATGGTGTGACTTCGCGGCTACGTTCATCATTGGCCCATTCTTTTTTGAACAGATTGGCGCTCAAGGACCAAAGACGGGTGGTGTGACTGGCCAGCGTTACTGCGATATGCTTCGCCAGCATGTCACACCCGCCTTACATGACAGAGACGCATTGAACTAGACAGTTTTCTTGCGAGATGGGGCCCCACCGCACATCGCTCGTGAAATTCACCTGCTTCTCCGAAACACCTGTGGAAATGATCGAATTATCAACTGATCATTTCCAAATGCTCGGGCAACGCGATCACCTGGTCTCACTCCCTGCGATTTCTGGTAGTGGGGCTACCTGAAGGACAGGATTTACCAGGGTAACATTCACATATGTGCTGATCTGAAGCGCAGCACATCAAGAGAGGTAGGCAGCATACCTACGGACATGCTGCGTTCACCTGTGCAGAATGCAATGCCGCGCTTTCAGACTCTTACGGACACTGATGCGCCAAGTATTGAGCCCCTTTTGTAGCAGTAATTGTACCGCTATGTCATGGTATGGTGTACCGTAGCAGCACATTAAAAGTGCTTCAATTGAATTGATTCTGCATTATTTCTCTTCCCCATGTCCTTGAAACTAATGCTACCAGGTTTGGTCCCCGCACGGTAATCAGTTTCCGTGTTATAACGTGTTAAATAGGGAAAGTTTAATTATAACCACCCTGTATAAAATAGATTGTCCTCTCTGTTAACTCATTCGAAGTGAAAACAAGACGCACTGTGGTAGCAGAGTTTTTTCCCGTTGGACGCTTATCTTCTAGTGCCGCAGAGAATATTTACTGGGACGTCTGCAGACTTTTGGACACATAATGTATTATTTCGTGCACGATAATAGTACTCACAAAAATTAACAGCGTGTTACGCCATTGCTTCCGGACGCTTACGATCGGTTTACTCATACTGCGTCAAATCGAAGGAGGAGAACGCTTCGCAAGACCGCAGCAGGTGAAGCAGAGAGCCTGGCAGCGCTGTGAAACTGGCAGTGAAAGCTGCGGCCGCGCGGCGCTCTCTCTGGCGGCGGCGCGGCGTAAACACCACTGCCCGCCAAATGTCTCCTAACAGCTGCTGCTTCTGTACTCCGCATGCCACTTTACTGTGTGTGAAGGAGGTACTTCTGACATCAGTACCGTTTCTCCCCTTCTTTGTTCAATTCTCGATGTGTGCGTGGGAAGAGTAAGTGCCGTTAAGCCTCCGTCTCATCTATCTTTTATCTGATTTTCTCGCCATGATCATGTCGCGCGACGTACGAGGTGTGTGACAAAAAGTAATAAGACTGACAACACTTCAAGCTATCTGGCAAAGCCGTGTTGTTCTGCTTGTTCAGGCCCATCCCTTCCAGATGCTCAGTCCGAGTTGCAGCTTCTTACTGCCATCAAGTGATTTTTGAGAGCGCCAACAGTGAAGTTGTTTTCGTTGTGTGTTAAGAAAATGGAACAGCGGAATATAGAGCAACGTTATGCAATCAAGTTTTGTGTTAAACTTGGGGAATCCACGAGTATGACCTTAGAATAGTTCAAACAGGCCTATGGGAAAAGTTTCTTATCAAGAGCACAAGTTTCTCGCTGACACAAATTATTTTTGGAAGGCCGAGAATTGGTTGAAGATGAACCTCGCTCAGGGAGACCTTCAACTTCAAAAACCGACGAAAACGTAAAACGTGTGCATGGTCTTGTGAAATTGTTCCTCTAGGACAAACTGTCAAGCAAGTGTTTTACAAAAAATGTCCTTGAAAGGCTCAGGAGAAGGGCATTGCAGACAAGTGGATGCTGCATGACAACACCCCGTGTCACATGGCGACGTCCATCACAGAATTTTTGACAAAAAAGGCATTCCCGTTGTTTCACAGCCCACCAGTTGACTTGATCTCAGTTACTGTGAGTTTTTTCCCTAAACTGAAAAATGTCTTAAAAGGACATCATTTTGGGACTCTGGAGACCATTCAACAAACGGGACCGACGAGTTAAGGACCGTATCAGTTGAAGCCTTTCAGCGCTGCTACCAAGACTGGGAACAAAGACTCAACCGGTGTACAGCTACCCAAGGGAACAATTTTGAAGGCGACAATATTGTAGTTTGAAAAACATAAAGACTTCGGTAGATAAAAAAATCAGTCACGTTACTTTTATCACACATATCATGTAAGGAGAGTCAAATGAACACGAGACAAACTATACAACGGGCATGGCACTGACGTCGGTAACACAGATTGGCGAGTGTGTAGAAGTACCCTCGAATGAAAAGCAGGAAAGAACAGCGCGAACGTTCACCGCTCGACGTAAAGTCAGTGAGTCGTGAATGCGTCCAACATCACTATGAAATATCCATCTTTTGATATGCAGCTCCTTGTATTGGCCGTGTTTGCGGTTAAAAATTTTTGGATGTGAGGTCCGCCAGTTATGCAAGACACCGTTTTCTCAGTACCCAAACATGTTTCGGCACCACTGTGCCATCATCAGTGGGTTTTGGTATTTTTATTTATTCTGCAATGTGAACATTTTGTTAAATGATTATAAAATTATGTGCATTTTTACTTCAAACAACAGATCATTTCTTTTTGTAAATACCTTCACATTTGGTGTGCATGAACTTTCTGGACCACTTTTGTGTTAATTACTACAGGTAGCTTGTCATCTGCAACCAAACGATGTTGATGAGATAGCATTTTGCTGGGAGTTAACCTATCTTCTAGAATGTAATTTAGTTTTTCGCGATGTTTTCGCACCTATTTTCGTATTTACTTACGTTTTCGTGTGGCAAACGCTTCCATTCTCCACATTATGCTGAGATGTTGTGATGCATACGTAACTATAACAAATCACAACCACACTGTGTTCTGGTGTAGTGAAAAAGTATTTTTCTACGTTATTTGTAAGTTACATTCTAGAAGATAGGTTAACTCCCAGCAAAAAACTATCTCATCAAAAACGTTTGGTTGCAGATGACAAGCTACCTGTATTAATTAACACAAAAATTATCCAGAAAGTTAATGCACAGCAAATGTAAAGATATTTACAAAAAGAAATGATCTGTTGTTTGAAGTAAAATTGCACATAATTTTATAATCATTTAACAAAATGTTCACATTGCAGAGTGAATAAAAAAACGAAAACCTACCGATGATGGCACAGTAGTGCCGAAACATAGGTACTGAGAAAAACGGTGTTTTGCATAACTGGCGGACCTCACATCCAAAAATCGCAATGAAAGCCGAGCAAGAGGAACAGCGGGATGTAGTGAGGGTTTCGGCTGCGTGAGGAGTGTTAGGAAGTAAAATTCATGCCGGAATGTCTGCTGCGTATGGTGAAAATAGTATGTGACGTGAGCGTGTGTTTGCGTGGAATGAACGATTTCGAGAAGGTGAGGAGTCATTGAAAGGCTGTAGCAGCCCAAGAAAGGCTCATTATGTCATTATCCCTTCTGTGATTGCTGCAGTGGATGCTGCCGTCAGAAATGACCGGACGACATTCGGCTCATGTTGGGCACCAGTCATGGTACCACTCGCATGGTGACAGAGCATCTGAAATTCCGGAAAATGTATGCACAATGTGTTCCCCACAGCCTGATGGAGGAGCGGAAGCGGAACAGAATGACGACATCAATGCACCGCCTGGAACGATCTCACGATGAAGAATATCGTTCCCTGTCCCACATTGTTGCGAGAAGTAAAACACAGTGTCATCATTCTGAGCCGGACAGCAAGCATCGCAACCAGCAGTGGAAGCACATGGATTCATCCCCGTCGAAAAACACCCAAAGCCGTGAACGCCACGTCCGGGAAGTCAGGATACCTTTCTCTTTCTGCAAGGGCCCGCTGCTAACTGACTTTCTGGAACACGGCTCAGAATTAACGCACAGTGGTACGTGTACATTTTTTAAAAATTAATGTTAATGTGCGCCATCAAGTTTAAACGTCCAGGAATGTGGAACGACGGCTTCATTCTGTTGAAGCATAATGACTGCCCACATGTTGCCAAGGTTGTTCCGACTACGCTACAGAAGTTTAGCTGGAGGCCCTACACATCCTTCATACAGTTCCGACCTCTCCCCATACGATTTCTGTATTTTCGGAGCCCTGAAGAAAGACATTCTTAGCTGTCGATTTGCTCCGGACGAAGAGGTGCACGCCTGGGTAGAATCATGCTTCCGTAGGCAGCCGCAAACATAAAGGCATTAACCATCTTGTCCCACAGTGAGATGAATGTATTAACGGCTAAGGCGATTACTTTTGAAATAATAAACAGTTTACTTTCTTGTAAATTATAGATTGCAGAGATCAGGCGTCATTTTTTAATTTTATTGTGCAGGTCTAGATTTCGGCTAGAGGCTAGCCATTCTCAATGCACTCTTATTTTCGCTCAGTGCATGTAATTCCCTGTTGGTCCGGCTTCATCCACAGTTCATTGAATACTGGCAAACAGCAGTATTCAGTGAACTGTGGATGAAGCCCCACCAACAGGGAATTACATGCATTGAGCGAAAATAGAGTGCATTGAGAATGGTTAGCCTCTAGCCGAAATCTACATCTGCACAATAAACTTTAAAAAGGACGACTGATCGCTGCAGTCTATAATTTACAAGTCAATATAAAAGTCGCTGAGTGCAACAGCTTTCTGAATGGAAGGTAATCTGATGGAGTTTACTTTCTTTTTTTCCATCTGTCTCGTTTTCATTTGACCGCGCATTATATGTGGGAGCGAGTGATAAATACGCTTACAAACTCGTCTTGGAATGTACGCCCTAGGAATTTCAGCAGGAAACATCTCTGTGATTCACAGGTGTTTGTTAACCATCTCCGTAACGTTCTTGTGCTTAAAAAAAGATACCGTGACAAAACGCGTTGCTCTTACTGGGATCTTCTCTAACTTCTATTACTCCTTCCTCATAAGAGTTTCAGACTGACGACCAATCGGTTGAAAAAGCACCTTATTTCTCGGATGAAATAGACTTTCGTAAGCTTCTTCCAATGACGCAGCCTGGTATATGCTTTCTCTAAAACGAGGTTTATGTGGCCACTGCACTTTAGGCCGCTTCGAACGGTTTTGTAGCACAGCAAAGTACCCTCCAAAGAGCAAAAGACTCAGTATACACAACAAATTCAAGTTTCAGACAAAGAGGGCGCTCAGAAAACGAGCACAGCAGTATTGATACACAACACCATGGACGTGTGTAAAGCGCGATGTTGGCCTGTATATTAAACGGAAAGCACTATCCCATTTATAACACGGCAAATACTTCTGCAATAGAAAGCATGTGTTAAAATAGACTAGAAGCATCGATATACAGTATGTTGTCTGGTGGTTCATTGGTTTCACAAAGAAAACCTGGTTTAAGTAGCAAGTAAGAAATCGACATTATCAAATAACTGTTATTAATATTTGTATGAAAATTTTTTACGATCAATAAATTATTAAGATTATAAAATGTGCAGTTTTCCTTTTACTGCCCGTCAAGAGGTTAATCCAGCATCGGGAGGAGCCAGAGTCAAATCTCCATCTCGTCATCAAGATTTCGGTTTTCTACAATTTCCCTAAATCGATAAGGGCCAAACCCAGGGCACTACCTTTGAAAAAGATACGGCAGATTTCATCCTTCACTTCGTCCAATCCAAGCTTGTGATCCGACTCTAATAACCACGTCGTTGACGGGACGTTAAATCACGCTCTTCCTTCTTGACTATCGAACCGTGCCTTGAATTTATGAAGCCACAGGCCTCAGACCGCTGGGATTAGCAATCAGTTCACCTGCATATAGCGAGACAAAGCTAATACACTCCTCTTGCATTGATGCATGCCTGTATTCTTCGTGGAATATTATCCGCAGGTTCACCAACGCACTGTTGGTCCAGATTATCCCACTCCTCAACGGCTATTCGGCGTAGATCCCTCACAGTGGTTGGTGGGTCGCGTCGTCCATAAACAGCCCTTTTCAATCTCTCCAAGGCATGTTGGATACGGTTCATGTCTGGACAACATGCTGGCCACTCTAGTCGAGCGATGTCGTTATCCTGAAGGAAGTCATTCACAAGATGTGCGCGATGGGGGCGCGAATTGTCGTCCATGAAGACGAATGCCTCGCCAATATGCTGCCGATATGGTTGCACTATCGGTCGGACGACGGTATTCACGTGTCGCACAACTGTTATTGTGCCTTCCATGACGATCAGCGCCGTACGTCGGCGCCACATAATGCCACCCCAAAACATCAGGGAACCTCCACCTTGCTGCAATCGTTACACTGTGTGTCTTAGGCGTTCGGCATGGCCGGGTTGCCTCCAAACACGTCTCCGACGATTGTCTGGTTGAAGGCATAGCCGACACTCAGTGGTGTAGAAAACGTAATATCAATCCTGAGCGGTCCATTCGGCATGTTGCGGGGTGTTGTTGTTGCAAAGATGGACCTCGCCATGGACGTCGGGAGTAAAGTTGCGTATCGTGCAGCCTATTGCACACAGTTTGAGTCGTAACACTACGTCCTATGGCTGCACGAAAAGCATTATTTACCATGGTGGCGTTGCTGTCAGGGTTCCTCTGAGCCATAATCCGTAGGTAGCGGTCATCCACTGCAGTAGTCGCCCTTGGGCGGCCTGAGCGAGGCGTGTCATTAACAAGTCCTGTCTCTCTGTATCTCCTCCATGTTCGAACAACATCGCTTTGGTTCATTCAGAGACGCCTGGACTCTTACCTTGCTGGGAGCCCTTCCTGGCACAAAGTAACAATGCGGACGCGATCGAACCGCGGTATTGACCGTCTAGGCATGGTTGAACTACAAACAACACGAGCCGTGTACCTCCTACGTGGTGGAATGACTGGAACTGATCGGCTGTCGGACCCCCTCTGTCTAACAGGCGCTGCTCATCCGTGGTTGTTTACATCTTTGGACGGGTTTAGTGACATCTCTGAACAGTCAAAGGGACTGTGTCTGTGATACAATATCCACAGTCAACGTAGTCAAAGGGACTGTGTCTGTGATACAATATCCACAGTCAACGTCTATCTTCAGGAGCTCTGGAAACCGGGGTGACGCAAAAATTATTTTGATGTGTGTAGTTAACAGTGTTCCCATATTGTATTATGGCTAATGTTCAAAATGGTTCAAATGGCTCTGAGCACTATGGGACTTAACATCTGTGGTCATCAGTCCCCTAGAACTTAGAACTACTTAAACCTAACTAACCTAAGGACATCATACACATCCATGCCCGAGGCAGGATTCGAACCTGCGACCGTAGCAGTTGCGCGGTTCCGGACTGAGCGCCTAGAACCGCTAGACCACCGCGGCCGGCATGGCTAAAGTGTTCAGCCACTATCTGAATCCACCGATAAATTATAAATGTGTTGAGAACAGAGCTAGTAGTAAGAAAGTAATAAATTAACACGTCATGTCTGATGCTGAAGTCTGCCTACAACGAAACCTATAGCAACGACTTCCTCAATGCGTGGGCGACATATGCAGCATTTGAATGGCGTAATTTTGATAAAATGATGCCTCTTTCCAGAACTGTACAACATATTATGGGGTACAAACAAACTTTTGGAATGATACTTCTTTTTTTCTGATCATTTCAAACTTCCCCGTTTCTCTGCAACATCCTGTACTTCTCGCCAAATTTCCAATCGCTACAGATGCGCTCTTGTACACTTGCTTCCTGTTTTCCAAGCACTCCAGAGAGAAATATATAGCTGGTAATGGCTTGGTCACAAATGGTTCAAATGGCTCTGAGCACTATGGGACTTTACTCCTGAGGTCATCAGTCCCCTAGAACTTAGAACTACTTAAACCTAGCTAACCTAAGGACGTCACACACATCCATACCCGAGGCAGGATTCGAACCTGCGACCGTAGCGATCGCGCGGTTCCAGACTGTAGCGTTTAGAACCGCTCGGCCACAGCGGCCGGCGCTTGGTCACAGCCTAGGATTTCTTTCTAAAATGAATCTGTCGTTCTGCGGTAGAGCGTGCTCTGTTGCAAAACTTCATGAGAAATGCAAACCTTATTTCAGACCTGAATTCGAACCCGTACCCCTAATTCAGAAGTGCTATTCCGGCAGCGACTGTAATCTGCAAAGCAGGGCAGTGGTACTGGCAGAAGTGTAGCTGCGAAAGAAGATCGTGAATCATACTTGGATAGCTCAACTGAAAAGAGTACTGCCCGCGAAAGGCAAGGGTTCGAGTCCGAGACCGGGTCCATCCACCAGAAAGCTGAACATCAGCGCACTCTACGCTGCAGAGTGAAAGACCGTATTGAAATCTCTTAATGAGTGACAGATCCAGACATGTTTAAATCTGCCTTACAGGCACAATGTGGTCCCATGTCATTTATTCCTCCTCCCAAAAAGCGAATGAAAGCATCCATGGGCATCGTCTTGCACCTTCTAAAATGGCTCTCTCTGCCCAAAAAGCATTTTTGGACAAATTCGTACGGGTAAATATTGTGAGGCCGTTAATAAGACATTTGAGAGGAGCTAGCGGGGAATGCAATTTGATAGAGAGTTCTCTGAGAGAATGCGTTTTACGGAAAACAAAAAGTTTCAGAGGCCTCTTACATGTTGCCGAAGACAAATCTTAGAACTAGTAGAAAGTTGCTTAAACAAAACAGCGTGCAATACGAACCGCATCACATCTATGAGAGCGAAGAAAAGTCATAACCTTGTGATTTCTTTAACGGTAAAAAGATTTTAATGAGGCAAATATTTTTTCCTTTCATCATTTCGTGGGGGCTGTCAGCATAAAATTTTTTAAAGGCTTGAAATTAAGTGTAAAGTTTGTTGGAAGACGCTGAGTGCATTTTCAAATATTGGAGGAGGAGGAAGAGGAGATTAGTTTTGAAACAAGAGAACATTTCATTTTAAACTTCGCATACAAAATATCACTATTTAATATTTTGTAGTAAGACCTACATCTCAAAACCAGCACGAAGTATATACAGAAGAGATGGCTTTTTTTACTTTAATCTACAGGATTACCAAACAAAAAGAAAGTACCATTATATCATCACTGGTAGTGTTGCTTAAATGGCGGCAAATGTATGTTAGAGATCTGTAAGGCATCGTAGGACCGTAATGCTCCTAAGAAAATCGGTTCAGGCAAACACTATTTAACATAAATCTGACTTTCAAACTGCGAATGTATCTGGTTCATGTAAAGTTAAGTTATACAAGCTTTGTGGAAAGTAGGGGCTGGGCATAAGCTCCCATGTAGAAATGTGTTACCTTTTTGACGATAGCACTACACTGGAAAGGAAAGACAATAAGAATTATATTTTATACGGCAGCAACAACACAACTGTTTACCAAAAGATGGAATGTATATTAACAACTTGCTACACTACATACAAATTGTGTATGGTAAACACGTTAATCAAGAACCACAGTAACGGTTTTCCTCATTTTTGCATTGTTATGGGGGCGAGAACTTTCATTTTAACACCTAAATGACATGAACAAAAGTAGGCTCACGTTACCCTACGAGAACAAACGAACTGTGAAGAACAGTTCAATCAGAGATAAGTACGTAGGCATTTATTACATCAGCGACTTTAACAAGAGATAGCATTTGACTCAGATGCTAATCTGATGTCTGACACGTTTTGCTCACATTCGCGGAAATTTCATTTTATCTATTCGTTATAACTGCGTTTAGATCGTCCCAAAGCAGAGAAACGAACGGTTTATCTTTTGAAATGGAGAAAAAATATTAAAAGTGATGATGAAATACTGCTCCTAAGGTGCAACGAAAATTAAGATAATGGGAAGATGGTAGGAAAAGTATTGTGGACAGACTACCCCCACGTGGTTCACTGAATTTCGTTGTAGTGGTGTGGCAACGTGAGTAAAGGTATTCCGCTGGCCAGCGACAGCAACTACTAGACGAATTGGATTCTAAAACCAGAATTAGCCTTTCACTAGGTTTTAAAGAAAAGGCATTTTTAATTCTATATGCCGAAGCTGGTATTTATTGGCAGATAGTTTCAGGCTATGCCCATTTTCAGAAGCCACCTATTACAGAGAACAAAAATTCATGATTGGAAGTGTTGGACGTAGATAATGAAGATATCAGTAATAATCAAGTCCAGATGGCAATTACTTTCGTACTTTGTATGTGGGGTATACTTGGAGTGGACAGTTCTATTGATGTCATCATCATACCTTAGATGTAGCTCAGATCTGCGTTAAAACATCATTGCAGGTATACCTTACGGCAGTATGTTAATGTATGAGCGTAAGCTATACTTGTCTTAATCGTAGTACCTTCATCACCTGGCACGAAAATGTTAGGCACGTGGACCAGATCGCATGCCCGCATATTTCCTAGGTCGTTTCGAGTACACTGCAGATGTTTCCTGGGAAGGCCTTACACATTCTCCCCCGTGCGAAATCAAAATTTTTTGAAGCCTTGAAGAAAGACAATTTGCTTCGGACGAAGAGCACGTCTCGGTACAAACATGGTTCCATAGGCAACTTTTCCATGAAGACACTGACCCCCTTGTGTCATAATTGCAAAAGTGTGTTAAAAGTTGAAGTGATTACTTTTGAAAGAATAAACAGTTTTCTTAGTATTTTCCATTTGTCCCGTTTTCATCTGACTACCCCTTATACAAGAACTAGCTGGACTGACAGAAAAAAACGAATGAGATGGTTCTACCGGAAATAGGAGAGAAGAAACAAGTACAGAAAGGCAAGTACGTAAGGCAAAACTCGTTGGTCATTCAATTAGATATCATATTCTTCCACAAAACATTTTCGGAGATAAGATCGGAGGGAACGGAAGGATAGGAAGATCCAGAACATCTTATTTAAAAAATAATATCACTGAGATAGTATGTTCTTCATACATGGTGCTGAAGAGAACTGCTGAAGAGAGGAAGCTATGGCTGCACAGACAAGGCTTAGTATTTTGAAAGAAGAAGAAGTGGAATAATCATGCCTTATGAATAGTTATTACGCCTATGCTTCCTTACAGTGAAGGTCATTGAATTTTTTGACCATTCTCCTGGCTTTCTGCTGCTCTTTGTGAATGCAGCTTCCGAAAGGTAAAACAATGACAAGGCCTAACTGTACATATACATTTGTTCGTGCCGAGAAAAATCCGATATTTAGGGTGTTCTCGACCTCTATTATATGTGAATCTCCTGTGACTATATTATTGGCTTCATAAATATTTCTTTTTGTGTCACTCCTGAGCAGGACGGTAAAAACGCTGATAATGTTTGAGAGACAATCTTACCCTTCCAGACACCCGGTTCCTACTTTTCAGCAATATATTTCAGGAAAGAATGATGAAATGAAACGAAATGATCATACGGCACTGATGGCCAGGAGTCCCCATGTCGGGAAGTTCGACCCCCGAGTTGCAAGTCTATTCAGTTGACGCCACATTCATCTACATCTACATCGATATTCTGCAAATCCTATTCAGGTGCCTGGCAGAGGGTTCATCGAACCACCTTCACAATTCTCTATTATTCCAATCTCGTATAGCGCGCGGAAAGAATGAACACCTATATCTTTCTGTACGAGCTCTGATTTCCCTTATTTTATCGTGGTGATCGTTCCTCCCTATGTACGTCGGTGCCAACAAAATATTTTCGCATTCCGAGGAGAAAGCTGGTGATTGCATTTTCGTGAGAAGATTCCTTCGCAACGAAAAACGCCTTTCTTTTAATGATTTCCAGCCCAAATCCTGTATCATTTCTGTGGCACTCTCTCCCATATTTCGCGATAACACAACACGTGCTGCCTTTCTTTGAACTCTTTCGATGTACTCCGTCAGTCCTGTCTGGTAAGGATCCCACACCGCTTCCGTGTCGATGACGATGACAACACAACACCCAGTCCCCGAGCGGATAAAAGTCCGTCCTGCCCGGGAATCCAACACAGGTCGCTGCATGGCAGTCAGACGCGCTCAGCACTCAGCTAATGGGGCGGACAGGAAAGAATGATATTATTATACATTACGGATTTCTTGGTATATCAGCTCGGAATGTGACTTTTTAGCAACTGAGGCATTTTCACTCTTCCAGTTATTACCAAATGAACATCATACGTCAGTGAGACTGTGTAGTTGAGAGGTCAGTGCCTCTGACTGCCAAACGGAGGAGGAGCTTTCGATTCTCGGCACCACCAAGGATTTTTCGTTGGTGGGATCTATTCACTTTCGTGTAAGATAAATGAGGAACTACCTGAAGACGTAGTAGTGGCTCCTGTTTCAAAAGCCAACATTAACGGCAGGAGAGCACTCTCCAGACCATACGCCCCTTCAATAGCAATATGAAATGAAGACTTAGGCAGTGGGATGGCGCAGCATTTTCTTCCTTACTTGCTTTTTTTCCAATTTATTGGCCTCCGGTGGTAAGCCATACAACCAGTCACTTATTGAAGAACATATGTAGCGGCCTCTGGAGGTACATAAAAATGGTTCAAATGGGTCTGAGCACTATGGGACTTAACATCTGAGGTCATCAGTCCCCCAGAACTTAGAACTAATTAAACCTAACTAACCTAAGGACATCACACACATCCATCCCCGAGGCAGGATTCGAACCTGCGACCGCAGCGGTCGCGCGGTTCCAGACTGTAGCGCCTAGAACCGCTCGGCCACACCGGCGAGGCACATAATTTATTATAATACTAAACAGCTTAACACGGCATAAAACTATTACGATATTAGTTTATTACATACTGACCACTTGTAGCTTAAGCTTTGTCTGCATTTTCGTTTCATCCTCTGCTATGAAGTTTTATACATTTCTGTGTAATATGATATCATTTGTCGCCCACAAGAACTACGCTATTTCTCTGGGAGTTTTTAACCTGACGACACTATTGCTGCAGTAACTTCGTGGTCCTGTGCTGTCTTCGGAGGCAACCGGAAACAATATGACTGGGACCTTTGGAGATGCAGTCCATAGTAGGGAGATGGGATAAAAACGAGTTTTGCATTCTAAATACAAGGTGGTTATGATTAAACTTTCGCTACTTCAGCCATTGTAGACGTGGAAGTATTTGCCGTAAGGGTACCCAAGTTTATAGGGATGATGTTAAGACTGTGCGCTGCAGGATTTGCGTTGATAGTATCGTAGCTTGCCGTTGTTACGGCGACGCAAGACCACCTACAATACATTGTATTGTAGGTGGTCTTGGGCGTCGTAGAGTCGGAACACAGACGTCAGTGTGGATTACAGCTGCAGAAAGTGAACATGTGTTTGGACAAGGTGAGCAGGGCTTTATTCCTAAAGCTGTTTTATCAAAACAACAGTGATAGCGCTGCTGCTCTTCGCGACTATCGACGCATTAAAAGAATACGGAGAGGTTCTCTTTCCGCTCCGGGGTTGAAGAAAACGATTCGGAAGCTCGAACTGTTGGTTTCGGAATAGCTCCTGGGAGGCGCCAACTGCGCCACAATTTGTACTGTGGCTGAGAAATGCTGGACGCATTGTGCGATAATCTAGCAGCGCACGAACTCTGTCACAATAGCTAAACATTCCATGGCCCATCATTCGAAAATTTCTGCGAACAAGTATGAAATGGTATGTCTAGAGCTGTTCCTGGTTGCCTTGAATGCAGATATTGTCATATTGAGCAACGTTTGTAACCTGAAACGTAAACATGAAACGCAGTTGACAAAATGTAACCCTCTCATGCGAAAATTAAAATGTGTTTCTTTCAATGGTTTATTCGTTATTTCTTTTCCGCATATCCTTACAAAGGTTCCCACAAAGCATCATTCTCCTACGATCACTCGTTTTTTCATGGGGCCCTCTCAAGTAGTGAAAATTTAAATAATAGCCACACGGTACCTTAATGAAGTAGGAATTCTGTTTTGACTCTACTAGGTACCATGAGCCCGGTTTTTGCAATGGCGATCGTAACTTAGAACACAAACCCCTGATAATGAAACAGAAGCAGTTGTCCTGTGCTTAAAACAATGGATTCGCTTGGAGAAGTAGGGCACGAGTTGCTGTTCGGGCATTCAAATGAGGGAACTGTATAAATTACCGACGAGAAATTTTGGGACACCACCTTCCCCACTGTTGTGCACAGTGGCTCGTACCGACCGCACAGTATACGCTAATTTGTCTTTCTACCGTACCTCGACCACAACAAAACTCGCGCTCTCAAAGTAAATTTCAGACGCGACAAGAGCCAGTTGCGGTCTAGGGCAGGCTGACCTGACCCGCGGCCGCAACCTTTTGTAAAGGAGCCAGAGCTCACAGAACAGTGCGCCGACGCTCACGCCTCATTAAGCCAGTTCACGGCAGTCCCCGCCGCGTGACACTCCAGCTGAGCTGCCGGCGCTGCACGCGAGGACCAGCATTGACGAGTGCCAGTCGGGATGCGAACGCCTGCCGCACCGTGGTTCCTTGCGTATTCCACCTACTCATCTGGTGAAAGTCTCGAATAACTGTGGATTATAGGACACTGGAAGTAATACTCCAGCTCCAAAAGTATGCTATGTCATGACCAGACGAAACTAAATCGTCAGGCCACAACTATGGGTTCTGTGATTGCTCAGAGAGGTGACACATTAAAACAGAACACATGAAATGTTAGTTCACTTTACTCCTTAAATGAATTGAAGAATTACTTAACTTTGACACTGATCTTTGGCACAGGATTGACTAGTAAGTTACAACTGTTATTTAGCAAATTATGATCTTATGCACGAATTAACAAACCTCGTGCAGTACAATGTTCAACATTTACGAAGTATACAGGGTGTATCAAAAAGAATCATCCGATTTGGCACTTCGATATTTCTGAAACTAATAAACATGTACAATGAATTTTGATTCTTGATGAACGGGAAACTCAAAAAATGGCTCTGAACACTATGGGACTTAACATCTGAGGTCATCAGTCCCCTAGAACTTAGAACTACTGAAACCTAACTAACCTAAGGACATCACACACATCCATGCCCGAGGCAGGATTCGAACCTGCGACCGTAGCAGTCCCGCGGTTTCGGACTGAAGCGCCTAGAACCGCTCGGCCACCACGGCCGGCCACGGGAAACTCAAAAAGCATTTTTTTTCATACCTTTTGATAAGCGTTCAATATGCCCCCCTTGAGATGCAAGGCATAAGAGTATGTCAATGCGGTACTCAAATTGTTCCCACACTGCAGCGAGCGTGCTTTGAGTTACAGCTTCCACAGCTGCTGTAATGCGATGTCTCAGTTCATTCATTGTTGTTGGTAACGGAGGCACTATAAACCTCCACAAAAAATAATCACATACAGTCAGGTCCGGTGACCTTGGAGGCCAGTAATGTAAGGCTGAATCATTTGGTCCAGTGCGACAGATTCATCGTTCAGTAATCCCTTGATTTAAAAATGCGCGCACTTCCAGATGCCAGTGTAGCGGTGCCCAATCCTGTTGGTAAATGATGTCGTTCGATTCAGTCTCCAACTACGTGAAAAGAAAATTCTCAAGTATATCGGGATATGTGCTTCCTGTAACGGCGATCTCGGCAAAGAAAAGTGGATCATACGCCTTTTCTGGTGTTGTTGTTGTTGTTGTGGTCTTCAGTCCTGAGACTGGTTTGATGCAGCTTTTCCGGTGAAACTCACAAAACACACTAAATTTTGGAGAGTCAGTCTCACGTTGTACAATTTTGCATGATTGTTCTGTACCCCATATTCTCACATTATGTTGGTATACCTTTAGATTTAAATGGATTGTTGCCTCGCCATTACGCATTAAGCGTGGAAGAAAACTGTCATCCTCTATCTTGCCAAGAACGATATTACAGAACTCCACACGCTGTTGTTTCTCACGTTCACGAAGAGCTAGCAGTAGCTGAATTGTGTATGGTTTCATGGGGAAACGTCGACGCAACACACGCCAGACGGACATCGGGGGCATGGTGTGCTGTCGAGCGGCACGGCGAACGGATTTCTGCGGGCTCCCTGTGATAGTATGGCGGATGCGTTCGACGTCTGTGTCAGACACTCGGGGACAGCCCGGCTATTTGCCTTTACACAGAGAAACTGTTTTTCAGAATTGTTCGTGCCATCGTCTAATGCTCCGTGCTGTAGGAGGATCCACACCATACCTAGTACGGAAGTGACGCTGAACAGTTATTACTGACCCGCACTGCGCATAACGTAGAACACAGAATGCTTCCTGTTGTCCCGACACCATTTTTACTACAACTGAAGTGTGCACGCATTGCTGCTACCTAGCGGGAAAGAAGTAAAACTCGAGCGTTTGCTCTTTCCAACAGTACGTTGTTCACGCACAAATTTCAGATAACATAATAGTTTTGATTTTTCGTTTTTAAATCGGATGATTCTTTTTGATACCACCTATATTTCATGAGAAACTTTAAAGGTCAGTGTCCTAATAGATGATGCTGACTGCTATAGCTCAGGTCTCGAACTGGGGGAGAGCTCTCGCTAGCTTGACATTATGTTTTCTCAGCATGAGGGCGGTGCTATGCTGAGAGGAAAGGCGTGGTCTCCACGAGCGCCTCCCACAGATCGTTGCGGATCGCAGGGGACCCTCGCTAGTGTCTGTGGTATTGCAATGTGTTGCCAACTTTGATGTGGCAAAGTGATCTCTGTATGACACCACGTGCTATGCATAAAAACCCATCGTGGAATCGTCAGCAGTGAAATGGTGAATGCTCTAGTTAAGAATGTTGTCCGGATCAGTGAGTGCAAATACGACAAAATTCCAGCAAATGACTTCTATTAAGATGCATGCCACAAAAAAAGTAACCACCTGTTTCAGTTGACATTGTAACTACTCCACCAAGTCGCCCATGGTACGAGGGCGAAATGTGTAGCCGAAGTTCCATAGTGTCAATTACCTGGCTACGACGTAATTGTGGGAGCTTTCGCCAGCACGTTTACAGTGTTAGTTGGAGTCCTGCTGGTATTATAGACCTTAATCACTTTTTCCACGGGTGCCCACTGCGTCACCAGGACACTACAGATACACTACTATAAGTAGCGAAACAGGCATATGGCCGCCTCACAGCTGCAAATAATGATGTTGTCGTATATAGATTTTCACATGAGTTTTTGATAGACGGATGTGTGTGTAGTGAAATCTTTTACGTTTTAAGATGCGGTTTTAGTGCTGTATTATACAAGGGGCATTTAATAAGTGACGCAACACATTTTTTTCTGAAAACAGGTTGGTTTTAGGCGGGATTCCAATATACCACATCATTACCTACTCTTCTGACTACAAAACCCTATTTTTCAAGATAATTTGTGCTCAATGGGACGGCCTTACGGCACCTTACTGGGAGGGCCTGTACGTCCACCTGGTATCACTCTACTAGTCCACGTCGGATCCAGCGTCTTGCTGCATCAATTATCCGCGTGCTGCTACCTGCAGAGTCCATCCTTCGTTGACCCAAGCAGACGGAAGTCGGAAGGTGCTAGATACGGGTTGCAGAGTGGATGAGGGAGAACAGACCAATGAAGTTTTGTGAGTTCCTCTCGGGTGCGCAGTCTTATGCGAGGCACTGCGTTGTCATGGAGACGGAGAAGTTCGTTTGTATTTTTGTAGCGACAAACACGCGAAATCGTCTCTTCAGTGTCCAGAGGACAGTACAATACACTTCAGAGTCAAAGGAGGACATCTAACAGAATAGTCCCTTTAGAATCCCAGAAGGCCGTCGCCATGACTACCGGCTGAGGGTGCGGTTTTGAGTTTTTTCTTCGGAGGTGAGGTGATACGGCGCCGCTCCAAGTTTCCGGTTGAAGTGATGAACTCATCTTCCATCACCTATGACGAGGTCTATCAGCCTCGTAACGCACAACCAATTCCGCGAAGTTGCTCCTTTATTGCTCCTTACGGTCTTTTGTTAGGCGTCGAGGAAACCAGCGGGCACACACCTTTGAGTACTCCATCCGGTATATGAGTGTGTCGGTACTACCAACAGGACGTACAGTTGAGCACTGACATGTTTGACTGTGATCTGTTGATCACGTCGAATTAGATGAGTGTGGCCGGTCGGCGAGCGTGAGATCCGATAGTTTTGTGCGACCTTTGACACCTAGCACAACGACTCGTAGTGCTTTTGTTCACTGCCAAGTCTCCGTAGACATTCTGCGTACGCCTATGAAAATCTGCGATGCTCTGGTTTTCCCCCAAAAGAAACTCAATGACAGCTCTCTTGGAACGCACCTCCGTTTCAAACGCCATTTTGAAGGCTACGCATAGCGCTGCCATCTATCGGAACTTCATGAAGCTATAAAAGCTGAAGTGACAATATTCCAAGATGTCCCACAACAAATCTCGCTTTTTTTTCAGCCGAAACTGACCGAGAAAAAAAAGTGTGTTTCATTAGTTATTGAACGTCCCTCGTAATTAGGGCAGTTGTCTGCTGAATATGTTGTAATTTCGTAAAGCTATGCATTTATCGCTGTATGTGTGTGGGATGGTTGAATGTTTACGTGCCTTAAGCCCAAATTGAAATAAACGTAACAGAAACGGAACACGGAAATAAAATCTGTATTGACTTACCAACCACATCATTAGCAGAGCAAGAAAAAAAATTTCAGCCTGGTACAAAGATGGCGTTGACATGAACTACTTTTTTTTGTTGGTACATGATACTGAATATAACATTAGTGAGGTATCAATCTGATCTGAACAGTAGCCTTGTTTACATAGCTTTTAAAAATAGTCGTACTATTCATGTTTCGTGTAGATTGTAATTCCGCGGCATCATAAATGTCTTTGTTTCGAATCGTTTACAGTCTACGGAAACACATCCACATTGTGAAAGTTTTTGAGTCTGATCAGTGATTTTCCATGTGCAAAAAACTGTCGGCAAAATTTACATGTGGCCGAATTTCTCGTGAGAAAGATTGTTGTAAATGAAGCCCAAAATCGGCAACCGAAGGTGAATGGATTAAGAAAGCGTGTAAAGTAGTACTGGGCAACTGAAAGTGCGTGAGTGAGAGACGGCTCTGGCGAAACATGAAAGAGCGTGAGGTACGTTTGAGGTAAAGGATTAACTATGGGAAATGTTTGTGGAAGAGAAGTCTGTGCTTGCAGATCTCAATGCAGAGGCACATACAGCGGCATTTAATACAAAACAGCACTTAAAATATTACAAACAGGTGAATCAACGGTAAGCAGTGCAAGGTGACAAATTCCCTCTGCAGAAAATTTTGTCGTCTGAGATTGCCTCCGCACATGCGAGAGTCTTGAATTTCTTCGTTGGAGTCAAAACGTTGGCAGCTAAGCCATGTTATCGCCTACATAAAGAGCTGGTAATCATCTGGAGCCCTGTCTGATCTATAGGTCGTATGTTACAAAAGTCGCGTTTGAACTGAAGCAACAACTTTGCCGGGCAGTGTGGTCGACACTCTTGTGCAAAAGCACAACACCCCTTCTCAGTTTCCTGAATACCTCACACAATGCTTCAGAGTTTACTGACCTCCTACATTACGCAAAATTCAAAATCAAAATTTTGTTAGCGTTCCAAAAAAACCGTAGCCATATCCTTTATGGCCAAAAGAGGCTGGGTTGCTTTTTTGTTTGTTTGTTGGGCGAGGTGGTACGATATGACGCCAGTGACAGTAATTTTACCTCAGCATATGTGTAAGAAACCCATGTATAGTCACCAGTTCTGTTCAGCAGGCATTCTCCTTCCCCATAGTAACGAAAGAGGAAGTGCAGAGACACAGTCATCCATTGAGTTTTGCAGTTCTCAAAAAGGCGTTCTGAAGCCCAACGAGCACAGTACTTGTGACATCCTAATTGTCTAGTCACGATCTCATATACAACGCTCCGAGAAGTTTGCGGGAAGTTGTCCCACAGTTGAGATATTAATGAAAGACCGGTTATCGCGAATTGTTCCGCCCATTTTCTGTCTCCCTTTGTTACTATCCACAGACGGACAGTCTTTTCAGTCACCTTGAACATTCGTCCTCGCACTTTTAAAAAGATGACACTATTGGCTATAACTCCTTAATTATCACATTCGCCTCATACACAGGACAAATTTTGCAACGAATGTCAACAGTTGTGTGATTTTTGCCACTAAAAACCGTATGACAGTTCGTGTTTCACATTTGGCGGTATCTTAAATTGCTATGCTCTTTTTGAACAGCTAATGGACGTGTTTCTCTTCCTGTTCTACTTGCAAATGGAGCGAGAGAAAAGAGACTGTCTATGCGTCTCCGTACGAGCCCTAATTTCTCCTACGTTCGTAGTCCTTACGCGAAATGTATGTTAGTGGCAACAGGATCGTTCTGCAGCAGCTTCAAATGCTTGTTCTCTAAATTTCTCACTTTCCTCGAAAAGAACACCGCCTTCTCTCCAGGAACTCCCATATGAGTTCCCGAAGCGTCATCGTAATAACTGCGTGTTGATCGAACCTACTGGTAACAAATCTAGCAGCCCGCCTCTGAACTTCTTCTATGTCTTTCTTTACTCCGACCTATTGTGAATCCCAAACACTTAAGCAGTACTGAAGAACGAGTCACACTTCTGTTCTATATGCTGTCTCCTTTACGGATGACCCACACTGTCCTGAAACTCTTCCAATAAACTGAAGTCAGCCACTCGCCTTCCCCACTCATTCCTTACATGTTCACTCCATTGCTTATGGCTTTTTAACGTTGCACCTATATATTTAACGACCTGATTGTGTCAAGCAGCACATTCCTAATTCTGTTCCTAATGCTGTATTTGCTCATTAAGGTATTGGTTTTCCTACTGACCTGCATCAACTTACATTTTTCTACATGTAGAAATGGGTGCCTCTCATCTCACCAAACAGAAATTAAGTCATCTTGTATCCCCCTACAGTCATTCAACGACGACAACTTCCTGAACACCACGCAGACTGCTACTCACCCAGTACAGCAGGTCATTTATGTACACAGAAAATAATAGCGGTCCTATCACACTTCCCTGGGGCACTCCTAACGATACCCTTGTCTCTGATGAACACTCGCCGTCGAGGACAACGCACTGGATCCTATTACTTAACAAATCTTCGAGCCATTTTCATACCTGCGAGCCTTTTCCGTATACTCGTAACTTCGTTGAAGTCTGCAGAGGGACACCGTGCTTTTCGAAAATCTAGGAATATGGAAACCGCCAAGTCTCCTCCTCCATGGTTCGTAGGGTATCATGTGAGAAAAGGGGTTCGTACAACGATGCTTTCTAAAACCGTCCTGATTTGTGGACAGAAGCTTTTCCGTATGAAGGAACTTTGTTATACACTAACTAATAATATGTTGAAGAATTTTGAGAAAAATGATGTTAAGAATATTGGTCTGCAAGTTTCTGGGTCAGCTCTTCTACCCTTCTTATGTACAGGTGTCACCTGCGCTTTTTTCTACACACTTGGTACTTTCCGCTGAACGAGAGATTTGCGATAAATACAAGCTGAGTAAGGTGTCAATGCCGTAGAGTATTCACTACAAAACCGAGTTGGGATTCCATGCGGACCTGGCGACTTGCTTGTTTTCAACTCTTTCAGTTGCTTCTCTGCGCCAGCGATGCCTATTGCTGGATCCGCTATATGGAAGACTGTGGCACGGTGAAACGACAGTATGTTTGTACGATCCTCCTGCGTGAACTATTTCTTAAACGCGAAATTTAAAACTCAGCTTTCCTTTCGATATATTCTATTGCCACACCAGATTGACCAACGAGTGCCTGGGCAGATCAGCTTTGCGATTTTACAAAAGACCAAAATTTTCTCCGGCAATTGACTAGATTCTTTGCTAACGTATGGTGGTCGTAGTTGTATGCTTCGCGCATCAGTCTTTTTACAAACGCACGAATCTCAACTAACTTTTTCCTGTCGTCATTTGCGCCTTCTCTATTGTACCGAGAATGCAACGTTCTTCGCTCTCACAAGGGAACCTTCCCATCGCACCCCCCTCGGATTTAGTTATAAGTTGGCACAGTGGGTAGGCCTTGAAAAACTGAACACAGATCAATCGAGAAAACAAGAAGAAGTTGTGTGGAACTATGAAAAAATAACCAAAATATACTGAGTAGTTGATGTGCAACATAAGCAACATCAAGTACATTGTTAGCCTAGGAACGCCGTGGTCCCGTGGTTAGCGCGAGCAACTGAGGAACAAGAGGTCCTTGGTTCAAGTCTTCCTCGAGTCAAAAAGTTTTAATTTTTTATTTTCAGTTTATGCGACAAACTCTTATGTTTTCATCACTTTTTTGGTGTGATTATGACATCCACAAGAAAACCTAAATCGGACAAGGTAGAAGAATTTTTTTACCCATTCGCCAAGTGTACAAGTTAGGTGGGTCGACAACATATTCCTGTCATGTGACGCACAAGCTGTCACCAGTGTCGTATAGAATATGTCAGACGTGTTTTCCTGTGCAGGAATCGGTTGACCTATGACCTGGCGATCAAATGTTTTCGGTTCCCATTGGAGAGGCACGTCCTTTCGTCTACTAATCGCACGGTTTTGCGGTGCGGTCGCAAAACACAGACATTAAACATATTGTAGTGAACAGAGACGTCAATGAACGAACGGACAGATCATAACTTTGCGAAAGTAAACTCTTCACTCGAGGAAAGACTTGAACCAATGACCTCTCGTTCCGCAGCTGCTCACGCTAACCACGGGACCACGGCGCTCCTGAGCTCACAATCTCCTTGATGTTGCCTATGTTGCACATCAACTACTCAGTTTGTATATCTTGCTTATTTTTTCATAGTTCCACACAACTTCTTCCTGTTTTTTCGATCGATCTGTGTTCAGTTTTTCAAGGCTTATCCACTGTGCCGGCTTATAACTAAATCTGAGGGGGGTGCGATGGGGAGGTTCCCTTGTCAGTATTTTCACAATTTTGTTGTTAAAACACGGCGAGTCTTTCCGTCTTGAATGCACTTATTTTGGGACACACGAGGGGCGTTCAGTAAGTAATGCAACGTCTTTTTCCTCGACCAGCTTCGTCTGAAAAATGCGGAGTTTGTCTGGAACATCGTACTACATTCCCGCTTCAGCCCCTACAGTTTCTTGAAGTTCCTATAGGTGGCGGCGCTATATACAGGGCTATTACAAATGATTGAAGCGATTTCATAAATTCACTGTAGCTCCATTCATTGACATATGGTCACGACACACTACAGATACGTAGAAAAACTCATAAAGTTTTGTTAGGCTGAAGCCGCACTTCAGGTTTCTGCCGCCAGAGCGCTCGAGAGCGCAGTGAGACAAAATGGCGACAGGAGCCGAGAAAGCGTATGTCGTCCTTGAAATGCACTCACATCAGTCAGTCATAACAGTGCAACGACACTTCAGGACGAAGTTCAACAAAGATCCACCAACTGCTAACTCCATTCGGCGATGGAATGCGCAGTTTAAAGCTTCTGGATGCCTCTGTAAGGGGAAATCAACGGGTCGGCCTGCAGTGAGCGAAGAAACGGTTGAACGCGTGCGGACAAGTTTCACGCGTAGCCCGCGGAAGTCGACGAATAAAGCAAGCAGGGAGCTAAACGTACCACAGCCGACGGTTTGGAAAATCTTACGGAAAAGGCTAAAGCAGAAGCCTTACCGTTTACAATTGCTACAAGCCCTGACACCCGATGACAAAGTCAAACGCTTTGAATTTTCGGCGCGGTTACAACAGCTCATGGAAGAGGATGCGTTCAGTGCGAAACTTGTTTTCAGTGATGAAGCAACATTTTTTCTTAATGGTGAAGTGAACAGACACAATGTGCGAATCTGGGCGGTAGAGAATCCTCACGCATTCGTGCAGCAAATTCGCAATTCACCAAAAGTTAACGTGTTTTGTGTAATCTCACGGTTTAAAGTTTACGGCCCCTTTTTCTTCTGCGAAAAAAACGTTACAGGACACGTGTATCTGGACATGCTGGAAAATTGGCTCATGCCACAACTGGAGACCGACAGCGCCGACTTCATTTTTCAACAGCATGGTGCTCCACCGCACTTCCATCATGATGTTCGGCATTTCTTAAACAGGAGATTGGAAAACCGATGGATCGGTCGTGGTGGAGATCATGATCAGCTGTTCATGTCATGGCCTCCACGCTCTCCCGACTTAACCCAATGCGATTTCTTTCTGTGGGGTTATGTGAAAGATTCAGTGTTTAAGCCTCCTCTACCAAGAAACGTGCCAGAACAGCAACCTCGCATCAACGATGCTTTCGAACTCATCGTTGGGGACACGCTGCGCCGAGTGTGGGAGGAACTTGATTATCGGCTTGATGTCTGCCAAATCACTAAAGGGGTACATATCGAACATTTGTGAATGCCTAAAAAAACTTTTTGAGTTTTTGTATGTGTGTGCAAAGCATTGTGAAAATATATCAAATAATAAAGTTATTGTAGAGCTGTGAAATCGCTTCAATCATTTGTAATAACCCTGTACATACCCTTCGAATGGCGTCTGTAACAGCGGTGCTTTTAAGCTGACCTCTCTCATTGAATTTCTTTTGACGAAAAACCAGAGCATCTGAGATATTCATAGACGCTTGCAGATTCGCTACGGATACCTGGCAATGAACAAAAGCACGGTGAGTCGTCGGGCGAGGTGTCTGTCATCATCGCAACAACGTCGCACAGATCTGTCCGACCGCCCGCGTGCCGGCCGGCCGCACAGAGCTGTGGGTCTTGCAATGCTGGAAAGTGCTGACACTCTCGTCCAACCGGTAAAGTCATGGCGACGGTCTTATGGGACTCTAGAGGGCCGCACGGGATTAGCCGAGCGGTGTGGGGAGCTGCAGTCATGGACTGTGCGGCTGGTCCCGGCGGAGGTTCGAGTCCTCCATCTGGCATGGGTGTGTTTGTTTGTCCTTAGGATACTTTAGGTTAAGTAGTGTGTAAGCTTAGGGAGTGATGACCTTAGTCGTTAAATCCCATAAGATTTCACACACATTTGAACATTTGACTCTGGAGAGGTTATTCGGTTTTGTGTCGTCCCTCATGGTGCAACGATCAACGCTGAAGTGTATATTGATACCCTCAGCAATCTGAAGAAACGACTTCACCGTGTTCATCGCCACAAAAATGCAAACGAACTTCTTTTCGTCTGCCGCCACATTGAATGGATATTATGTTGAAAAATCGGACTTTGCAGCCTAAAGAGTGCGGAATGATACGGCGTATTGGAATCCTGAATAAAACGAACTCGCTCCAAGAAGAAAAGTATGTTGCATTACTTATTGAACGCCCTCGTAATTCTCCAGAGCGCTATTTACAATCAGTTTAAACTTTGCCCCATAATTTCTCTAATTCCATCATAATTGAACTAAATGACGTCCACTCATTGTCTCAGTGGGATGCTAACACCTGCTTATCTGCTCTTTCTAGTAAAAATTCTCTCCTAGCTTTCTTGATTGATTTAGTAACTTTCGTAACCACCGTCCCTATGATTTCATGATCCATGTCTCTATAGAGACACCACCGATAAACTCCGACCTGTTTGTATCTGCAAGGTCTGAAATATTTCCAGTGCATGTAGATTGGCAAATTAGTTGCTCATGGCAGTTTTCAGAAAACGTGTTCAAAAGAACTTCACAAGACTGTCTGTCCGTACACGCTCCAATGAATCCATAGACATCCCAGTCTGTACTCGGTAGCTAGAGTCCTCTCCAACTAATATTGCATGACTTCTGTATTTCCGCGCTGCTGAGCGTAAACTTTCTTTGAATGACTCTAAAACTGTCACGGCGGAATCGGGTGGACGGTAAAAGCATCCAACAATTAACCTATTTTCACCTAGTCCTTTTATACGCGTCCAGGTAACTTCACCGTCACATTCAAAACCTGTTTCATTAGAGACAATATTTTCGTCGACTGCAATGAATACTCCCCCCTCCTACGGCGTCCAATATGTCTCTCCGATATACGTTGCATGACTCACTAATTATTTCAGAGCTTTCTACTTCAAGTTACAGACAGTTTTCGGTCCCAAGACTAAGCTGAGCTGAGCTCGATAACTTTCCTGGTGGGCGATAAATTCGGGAACTTTGTTAGGAATACTTCGACAGTTTACTGATAAGATTTTGACAGTTGAAGTGTCTGTGCTCTGAATGTGGCCTGATTTCACTATTCGCATATTGACGGGCGAGTGTTCATCAGAGTACCTCAAACTACCGCCTAGCCTGAAAAATACACACATCAAAAAATGTTTTGCATCATCTCCATCAAGAGAGTTCCAGAACCTGTACAGAAAATTGGAATAGAGATCAACAAAAACATCATTTACGCCCTTTTATTGCTCATGAAAACCACACATTGCATGTTTTACCACCATACAGTGAGACCTTCAGAGGTGGTGGTCCAGATTTCTGTACATACCCTAATACCCACTAGCACGTCCTCTTGCGTTGATGCATGCCTGTATTCGTCGTGGCATACTATCCACAAGTTCATCAAGGCACTGTTGGTCCAGATTGTCGCACTCCTCAACGGCGATTCGGCGTAGATCCCACAGAGTGGTCGCTGAGTCACGTCTTCCATAAACAGCCTTTTTTAATCTATCCCAGGCATGTTTGATAGGGTTCATGTCTGGAGGACATGCTGGCCACTCTAGTCGAGCGTTTTCGTTACCCTGAAAGAAGTCATTCACAAGATGTGCGCGATGGGGGCGCAAATTGCCGTCCATGAAGACAAATGCCTCGCCAATATGTTGCCGATATGGCTGGACTCTTCCCCATGAACCATGGACCTTGCCGTTGGTGGGGAGGCTTGCGTGCCTCAGGGATATAGATGGCCGTACCGTAGGTGCAACCACAACGGAGGGGTATCTGTTGAGAGGCCAGACAAACATGTGGTTCCTGAAGAGGGGCAGCAGCCTTTTCAGTAGTTGCAGGGGCAACCGTCTGGATGATTGACTGACCTGGCCTTGCAACATTAACCAAAACGGCCTTGCTGTGGTGGTACTGCGAAAGGCTGAAAGCAAGGGGAAACTACGGCCGTAATTTTTCCCGAGGGCATGCAGCTTTACTGTATGGATAAATGATGATGGCGTCCTCTTGGGTAAAATATTCCGGAGGTAAAATAGTCCCCCATTCGGATCTCCGGGCGGGGACTACTCAAGAGGATGTCGTTATCAGGAGAAAGAAAACTGGTGTTCTACGGATCGGAGCGTGGAATGCCAGATCCCTTAACCGGGCAGGTAGATTAGAAAATTTAAAAAGGGAAATGGATAGGTTAAAGTTAGATATAGTGGGAATTAGCGAAGTTCGGTGGCAGGAGGAACAAGACTTTTTGTCTGGTGAATACAGGGTTATAAACACAAAATCAAATAGGGGTAATGCAGGAGTAGGTTTAATAATGAATAAAAAAATACGAGTGCGGGTAAGCTACTACAAACAGCATAGTGAACGCATTATTGTGGCCAAGATAGACACGAAGCCCACGCCTACTACAGTAGTACAAGTTTATATGCCAACTAGCTCTGCAGATGATGAAGAAATTGAAGAAATGTATGATGAGATAAAAGAAATTATTCAGGTAGTGAAGGGAGACGAAAATTTAATAGTGATGGGTGACTGGAATTCGAGAATAGGAAAAGGGAGAGAACGAAACATAGTAGGTGAATATGGATTGGGGCTAAGAAATGAAAGAGGAAGCCGCCTGGTAGAGTTTTGCACAGAGCATAACTTAATCATAGCCAACACGTCGTTCAAGAATCATGAAAGAAGGTTGTAAAGATGGAAGAATCCTGGAGATACTAGAAGGTATCAGATAGATTATATAATGGTAAGACAGAGATATAGGAACCAGGTTTTAAATTGTAAGACATTTCCAGGGGCAGATGTGGACTCTGACCACAATCTATTGGTTATGAACTGTAGATTAAAACTGAAGAAACTGCAAAAAGGTGGGCATTTAAGGAGATGGGACCTGTATAAACTGAAAGAACCAGAGGTTGTACAGAGTTTCAGGGAGAGCATAAGGGAACAACTGACAGGAATGGGGGAGAGAAGTACAGTAGAAGAAGAATGGGTAGCTTTGAGGGATGAAGTAGTGAAGGCAGCAGAGGATCAAGTAGGTAAAAAGACGAGGGCTAGAAGAAATCCTTGGGTAACAGAAGAAATATTGAATTTAATTGATGAAAGGAGAAAATATAAAAATACAGTAAATGAAGCAGGCAAAAAGGAATACAAACGTCTCAAAAATGAGATCGACAGAAAGTGCAAAATAGCTAAGCAGGGATGGCTAGAGGACAAATGTAAGGATGTAGAGGCTTATCTCACTAGGGGTAAGATAGATTCTGCCTACAGGAAAATTAAAGAGACCTTTGGAGAAAAGAGAATCACTTGTATGAACATCAAGAGTTCAGATGGAAACCCAGTTCTAAACAAAGAAGGGATAGCAGAAAGGTGGAAGGAGTAAATAGAGGGTCTATACAAGGCCGATGTACTTGACGACAATATTATGGAAATGGAAGAGGATGTAGATGAAGATGAAATGGGAGATACGATACTGCGTGAAGAGTTTGAGAGAGCACTGAAAGACCTGATTCGAAACAAGGCCCCGGGAGTAGACAACATTCCATTAGAACTACTGACGGCCTTGGGAGGGCCAGTCCTGACAAAACTCTACCATCTGATGAGCAAGATGTATGAGACAGGCGAAATACCCTCAGACTTCAAGAAGAATATAATAATTCCAATCCCAAAGAAAGCAGGTGTTGACAGATGTGAAAATTACCGAACTATCAGTTTAACAAGTCACAGCTGCAAAATACTAACGCGAATTCTTTACAGACGAATGGAAAAACTAGTAGATGCCGACCTCGGGGAAGATCAGTTTGGATTCCGTAGAAATACTGGAACACGTGAGGCAATACTGAACTTACGACTTATCTTAGAAGAAAGATTAAGGAAAGGCAAACCTACGTTTCTAGCATTTGTAGACTTAGAGAAAGCTTTTGACAATGTTTACTGTAATACTCTCTTTCAAATTCTAAAGGTGGCAGGGGTAAAATACAGGGAGCGAAAGGCTATTTACAATTTGTACAGAAACCAGATGGCAGTTATAAGAGTCGAGGGACATGAAAGGGAAGCAGTGGTCGGGAAAGGAGTGAGACAGGGTTGTAGCCTCTCCTCGATGTTATTCTATCTGTATATTGAGCAAGCAGTAAAGGAAACAAAAGAAAAATTCGGAGTAGGTATTAAAATCCATGGAGAAGAAATAAAAACGTTAAGGTTCGCCGATAACATTGTAATTCTGTCAGAGACAGCAAAGGACTTGGAAGAACAGTTGAACTGAATGGACAGTGTCTTGAAAGGAGGATATAAGATGAACATCAACAAAAGCAAAACGAGGATAATGGAATGTATTCGAATTAAGTCGGGTGATGCTGAGGGAATTAGATTAGGAAATGAGACACTTAAAGTAGTAAAGGAGTTTTGCAATTTGGGGAGCAAAATAACTGATGATGGTCGAAGTAGAGAGGATATAAAATGTAGACTAGCAATGGCAAGGAAAGCGTTTCTGAAGAAGAGAAATCTGTTAACATCGAGTGTAGATTTAAGAGTCAGGAAGTCGTTTCTGAAAGTATTTGTATGGAGTGCAGCCATGCATTGAAGTGAAACATGGACGATAAATAGTTTGGACAAGAAGAGAATAGAAGCTTTCGAAATGTGGTGCTACAGAAGAATGCTGAAGATTAGATGGGTAGATCACATAACTAATGATGAAGTATTGAATAGAATTGGGGAGAAGAGGAGTATGTGGGACAACTTGACAAAAAGAAGGGACCGGTTAGTGGGACATTTTATGAGGCATCAAGGGATCACAAATTTAGCATTGGAGGGCAGCGTGGAGGGTAAAAATCGTAGAGGGAGACCAAGAGATGAATACACTAAGCAGATTCAGGAGGATGTGGGTTGCAGTAAGTACTGGGAGATGAAGAAGCTTGCACAGAATAGGGTAGCATGGAGAGCTGCATCGAACGAGTCTCAGGACTGAAGACCACAACAACAACAACAACAATGGTTGCACTACCGGTCGAGGATGGCATTCACGTATCGTACAGCCTTTACGGTGCCTTCCATGACCACCAGCGCCGTACGTCAACCCCACATAATGCCACCGCAAAACAGCGGGGAACCTCCATCCCGCTGCACTCGTAGGACAGTGTGTCTAAGGCGTTTAGCCCGACTGGGTTGCCTCCAAACAAGTCTCCGACGATTGTCTGGTTGAAGGCGTATGTGACACTCATCGGTGAAGAGAATGTGATACCAATCCTGAGCGGTCCACGCGGCATGTTGTTAGACCCATCTGTATCGCGCTGCATGATGTCGTGGTAGCAAAGATGGACCACGTCATGGACGTCGGGAGTGAAGTTTCGCATCATGCTGCCGGCCGCGGTGGCCGTGCGGTTCTGGCGCTGCAGTCCGGAGCCGCGGGACTGCTACGGTCGCAGGTTCGAATCCTGCCTCGGGCAGGATGTGACACCTAACTAACCTAAGGACATCACATACACCCATGCCCGAGGCAGGATTCGAACCTGCGACCGTAGCAACAGCGCGGCTCCGGACTGGAGCGCCTAGAACCGCACGGCCACCGCGTCGGCCGGGCGGGTTTAGTGGCATCTCTGAACAGTCAAAGGGACACTGTCTGTGATACAATATCCACAGTCAACGCCTATCTTCGGGAGTTCTGGGAACCGGGGTATGCAAAACTTTTTTTGATGTGTGTATAATACACACACAAGGACTCAGCTACTTCTCATTCGAAACTAGAGCTTATTTTCCGGATAGCCCTTGGTTAAAATCTGCTACAGTCTTTCGTTCCCCTTATAACAAATGCTATACATATTTACCCTTCCTCAGATTTCCATTTGATCGATATATCCGTTGGTGACGGCTTCCTGACGAGAGGTCACGAACTATTTCTTCTCAAAATGCTGCCGACCGAGACGTTGAGACGATCAACATCATGGCATGGCGTCCTCGAGATGGTTCGCTTTCATATGAGAAAGGAATGGATGAGTGAGAGTCACAGGGCATTTCGGACAGACCGGGTGCTGCAAACTAGCTGTGTGTATCCAGAAGGGGAGGGGCGGATGCGTGACCTCATTCCGATGCCTGCTTACGACCAGGCCGTACGTGCTAACTGGAGTTTTTCCAAACAGTTTTAATTTTCATCCAAGATATAAATAAAAAACATAAGACTGCAGATATTTCGACATCGTTGTTTCCCGGGAGCAATGCACCTGAGTTAACACCTAACTGCCACCTGATGATGGAGCGAAGCATCCGAAAAGCGCCACCTGTCGTAACTAAAGAAAAAAAGCACGTTAACTGCTCTAGATTTTTTTATATCTATTTTAAACAGACAGTCGCGGAAATCCAACCAAACATGTGTATGTGTACACTTTTAACTATTTTTGTTCTATAGTCCTTATGGTACTGCCGTTTACGGCAGATGCTCGGCTATTGGCAGTAAAGTAATTCACTCTTCAGTCATTAATAAGAATCAGCAAATATTAATATTTGCGGTGTCTGACGAAGTGTAACGGATGGTTATCCCACGTTCAGTGATGTTGCTGAAGGCCAGAAGGTTTTTGTAAATGGGCTGGTGGTGTCAGATGATCGACAATCCCATAAACAGTAACAAAGAGACGGTATTGAAACAATGGTGAAACATTGGTTGATTGTGAACAGGATATGAGTTGCTAGGGATGGGGTGCGAAGTAGCATATCGGAACATGGTATGAAAAGTCAAAGAATATTGGTTCACCATGTGCTGGTGTAGTAGTTAAGATGCTAGTCTCATGGACTAGCTGGTTTTAGCTGTCTCTGACCACCCTAATTTGGGTTTGCCATGATGTTTTGGGAAAGTACTGTCTATATCGTTTAAAGGTGCTTTTTTTAAATTAGTAGTCTTACAGAAAAGATAACAGCAATCAGCCAATTTTCATAACGCTATGTGGTTATTTAAATAGCATTGTTACCGGTTTCGATCCGAAAGGTTCATCATCGGATGGCTTGTTCACGTTAAGGTACATTTTTCTTTAGCTTTCACTTTTTGTTCTCCCAAATGACGAAATTCCCTTGACGTGGTGGTGCCCGACTACCAAATCAAGATGTGAGACCATTCGGCCCATTACAACATAACTAAAACGTCTCCACTTTAATACTTTGTTTACATCGTTTAAAATCGTTGTGAGGTACAATTAACAGACATTGTCTCATATCTTGTTTTGGTTGAATGGGACCACCACACCAACGATATTTCATCATTTGGAGGACAAAAAATTAAAGCTAATGTAAAACGTATCTTAACGTGAACAAGCCGTCTGATGATGAATCTGTCGGTTCGAAACCGGTAATGGCGCTATTTAAATAAATAAATAGCATTATAAAGAGTGGCTGGTTGCTGTTATCCTCTCTGTAAGAACCAACTTATGTTCTGTACGCAGCCACGCGCTCAGAATGTAAGTTTTCGACAAAACATCATGTATGTTCTTATTCGTTATATTACTGACATGTTAAAGCTATTGCCATCATCAAAAATACGCTTCGCATTTGTGAAAAAAATATGGCTGTGAAAGTCATACGCTGGCCTGGTGTCAATGATTTTAGCATACTCTGTTCACATATCTTGCGCTCTAAGTATCTTAACAATGATTGTAACACATGACGTTATTTCAATAGAACAGAAGATGTATTTGGCATCACGGTACCCATAGCACTCCAAACTCCAGCACGACTGTTTCATAAATGCAACAATTAGAATAATAATAATTTCTTTACTCCACTACGGAACCAATAGCAGTAATTAAAAGGCACTGTGACGTTAAGTTACGATCGAGCGTATTTCTAGCGTGGTTGAGCTTCGTGACTTCAGACGACTACACGACCCCTTATTGGCTAGCAGGGATACCTTCGAAGTAGTTTAAGGAAAATAGCTCCGGAGCTATCACCCGATAAGTGCAAAGCCCCCTGTGGACAACCAGCTTAGTAGGGAAACAAACTAACAGCAATTCTTATCTTATGTGACACAGCTTTAAGTGATGCGTCTTACTCTAACTATATTTTAATATGAAACAATATGATGTAATTGACTTCTGTAGAAGAAACGAAAAAGTGAGACAATTTATTGGCAACTGAAAAGTATCCACAATTCCATGATGTATTTGCACTTTTGTGCATGTTAAAAGCTATTTGATATTGAATAAAGCATTTTTCTTATTATTACTATTACTATTCATTACTCAACCATTTTTTTATATTGTTAAGCACTTGCATAAATTTTACAGACTTCCCCAATACACCATCTCGTGGTCTCCTTCGAATACAACTTACGTAATGGGCTAGACTTACGTTTAAGTTTTGACTGGCTAAGATGTACGTTTTGTTCCATTCCAGGGAGAATACAAGTCACCCCAAAAGAATACTGGGTGAGTCAGGAGGAAAGGTACATGCTTTGGGGGGGTGAAAGTATTAGTGATTCTGAACAAAAAACTTTCTATGGACGAATGTCCTATTCCGAATGGTTTTCCGAGATAGAACATATTTAATATCACTTTTGTACGTTTTTCTTGAATAACTCGAAAACAACACCCTCCAGCGAAAACGTGTCGCAGTACTTAATTAAACTATATTAAATTTCCTACAAAAAAGGTCGTATTCATTTTTTTCTCTAGAACTAATGGTTCATCTACATCTACTTCTACATGGTCACTCTGAAATTCACTCCTAAGTGCCTGGCAGAGGGTTCATCGAACCATTCATACTACTTCACTACCATTCCACTCTCGAATGGAGCGTGGGGAAAAGGAACACCTAAATCTTTCCGTTCGAGCTCTGATTTCTCTTATTTTATTATGATGATCATTTCTCCCTGCGTAGGTGGGCGTCAACAAAATATTTTTGCATTCGGAAGAGAAAGTTGGTGATTGAAATTTCGTAAATAGACCTCGCCGCAAAGAAAACCGCCTTTGTTTCAGTGACGGCCACACCAACTCGCGTATCATATCAGTGACACTCTCACCGCTATTGCGCGGTAACACGAAACGAGCTACCCTTCTTTGCACTTTTTAGATGTCCTTCGTCAATCCTACCTGGTAAGGATACCACACCGCGCGACAATATTCCAGCAGAGGACGGACAAGTGTATTGTAGGGTGTCTCTTTAGTGGGTTTGTCGCATCTTCTAAGTGTTCTGCGAACAAAGCGCAGTCTTTGTTTCGCCTTCCATACAATATTATCTATGTGGTCTTTCCAATTTCAGTTGCTCGTAATTGTAATTCCTAGGTATTTAATCAAATTGACATCCCTTAGATTTGTGCGATTTATCGTAGACCCAAAATTTATCTAATTTCTATTAGTACCCATGTGGCTGACCTCGCACTTTTGTTTGTTTAGTGCCAATTGCCACTTTTCGCTCGCATCTAGATCATTTTGTAATTGGAATTGGTCGTCCGATGATTCTACTAGACGGTACATTACAGCGTCGTCTGCAAACAATCTAAGGGGGCTGCTCATATTATCACCTAGATCATTTATGTAAATCAGGAACAGCAGACGGCCTATGAACTACCTTGCGGAACGCCAGATATCACTTCTGTTCTATTCGATGATTTACCGTCTATCACTACAAAAATGTGACCTCTCTGAGAGTAAAACACAAATCCAGTCAGACAACTGAGACGATACTCCATATGCACGCAATATGATTAATAATCGCTTGTGAGGAACGGTATCAAAAGCCTTCCGGAAATCTAGGAATATGGAATCGATCTGAGATCCCTTGTCGACAGCACTCATTACTTCATGGGAATAAAGAGCTAGCTGTGTTGCACCAGAACAATATTTTCTGAACCCGTGTTGGTTATGTATCAATAAGTCATTTTCTTCAGGGTGATTCATAATGTTTGTGGGAAGAGAGCGCGAGAATGTTGAAAAACTCGCTCGAAGCGCGTGCGCTGTAGCTTACGTAGTTTTTGTAGGCCAATTTGAGGTAGTTTCCCGACATGATAGACCACAAGTGTCCCGTATCAAACTGTTGGAAAAAATTGGAAATTTGTGGTAAGGTCTTATGGGAAGAAACTGCTGAGGTCATCGGTCCCTAAGCCTACACACTACTTAACCTAACTTAACTAACTTACGCTATGGACAACACACACACCCATGCCCGAGGGAGGACTCGAAACTCCCACGGGGGGAGCCGCACGGGCCGTGACAAGGCGCCTGAGATCATGCGGCTACCCCGCGCGGCATCAAAATGTTCGTCTCAATTTGCTACCTCATTATGGGCTACAAAAACTACGTAAGCTATAGCGCATGCGCGTCGACAGTTTCTCAACATTCTCGCACTCTCTTCTTACAAACCATTATTTTTAGAGAAAAAATTAATAGGACCTTTTTTGTAGAAATTTAATATACTTTAATTTTGTACAGTGACACGTTTTCGCTGGAGGGTACGGTTTTCGAATTATTCAACAAAAACGTACGAAAGTGATATTAAATGTGTTCCACGAGAGTCACACCAAAAGAAAAGCACACTATTTTTGTAAAAATACAGTTTTCATTCTGCATGTGTGAAAGTTTTACAGTGTGTAGATACATCCTTCCCGCTTGTTTTCAAACTTAGTTCAACCTGATCCCGTGAGTGACGCCGTCACAGCATGTCTACAAGACGGCTGGTACACTTGACGTTCGTCAGAAGCAACGTGCTGTAATAGAATTCCTGTGCTGTGAAAACGAGACAGTGGGAAACATCCACAAGAGGTTGAAAAATTTGTATGGAGATGTTGCTGTCGATCGCAGCACAGTTAGTCGGTGGGCAAACAAGTTACGTGATGAAAGCGGGCACGGCAATATTGAGGATTGTCCTCGCAGCAGCAGGCCTCGTACTGCACACACTCCAGATAATGTTCAGAGAGTTAACGAACTGGTGACTGCTGACAGATGCATCACAGTGAACGAATTGTGACGCTATGTTGGGATAGGGGAAGGAAGTGTCGGCAGAATACTGAAAGTGTTGCCGTTAAAAAAGGTTTGTGCCAGGTGGGTTCCCAGGATGCTTTTGCAGTGCTTCTCCTGGGCTTGTGACCGTATCGGTTGGGCCCTAGACGACTGGAAAATCGTGGCCTGGTTAGATGAGTCCCAATTTCAGTTGGTAAGAGCTGATGGTAGGGTTAAAGTGTGGCGCAGACCCCACGAAGCCATGGACCCAGGTTGTCGAGAAGGCAGTATGCAGGCTAGTGGCGGCCCCATAATGGTGTGGGCTGTGTTTACGTGGATATTCGGCAACTTTGAGAGCATTTGCAGTCATTCATGTTCCAGAACAACAATGGAATTTTTGTTGATGGCAATTTGCCATGTCACCGGGCCACAGTTGTTCGCAAATGCTTGGAAAAAGATTCTGGACAATTCCAGCGATTGATTTGGCCACCCAGATCGTGCGACACGAATCCCATCGAACATTTACGGGATATAATCGAGAGGTCATTTCGTGCGCAAAATCCTGCACCGGCAACATTTTCCCAGTTACGGACGGCTATAGAGGCAGCATGGCTCAGTATTTCTGCAGGGGACTTCCAACAACTTGTTGAGTCCACGCCACGTCGAGTTGCTGCAATACTCCGGGCGAAAAGGAATCCGATACGATATTAGGAGGTATCCCATGACTATTGTCACCTCAGCGTAGATTCTGGTAGTCGAGGTCCCCGTTGTCTTCTGGATGTTTGCTGCACGTGAGAGCCTAATAGAGATGTGCAGGGAAACGTGCATGTCTCAACCTTACTCGAATTACTGATGTCACGAAAGCTTCTTTTGGGCCGGCCGGTGTGGCCGAGCGGTTCTAGGCGCTTCAGTCCAGAACCGCGCTGATGCTACGGTCGCAGGTTCGAATCCTGCCTCAGGCATGGATGTGTGTGATGGCCTTAGGTTAGTTAGGCTTAAGTAGTTCTAAGTCTAGGGGACTGATGACCTCGGATGTTAAGTCCCATACTGCTTAGAGCCATATGAACCATTTTGAGCGTCTTTTGCTTAGCACTGTTTTGGAATCGTGCGCTGGACTGAAGCGAACGTAAACTCCTTCCCTCGCTGCGATATTTGTCATCGTTGGTATGTCATCTTAATTTGACACGCATGCGCGATGCTGGCCGTGTGGCGTTTTTATGAGCTACAACACGAGAGCAAGTGTCGGGGACTGAGGCGGTGCGGTGCTGTGCAGTGCGCATGCGGCTGCGGCCGAGCTGTAATGAAGGCAGGCCGGCTGGCGTTGCTATATTTACCCGCGCCACAGTCTCCCTGCGCCGTGGGCCAGCAGCCCGCAGCGCGCGCCACAATCGACGCACCGCAGCCGCCGCTCATACCTGCCTCCGGAACCAGTATGCTGTCCTAACATCGGACACGCCTATTTAGCTATTAGCAAGTTCGCTTCGAATGGCTTGCGACTGATAGCCTCCGTTCTCGCGAGAGGAAGTGAGCCTTTTCTTTTGTTTGACCTTTGACGTTGACCATTTAGCTACAAAAGTGAGTAACTACAGATTTGGTATACAATACCATACATACAGCATAAACATTACAAATTACATTAATTCCAGTTGCACTCCGTGGTACACTTTGTACATACACAGACTCAACAACACAGTCCATACAATGAGGCGACAAAACTCATGGGATACACCTAATATCGTGTCGTACCTCCTTTTCCCCAGCGTAATGCATCGATGTGACATGGACTCAAAAAGTCGTTGGAAATCCACTGCAGAAATGCGGAGCCACACTGCACCTATAGCCGTCCATAATTGCAAAAGTGTTGCTAGTGCAGGATTTTGGTCACGAATTGACCTCTCAATTATCTCCCATGAATGTTCAATGGGATTCATGTCGTGTAATCTAGGTGGACAAAGTACTCCCTTGAACCATCCACAATGTTCTGACACGTTGCATTGTCATCCATAAAAATTCCATTACTGTCTGGGAACAAGAAGTCCACCATGAATGTCTGCAAACGGTTTCCAAATACACTACTGGCCATTAAAATTGCTACACCAAGAAGAAATGCAGATGATAAACGGGTATTCATTGGACAAATATATTGTACTAGAACTGACATATGACTACATTTTCACGCAATTTGGGTGCATAGATCCTGCGAAATCAGTACCCAGAACAACCACCTCTGGCCGTAATAACGGCTTTGATACGCCTGGGCATTGAGTCAAACAGAGCTTGGATGGTGTGTACAGGTACAGCTGCCCATGCAGCTTCAACACGATACCACAGTTCATGAAAAGTACTGACTGGCGTATTGTGACGAGCCAGTTGCTCGGCCGATATTTACCAGACGTTTTCAATTGGTGAGAGATCCGGAGAATGTGCTGGCCAGCGCAGCAGTCGAACATTTTCTGTATCTACAAAGGCCCGTATAGGACCTGCAACATGCGGTCGTGCTTTATCCTTCCGAAATGTAGGGTTTCGCGGGGATAGAATGAAGGGTAGAGTCACGGGTCGTAACACATCTTAAATGTAACGTCCACTGTTCAAAGTGCCGTCGATGTGAACAAGAGGTGACCGAGACGTGTAACTAACGGCACCCCATACCATCAGGCCAGATGATAAGCCAGTATGGCGATGACGAATACACGCTTCCAATGTGCGTTCTCCGCGATGTCACCAAACACGGATGCGATCATCATGATGCGGTAAGCAGAACCTGGATTCATCCGAAAAAATGACGTTTCCCCATTCGTGCACCCAGGTTCGTCATTGAGTACACCGTTGCAGAAGCTCCTGCCTGTGATGCAGTGTCAAGGGTAACCGTAGCCATGGTCTCCGAGCTGATAGTCCATGCTGCTACAAACGTCGCAGAACTGTTCGTGCAGATGGTTGTTGTCTTGCAAACGTCCCCATCTGTTGACTCAGGGATCGAGACGTGGCTGCACGATCCATTACAGCCATGCGGATAAGATGCCTGTCATCTCGACTGCTAGTGATACGAGGCCGCTGGGATCGAGCACGGCGTTCCGTATTACCCTCCCGAACCCACCGGTTCCATATTCTGCTAACAGTCATTGGATCTCGACCAACGCGAGCAGCAATGTCGCGATACGATAAACCGCAATCGCGATAGGTTACAATCCGACCTTTATCAAAGTCGGAAACGTGATGGTACGCATTTCTCCTTCTTACACGAGGCATCACAACAACGTTTCACCAGGCAACGCCGGTCAACTGCTGTTTGTGTATGAGAAATCGGTTGGAAACTTTCCTCATGTCAGCACGTTGTAGGTGTCGCCACCGGCGCGAACCTTGTGTGAATGTTCTGAAAAGCTAATCATTTGCACATGACAGCATCTTCTTCCTGTAGGTTAAATTTCGCGTCTGTAGCATGTCATCTTCGTGGTGTAGCAATTTTAATGGCCAGTAGTGTATATGAATGCATGGTGTCCGCCCCGATAGCTGAGTGGTCAGCGTGACGGATTGCCGTCCTACTGGCCGGGGTTCGATTCCCGGCTGGGTCGGAGATTTTTCTCCGCTCAGGGACTGGGTGTTGTGTTGTCTTCATCCTCATTTCATCCACATCCGGCGCGCAGGTCGCCCAATGTGGCGTCGACTGCAACAAGACCTGCACCAAGGCGGCCGGGCCTGCCCCGCGAGGGGCCACCCGGCCAATGACGCCAAACGCTCTCTTCCAATGCATGGTGTCCGAAAGAACAGAAACCACGCATTAATATAATCGATTCGCCTCGATGGGCAATGAATCCACAACTTTAACAGTATCGTTCGGCCTTCAGCTGGAATCTGAAGTTGGTTAGCACTTGTGAGTCAGTCAAGGAGCATGCCAGGATAGTCTGTGCAGTTGCGATGGACGGTGTGTTGGGCTGGCGCAGTAGTTAACGCAACTGTCCAGTGAGCAGGAGATCCAGGGTTCGAGTCGTGGTCCGGTACGCATTCTTCCCTCGTCGCCGCTGATTCCGCATAAGGTCTCGATACAGCTGATATCATCAACTCCTTCCCTTTCTTTTCTCCCCCTCCACCTTCTATTCACATAAAACGTCTCTAAGTAGCTGAACAGAGCCATTTCCAATCAATGATCGGTTCGTTTGACCAGAGGACTCAGTCCATTCCATGGAAACACAGACCACACCATTATGGAGCCGCCACCAGCTTGCACCGTGCCTTGTTGATAAGTTGGTGTCCATGGCTTCGTGGGGTCTACGCCACAATCGAACGCTATCATTAGTTCTTACCAACTGAAATGAGGACTCATCAGATCAGGCCATTGGAGGATCCAACCGATATGGTCACGCGCCCAGGAGACGCGCGGCAGGCGATGTCGACCTGACAGCGAAGGCACTCGTGTTGGTCGTCTGCTGCCATAGTCTATGTACGCCAGATTTCACCGCACTGTCGTAACGGATACGTTCGCCGTACGTCCCACACTGATTTCTGCCGTTATTTCATGTAGTGCTACTCGTCTGTTAGCATTGGCAACTCTATGCAAAATCCGCCGCTCTTGGTCGGTGAAGCCCGTCGACCACTGCGTTGTGCGAGACGAGAGGCAATGCCTGAAATTTGCTATCCTCGGTACTCTCTTGACACTGTAGATCTCGGAATAACGAATTCTCTAACGACTTCCGAAACGGAATGCCACGTGCGTCTAGCCCCAATTACCATTCGGCATTCAAAGTCTGTTAATTCACATTGTGCAGCAATTATCACGTCGGACGCCTTTTCATATGAATCACCTGAGTATGAATGCACTGCCCTTTTACACTTTGTGTACGCCATACTACCGCTAAGTGCATATCGCTATCCAATGATTTTTGTCGCCTCAATGTACGAGGGTCACTCCAAAAGAAATGCACACTATTTTTGTAAAAATATAGTTTTCATTCTGCATGTGTGACTGTTTTACAGTGTGTAGATACATCCTTCCCGCTTGTTTTCAAACTTAATTCAACCTGTTCCCGTGAGTGGCGCCTTCACAGCATGTCTTCAAGATGATTGCTGCACTTGACTTTCGTCAGAAGCAACGTGCTGTCTTAGGATTCCTGTGCTGTGAAAACGAGACAGTGGGAAACATCCACAAGAGGTTGAAAAATGTGTATGGAGATGCTGCTGTCGTTCGCAGTACAGTTAGTCGGTGGGCAAGCAAGTTACGTGATGAAAGCGGGCACGGCAATATTGAGGATTGTCCTCGCAGCGGCAGGCCTCGTACTGCACACACTCCAGACAATGTGTAGAGAGTTAACGAACTGGTGACTGCTGACAGGCGTTATCACAGTAAACGTCACGCTATGTTGGGAAAGGGGAAGGAAGTGTTTGCAGAATACTGAAAGTGTTGGCGTTAAAAAAAGGGTTTGTGCCAGGTGGGTTCACATAACGTTGACAGTGGCTCACAAAGAAACAAGAAAAACGGTATGCAGCGAACTTTTGGAACAGTACGAGAATGGTAGAGATGAATTTCTTGGAAGAATTGTGACAGGTGATGAAACATGGCTCCATCATTTTTCACCAGAGACAAAGAGGCAATCAATGGAGCGTCATCATGCAAATTCACCCAAGAAAAAAAAAAAGTTGAAAACCACACCTTATGCTGGAAAAGTTATGGGTACACTGTTTTTCGATTCTGAAGGACTCTTGCTTTTGGACATCATGCCAAGTGGAACCACCATAAATTCTGATGCATATGTGATGACACTGAAGAAACGTCAAGCTCGACTGAGTCGTGTTCGACCACATTGGCAAAAGAAGGACGTTTTGCTCTTGCACGACAATGCACGGCCACATGTCAGTCAAAAAACCATGGAAGCGATCACAAAACTCGTATGGACAACACTGAAACACCCGCCTTACAGTCCTGACCTCACTCCATGTGACTATCACCTCTTTGGGAAACTGAAAGACTCTCTTCGTGGAACAAGGTTTGAAGATGATGACTCCCTTGTGCACGCTGCCAAACAGTGGCTCCAACAGGTTGGTCCAGAATTTAATCGTGCGGGTATACAGGAGCTGGTTCCAAGATGGCCTAAGGCAGGTGAGAGGGATGGAAATTATGTGGAGAAATGAAAATATTGTTCCTAAAGGTGTAAGTACACAGTGTAAAACTTTCAAACATGTAGAATAAAAGATGGATTTAAAATAAAATAGTGTACGTTTCTTTTGGAGTGACCGTCGTATATCACAACTTCTCACGCTGGATCCGTTGTGTCTGACATAACTGGATATCCGATTCTTGCAGAAACGGGGCATTACCTACGTAGTCAGTTGTGGACAGCTGCCGAAACAGGTCCGTCGCAACTGTAGGATGGGGAATTCCTGCTTCGATCAAGGCCTTGAGAAACTTTCAGGGCTTTAAGAAACTTGCATGCGTTGTGTGTCATAGCGTGAACAACCTAGTATCACGTGGTTGAGGTTTGCGATCCCAGTTGCGTGTACTTCGCAAGACGGAGAAGGCTGAACCGTCATCCTATACAGATGTGCAGGATAACAGCCGTGACCTAGGTGGATGGGTTTCTAGTAGTGGTATGACGTCGAGATAGCTTGATTTGGGAGAATCAGGTGTTTGGCGGTATACTCGGCTGTATTGCGGCATAATGTGTTTCTTTGGATTGCTGTGCGTCCTCCCACGTCTGTGACCAGACTTGATGGCCTTTCTTCTTTACGCCAGCAACACGACCTGTATGTGGAAGGCAAGTCTAGTAAGGTTGGCTGTCAGTCACATTTTGTTTCGACAGGTGGTCTGTTAATTCGTTACATGAGATACCAGAGCGTCCCTTCATCCATAATACATATACAAATGGTTCAAATGGCTCTGAGCACTATGGGACTCAACTGCTGAGGTTATTAGTCCCCTAGAACTTAGAACTAGTTAAACCGAACTAACCTAAGGACATCACAAACATCCATGCCCGAGGCAAGATTCGAACCTGCGACCGTAGTGGTCTTGCGGTTCCAGACTGCAGCGCCTTTAACCGCACGGCCACTTCGGCCGGCCAATACGTATACAAGTTTATGTTGATTTTCACACTGATAGATTAACTTAATTACATCGAGCACAAGGAGGTTGGCGTTGGAGCCCCACGGCGTTTTGCAGGTTTTTTAGTCCACTGACTAAATGATTTGCAGCATGTCGAAGGGCCTCCTCGATTGCAAATGGCATTGAAGATGGTGGCTTCTGTCGGAAGCTTGAACACAGCCCAAAATGGTGAATCCCCGCAGAAGTAAGCAAAGCCGGCGTGCTCTCTTGTTTTGGGCCATGTGCGTTATTGTAAAGCTGTTGGAAATGGACCACAGCTTGTTGGTGATTTATGCTGTATGAGTATTAGGCAGTGGTCTAAGGCATCATACGTGCCTAACGTTTCATGTCCTATGCTGAGAACATCAGAGGTTATAATTAAATGGTTAGTGTTTTCAAATTTATACATGCACAGCAAGCAAAACTATTTACACTTAAAAGCGCAACAGTCGAGTCGTAGCGCCACCAAACCGCTGCTGCCGTTTGCTTTATTTAATAACATGGCTCACCTACCCCACGGCTTATCTTAGTAGACAGGCTGAAAAAAGTGAACCTACGTTAGTGTATTTAGAGAAAGCTTTTTGACAATGTTGCAGGGATAAAATAAAGGGAGGAAAGGTTCTTGGCAGATTTGTTTTTGAAGGAGTCCGCCTTGAGCGAAACACAATTTTATCATTCCTTCTATTTCCCAAACATGTTTCACTAAATTTCTGCGTCATCAGTGGGCTTTTATTTTGTTTCTATTAATCTTAGATTACTGAACCCTTGTAAAATTTACGATTGCAATAGGATATAAAACTGGACTTTTGTACTTTATTTGGTTTGCAACATACCATTGGACATCTAATAATTGTAAAAAACTACTACTTAATATGATTTCCTTTTAATAAAATGTAATTTAGTACACTTTACAATGGTTTAGTAGCAATATAACATTTTCCGCCTTTAGTGTTCTACGGTTAAGCAGCAAAAATGCCATTTACTACTTGTACACATATAAATTTGAGTTTCTGAGATAGTATTTACAAATTTGAAAAACAAACTTTTGTACATATACCTTGTTACCACATGCTGTGGTTTTCCTGTTTTTTTGTATTTTTTATCGCACTTGTTTTCTTTCACAGTTTATCATCTGTAACCATATGTAGGAAAGTAATGTACTTCGTAATTTTAGGATTGAGAGTATTATGGTTAGCCATAACATTAATTAATTCTACGTGGAAGATTGTGTGTGTGAGTGTGTGTGTGTGTGTGTGTGTGTGTGTGTGTGTGTGTGTGTGTGTTTATGGTTTGTTGTTATCTAACAGTTCTTTGAGGACAGAGAACAGAGTTCCGTTGCAGAATTCTGTGTATTCATTTATTATTTTTTTTCCTTTGACTATGGCTTTTAGTGCGAGTGTTTGGTAGTTTTCTTCAATTATTAGTTTTTGTGAGGGGCCGTTGCTGAATTTGAGAATTTTCGAGTCGGTGTTGACGTCTGCTGGGATGCGTTTCATGTCCGTAAGGTGTTCAGCAAAAGCAGAATGACAGCTGTTACTTTTTAACGCTCTTCTGTGTTTTGCGTTTAAAGTTTCCGCTCGTCTGTCCTACATAAACTGATCTACAATTTGTGCACAAAAAAAGATTACATTTACAAGAGCTGAAGGACATGAAATGGAAACAGTAGCTGAGAAGGGAGCGCGGTAGGGTTGTAGCTTGTCCCTGATATAATTTAATCTGTAAACTGAGAAAGCAATAACGAAAACCAAGGACAAATTTGGAAAGGAAATTTAAATCAGGGAGAAGAAACTAAAATGTCAGCAAAAATAGCACAAAAGCTCAGTGTTTTCGACCAACGATGTTTGAGGCGAATTATGAAGATTAGTCATCGCGACCACGTTTCAAATGATGAAAGACTGTGCGGAAGTGGTCAACACGCTGCACAAAATCGTAGCCTAAAGAATACAGAAAAAATGGTTCAAATGGCTCTGAGCACTATGGGACTTAACATCTGAGGTCATCAGTCCCCTACACTTAGAAACTAAAAAACCTAACTAACCTAAGGACATCACACACATCCATGCCCGAGGCAGGATTCGAACCTGCGACCGTAACAGCAGTGCGGTTCCAGGCTGAAGCGCCTAGAAAACAGAAGCTTGCGGGGCATTAAAGATGGAAGTATCCCCAACGCAGCACTGCTGCGGAAACCAAGGGATGGATACAGAAGTAGGTGTAACTTTAGCAAAGAATTTTCAGTGCGTGGATATGAACTGGGAAGAAGTCAATAACGTGGCAACTGATCGAGTTCGCTGGAGAAAAATTGCTGTCGAATATGCTCTTTCGCATTGTAAAAACTAAGTTAGTCTAAAGTAAGGACAACTTTGAGATTTGCTGATGACGTAATTCTTTCAGAGAAGATAATGACTGGAAAATAGCTTATAATATCAAGAAAAGAAAACTAAAAGAAGGCTAATGGAATGAACTCGAATTAAATTAGGTTACGCTGAGGAAATCAGATTAGGAAATGGGACACTAACAGAAGTAGATAAGTTTTGGTATCTCCAAAATAGGCCCGCCCGGTTAGCCGTCCGGCCTAACGCACGGCTTTCCGGATTGGGAAGGAGCGCCTGGTCCCCGGCACGAATCCGCCCGGCGGACTTGTGTCGAGGTCTGGTGAGGCGGTTTTCCATCTGCCTCGGCGAATATGGGCTGGTTCCCCTTATTCCGCCTAAGCTACACTATGTCGGCGATTGCTACGCAAACAAGTTCTCTACGTACGCGTACACCACCATTACTCTGCCACGCAAACATAGGGCTTACACTCGTCTGGTGTGAGACTTTCTCTGGGGGAGAGTGGGAGGGGGGGGGGGGGCGTCCACCGGGGGCCGAACCGCATAATAACCCTGAAAGAGTGGGGCAGTGGAGGGGTGAAGTGGGCTGCGGTAGTCGTCGTGGGGTTGTGGACCACTGCGGCTGCGGCGAGGACGGAGCCTCTCTAGGCCCTCGGTTAACATACAATACAATACAGTCTGCAAAATAACTGATAATGGCCGAAGTAGAGAGCTTATAAAGTGGCGACTGACAATAGCAAGATAAGCGTTTCTGACAAAGAAAAATTTGTTAACACTGAATGTAAAATTAAATGTTAGGAAGTCAGTTGAGAAGGTACACAAAAAAAAAGACGCACAACGCTGTAACTGTCCGAATGAGACAACAATCTGTAGCTGTGATGTACATGTACAGACAAACAAATGATTACAATTTCACAAAAACTGGATGATTTATTCAAGAGAGAGAGCTTCGCAAACTGAGCAAGTCAATAGCGCATTGGATCACTTCTGGCCCTTATGCAAGCAGTGATTCGGCTTGGCTTTGATTGGTAAGAGTTGCTGGATGTCCTCCTGAGGGATCTCGTGCCAAATTCTTTCCATTTGGCGCGTTAGATCGTAAAAATTCCGTGATGGTTGGAGGGCCCTGCCCATAATGTTCCAAACTTTCCCTACTGGATAGAGATCTTCGAACTTGCTGGCCGAGGTAGGGTTTGGCAATCACGAAACTCGTACCTTGGTGAAATGTAAGCACAGGATGGCTTGCTATGAAGGGCAACAAAACGGGGCGTAGACTATCGCCGACTTACCGATGTGCTGTAAGGGCGCCGCAGATGACAACCAAAGGAGTTCTGCTATGAATTGATACGGCACCCCAGACCATCACAGGGTGCGGTCGAGCAGTACGGCGGGCGACACGTTGGTATCTCACTGCTGTCCGCGTCTGAGGAGTCTGCAGACACGTCTTAGCTAGTCATCGGGGCTCATCACCGAAGACAATTCTACTCCAGTCAATGAGATTCCAGACCCAATGTGCCCTACACCTCTGCAAACGGGCTTGTTGGTGCATAAAGGTCAATGGCAGTCGGCGCAAGGGGCGCCGTAACCTCAGCCCCCTTTCTGTTCAAATGACACTATGCGACTTAACTTCTTAGGTCATCAGTCGCCTAGAACTTAGAACTAATTAAACCTAACTAACCTAAGGACATCACACACATCCATGCCCGAGGCAGGATTCGAACCTGCGACCGTAGCAGTCGCTCGGCTCTAGACTGTAGCGCCTAGAACCGCACGGCCACTCCGCCCGGCCTCCTTTCTGTGATCCGCCTATTAACTGTCCTCGTTGTCACTGAAGCATCAGTCGCACGTCGGATCTATGAAAATGATGAGTGAGTGGCTCTCTCATGCCCGGTCTTGTCGTTCTCTCTAGGTCGACGGCTTCCTTCTTCACACTGTGTTCGGCCATGTTTCACCCATTCCTGCCAACATCGTCGAATAGTGGCATCGCCTCTATTCAAATGTCACGAGATTCGCTGATTACTCCAACCGGCTTCTTTAAGCAGAACTACACGTAGTCTCTTAAATGCTAAGATACGCTTATATGGTTCACTCTCCTGTCTGCGAGGCGAGGCATAGTTACGATAAACTGAGCACACGGAATGAAGTTCGCAGAGACTTTATGCCCTGTGCTCACTATTGACTATCCTTGCCAGCTGCGCGGTGAAATAGTGCTGCAGCGTCACACATTTGGCAGCCAAAGTTTATAATTTTTCGTTTTCCGTTACTATCTGTACGAATATCAATTTGCACACTACTTCGTGTGCATCGTTGGTTTCTTCTTCTTCTTTTTTGCCTTAGTATATCTTTCTACAGAAGTCATATGAGGACGAGAAACGGGTCAGTTGAGAATACAAACTTTAGAAATGTTGTACTCTTGAAGAATGCTGAAGATTAGATGAGTAGCTTGAATAACAAAGGAAGAGGTGCTGAAAACAACTGGGGAGAAAAATTCTTGGCGCAACCCGACTGAAAGAACGGTTTGGTTGATTAAACACAGCCTGAGGCAACACAGGATCGTCAACTAGGTTTTGGAAAAAACGACATTTTGTCTATGGAGTGCGTGATTGATTCTCTTGTAAAATTTTTTTTGTTTTAATTTATAGACACAATCACATGTTTATGACACAGTCATAACCGGTTCCGGCCATACAATGACCATCTTCAGATGCTTAAACAATACGAAAATAAATTTATATTAAAACCTAAAAAAATAAGTGCAGTATTTAACCAAGCTAATTAGTAATCTTTATGCGAAACATGTAGTTCATACCCAAAGGCGGCATACACTGAACAAAGGTTCATGCGTTGTCAAAGTAGCTATAAAATGTGAAACACCGGTCTTATGTAGATATAAAAATTTGTTAGATTTGTTCACCGTCTTTGCGCTAGATGCGCGCGTCCTCTATGAGATAGCCATAATTTTTCAAAAGCCTAAGATATACAAATTTATTATTAATATTTAGGTCAAATGTGTATAAAATTTAAAATTATAGAATAGATCGTTAATCCAGTGAAATAACGTTTCAGAACAAGGAGGTAACATTGCTCTAGATGAAAACAGTACTAGCACTTGTAGGGTGTATTTCTGACTCCCGATGGCGCTGTATATCCAGCTATTGCCTGTTTGTGCTGTTGTCCATTGGTACGACAGGACGACACGGGCAGGACGACGAGAGCAGAGCTCTGCTGCAGGTGGCTGGCACGCTCCTCCGCCTTAGAGGTTGTTGACGTCTGCTGCGGCCCGCACTACGCAGTGCAATACTCGACCGACGGCAGGCTCGATCCTCAGCTGAAGCACGTATGTAGTAAAAACGATTCGCTCAGGTGAACAAATCGTTGTAAATGTTGAAGTATGCGTCTGTTGCAAATTCATTCTGTTTATTGAGGAGTTTGTCAGGTTCTCTGCGTCTCGTAACATAAATCTCCAGTTGTTCTAAAATGCCTAACCGTTTACTTTTTATTACTTCATCTAGAATTTGAAGCTGTTCGTCGATGTTACCAATATTATGACCCTCCTATTGCACATGTAAGCTTAGCGCTGTCTTATTACTGGGATACGTGTGTTCGTCAATTAGGTTTTGGATGGAAGTGTCGGTGTAAAAATTGTAGAGCGGGGCCAAGACTTGAACGTAATACGCAGGTTCAAACGGCTGTAGTTTGTCGCAGTTATACAGAGATGAAGAGACTTGCACAAGATATACTAGCGAGGAAAACTGCATCAAACCCTATTTTCGGAGTGAACATCAAAACAACAAGGCCTGCAACATGTTTAATTTCAGTCCTGTTATTTTTTTTTTCCTTCTGAGTTCTATGAATTGTCTGTATATATAACAGCGTAGTAATAACTGGGCCCTCATAAAACTACAGTGTCACAGATACGAATTTGGTTGCTCCCTGGTCCTAGTTCGTTATCTGCTATCGTCGATTTCTCGTATGTGTTGCTCAGAAAAGACGGACTGATGTTAGTCAAACTGTTGGTCTTAGTGCTCAAAAAAGCAAACTGCGCTAACTCTTCCGCAGTAAAAGCTCCATAACCCGTCAGCGCGACTTCGTGATCTTAGGCAGAGGCCTGATGACGTCACAACTCGGTCATTGCGCGATTACGTACAAGCAGTTCGGCTTACAGAGCTTGTTTAAATCAAAAAATACTGACTGTGTCTTTACAGTCTCTGATGATGTCTTCAGCATTGGGAGACAAAACGTTGGTAACAAAAATGCCTCGCGGCATAATCCCACGGAATAGTAATTGCAAGGATGTGTAACACTGACCGTGTAAGCCTGCAGAGTAGGACCATAACTTGTCACAGGTGCATATGTAAGATCCTTTCGAACACGGCCATTTCCTCATCCCTGTCTTATCCTGGGCTATGCCCCGTCTCTGGGACGAAAAGGGCATCCGGTCACCTTCCTACACTAACATTGCCAAATCCAGATTACATGCCGACTACGTGAAGATACGCGAGAAGGTCTGGAAAAGAAGAAGAAATACCAGCATGGTGTCTACTTTAGGGCCATGGTCGACTGCATGTTCCAGCCTTGTCCTCGTATGTAAATGCCTATATATGTGAATTATGATATTTTTGTTATTCTTAAATTTTAATACTAAGACTTTTCCAACACTCTTGTAAAAGTATTCTACGGAAGAATAAAACAACAACAACTACTACTATTACTACTACTACTACTACTACTACTACTATTAAAAGACAAGAAAGGGCGCACTCCAAGTCAACGACGTCGTTCTCGACGCTGGCTTTTGCTTTTATCATCCACTTTTTCGGATTCTACACTGGACAAAACGAGTACCGGCCACTATTCAAGTTATTATTTTACAATCGGCATTCATGAAAGGATGCTTCCCTAATAGCTACTCAGCAGAGTGGACTCACTACAAACTAAACATTTCTGGACCATGTAACCATATTAAGGAAATAGTGAATTACATCATTATTTCTCGTGGAACTATGCATTAATTCCTAAGTCATGAGATACTTTTGGACGGAAAACCGTTTTCTGGTGGAGAGAAGCGCCGATCGGCAATTACAAAAGTAATGCAGACTGGGATACGGCGTTCCGTCTCAACGCAGTGGTTGTACAAGACGACACAGTTACTCACTGGTGAAAGATTGGGAAAGGAAATCAGCCGCAAGGAAGGATGTTTAGGATGAACGCAGTTTGGGAGTAATATTCTGTTGGTGACAACTGAACACAAGTTCGGACCGGACAAAGAACTTTTCAATGGAACTTTTGCCTTAGGTGATTCAGGGAGGCCACGGAAAAGAATGTTTCAGAATGGTTTATTCTGTCACAGAGCTTCCCTCGCAAACGCTTTTAGCTTCTGGGATCGTTATCTCCTTACTGGGAATGTCGGTGTAGCCCGGCAGAAGCACAATGAATTCTTCGTTACCTCGTTCACGGAGGGAAATGGTCGTTATCAGAAATGAGTCTAGCCGCTTTACCAAAGCACTACAGTATGCAATCGAATCCCAATGACAAGTGTCCGACTAAATGTCGGAACAGTAATCTCTCTCGAAAGAGTCACACGGAGTGGGCACACGTAGCACCACTGCTGGTGGTCCCCCGTGATGTTATTGGAAAAGAAAAGCAAATACGTAAGTAATTTAAAAGAATTTTGGTCACAAGGATTCCGTTTCCAAGAGAAGTGGAAGTCAAAGGATAAAAGAAATATCAGGGACGACGGCTATTATGGCGGAGAACCACAGCGAAGTGACTTTTACAAACGTCGGCCACGCCTTTACGGGGAGGAAGTCTTTATAAGTTTTCGACGCCCCGACCAACTTCGGAAATGAATACAACACCGGCTGCCTTCAATTGATTTTCCGTGCCTCTGTCGCGACACAGATGCCGTGATTAAGTTTCATAGATTAAAACGAGTGTTTCTGTCCTATGCAGTCTACCCTATTTATAACAGGATATACTGTGCGTTCCTGCGGTAACTCCGGCTTAGTCTGCGGAGAGATCTCGTTACGGCATTAAAAACAATCTGGAGATATTCTGAACACTGAGTAACCAAACGCATCAAACTCTAAGATATTATCGATAGAATATCCAGGATAAATCTGGAGAACTATCATGTACCTCGCACACAGCAACAGAAGAAAAAGTGCAAGTGTCGAAGTCATACAAAACATGACTCTGAATGATAAATGTAAAAATGGTTCAAATGACTCTGAGCACTATGGGACTCAACTTCTGAGGTCATCAGTCCCCTAGAACTTAGAACTACTTAAACCTAACTAACCTAAGGACATCACACACATCCATGCCCGAGGCAGGATTCGAACCTGCGACCGTAGCGGTCACGCGGTGGGGCTCGTGCTTATTGACAGAAAAAAAAAAAAAAAAAAACAAATTCACAAACTGAAAGAAAAGCAAAGCAATACTTTCTGTCACAGTAAAATTTAAATTCACATTTACACTTGCATATCCACTTATAAATAGGACTGTATCAGTAGTGGACAACACATTTAATAATTATCTTTTCAATAATAAACTGAAAAGACGTTTTGTAATTATTAGTGACTCCCTTCGTCCTGGTTTGCAAGGCAAATCTTTTGGAAAGAAGGTTTAATATTACAAATCGACACTCTGGGTCCTTTTTATATGTTTAGCTGAGATCTATATTTTGTTTCCAAAGCAGCCAACGCACAAAATCCGTTTTCGCGAAGGCTGGATGTCGAAAACGGTAACAGTACACGGAATTCTCTTGTTTTCAGCGCAGAAAACTTATTTAATAGTAAATTGTCTTTTGATTTCGCCACTTGCCGCAAGGACTACTACTTCGGACACCTTCAGGGGCATTTTCGCGCGCTGCAGAGAGCCATCGATTCTAGTTTAGTCAATGTGGCTGATCTGTGTTGTGAAATAGCAATAGATTTCCTTATTCTTGGTAACTGCAAACGTTTGTAACTTTTTAGCTTCAGCGTCGAAATAAAAGGCTGTACATATATATGGTGTCTCTTCTAAGAGTCGGCGGATATTTGCAATTTCGATTTTGCAATGTGTAGCTGGAGTCAGCCCAAACAAATCCTGCTCATCACGTCTTCCGTGGGACGCCCAGTGACGAGCGAAAGGGTCGGTTTGGTTCCCGTTACAAACAAAATGATTTTTAAAGCAGAGTTTTACGTGCCCATTCAATAGAGCAGTCCCAAATTAGTGCGATATTCGTTTTATCTACATGTATTAACAGGCTGCTGCATTGCTCTTTATTCGCGCAAATTCCAGCGGCACGTCAGATACAATTAGTGTCAGTTGTTCTCACGGCGTAGTTGGTATTGCACGAGACTGCTCAGCCTTTGGCTCGGTTCGATTCTTACTACCATCCCGCGTCCAGTTTTTGTATCATTCTCTAGTTCAGTTTAAGGAAACCAAACGAATAACTCTTTCGGCGACACTTTATCTGGCGGACCGACTGAATTTGACGCGCGCAACCGCGTGATGGGCTAACTTCAACACTAATTGGCTTGGCTCTGAGCACTATGGGACTTAACTACTTAGGTCATCAGTCCCCTAGAACTTAGAACTACTTAAATCTAACTAACCTAAGGACATCACACATCCATGCCCGAGGCAGGATTCGAACCTGAGACCGTAGCGGTCTCGCGGTTCCAGACTGTAGCGTCTAGAACCGCACGGCCACTCCGGCTGGCCAACACTAATTAACAAGGAAATGGCGCAACGTATCGAACTTGTTTTGTTGACAATCATTTCTCAGCAACCCAGCTTGTAACACCCCTACTAGCTTTTCGGACTGTTTCTAACCATGTCTTTCGTAAAAGTAAATAGCTTTAAGCCAAATTAATATAACCTCCACACTGAAGACGGCATAGAACGTGCAGAAATGTGTTGGGGTAAAACGTAGCTAATCAAACGACGCCTTCTATATAAATTTCTCTTCAATAGTACGATTCGTGTTCATAAATCAGAGATTAAAAAGTAGAGTGACAGAATTGTAAACCTGAACACGTCTACGTTTGCTGAGGCCTATACTGTATAGGTAAAAGAAAGGTTTTACAATAAGATACACTGGTCAGTTTGATTTCAATACTTGTTAGTCAAGACTGTCGAGACTTATCCTGTTAAGCATAGTGATGGCCACAGCGATTTAGCAAGTTGATTTATAGCAGCACGGAGTGTACCAGTAAATTACAACATCTGTTATCTTTTCAAAGCAGGAAAGGGTGCAAAGACGGGATTAAAGGAGTGGGGGAATTAAGTAAATAATAGCAGCCGCTAGAATCTGTGCGCCAGTGGACTATTATAAGGTGAAGATGGATGGCTGATGTAAGTAGATATATCGACTAAAGTCGGATGAGCTTCGTTGGTATTGAAATCTTCCTCGGCGCAGCAAACCTTAGCTAGCAGACTACACAGTTCAGTGCGTTTACATAGTCGTACCCGAAAGCAGACTAGCAAATTAAAAGTTGCATATGAAATAATGTATGCCTATGTATATATGATATGTATGTCTACTGAAGCGCCAAAAAAACTGGTATAGGCATGCGTATTCAAATACAGAGAATACGGCGCTGTGGGCGGCAACGCCTGTATAAGACAACAGGTATCTGACGCAGTTGTTAGATCGGTTACTGCTGCTACAATCCATCAATCAGTGTCAGCGTGCGAACCATTCAACGAAACATCATCGATATGGGCTTTCGGAGGCGAAGGCCCACTCGTGTACCCTTGATGACTACACGACAAAAACCTTTTAGCCTTGCCTGGACACGTCAACACTGACATTGGACTGTTGATGACTGGAAACATGTTGCCTGGTCGAACGAGTCTTGTTTTAGAGAGTATCGAGCGCATCGACGTGCACGGGTATGGAGACAACCTCATGAATCCATGGATCTTGCGTGTCATCAGGGGACTACTGAAGCAGGTGGAGGGCCTGTAATGGTGTGCGGCGCGTACAGCTGGCGTGATATGGGACCCCTGATATGTCTAGATACGACTCTGACAGGTGACACGTACGTAAGCATCCTGTCTGATCACCTGCGTCCATTCATGTCCATTGTGCCTTCCGACGGACTTGGGCAATTCCAGCAGGACAATGAGTCACCTCGCACGTCCAGAACTGCAACAGAGTGGCTCTCGCAACATTCTTTTGAATTTAATCACTTCTGCTGGCCACCAAAGTCCCCAGACATGAACATTATTGAGCTTATCTGGGATGCCTTGCAACGTGCTGTTCAGAAGAGTTTTCCAGCCCCTCGTACTCTTGCAGATTTATGGACAGCCCTGCAGGGTTCATGGTGTCAATTCATTCCCGCACTACTTCAGACATTAGTCGATGCCACGTCTGTTATGGCATTTCCGCGTACTCACTGGGCCCTACGCGATATTAGGCAGTTGTGCAAGTTTCTTTGGCTCTTCAGTGTATGTAATCGGCTTCCAGAGGCAAGAAAAATTTGATTTTCAATATTTCGCGTAATTATTCACCGAATTTAGAATTTTGTCATAATACTCATTAAGAGCTATAATCTTGCGTTAAAAGTGTAACGGTATAAGACAAGTATTACAGTTAGAAACAGTGTGTTTGTCTTTAGGCAACGTATCTGACGGCGCGTTCATGCGAAAATTCGGCTCAGTCAGTCGAATGAAACTGAGTAAATTGGAATGCATTTTATAATAAACATTTCCTTACTACTTTTAAAAGAAGACAATATTGATGAACTGCCTCGACCTCTCTTCATAGTAAGTCCTCTTAATACACGTACCCACTACAACTCAATTATCATACCGATACGGGACTGTGATTGTTAGGTCGCCTTCGATTTTTAGCCGTCTGCCTCCTGGCCATCTCCCCTCAACGCAGTGTTGCCAGTTTAGCTGTTTTCCAGCTACATCTAGTTTTCTGAAAGGCCATCTGGTTGAAAATTTAAGATCTGGTTGCTAGTCCGAAATTTAGTCTTTTAAAAAAAATATCTGGTTGAATTCTAGTTTTTTTAAAAATACTATATTCTTCGAAAAACTTATTTTATTCCTTCCTAAATTTTAGTGTTGCATTTCAGTATCTTCAACTTGCTCTTAACAGATCGCAGGAAAAAATCAACTTTCCTGCAACTGGTTATACTGTAAACTCCGTTAAGAAACATAATCTTAATTGTTACTGGTACTCCACAAAAAGGTGGGCATTTAAGGAGATGGGATCTGGACAAACTGATTAAACCAGAGGTTGTACAGAGTTTCAGGGAGAGGATAAGGGAACAATTGTCACAAATGGGGGAAAGAAATACAGTAGAAGAAGAATGGGTAGCTCCTAGGGATGAAGTAGTGAAGGCAGCAGAGGATCAAGTAGGTAAAAAGACGAGGGCTAGTAGAAATCCTTGGGTAACAGAAGAAATATTGAATTTAATTGATGAAAGGAGAAAATATAAAAATGCAGTAAGTGAAACAGGCAAAAAGGAATACAAACATCTCAAAAAAGAGATCGACAGGAAGTGCAAAATAGCGAAGCAGGGATGGCTAGAGGACAAATGTAAGGATGTAGAGGCTTATCTCACTAGGGGTAAGATAGATACTGCCTACAGGAAAATTAAAGAGACCTTTGGAGAAAAGAGAGCCACTTGTATGAATATCAAGAGCTCAGATGGAAACCCAGTTCTAAACAAAGAAGGGATGCAGAAAGGCGGAAGGAGTATATAGAGGGTCTATATAAGGCCGATGTACTTGAGGACAATACTATGGAAATGGAAGACGATGTAGATGAAGATGAAATGGGAGATATGATATTGCGTGAAGAGTTTGACAGAGCACTGAAAGACCTGACTCCAAACAAGGCCCCGGGAGTAGACAACATTCCATTAGAACTACTGACGGCCTTGGGAGAGCCAGTCCTGACAAAACTCTACCATCTGGTGAGCAAGATGTATGAGACAGGCGAAATACCCTCAGGCTTCAAGAAGAATATAATAATTCCAATCCCAAAGAAAGCAGGTGTTGACAGATGTGAAAATTACTGAACAATCAGTTTAACAAGCCACAGCTGCAAAGTACTAACGCGAATTCTTTACAGACGAATGGAAAAAACTAGTAGAAGCCAACCTTGGGGAACATCAGCTTGGATTCCGTAGAAATATTGGAACACGTGAGGTAATACTGACCTTACGACTTATCTTAGAAGAAAGATTAAGGAAAGGCAAACCTACGTTTCTAGCATTTGTAGACTTAGAGAAAGCTCTTGACAATGTTGACTGGAATACTCTCTTTCAAATTCTAAAGGTGGCAGGGGTAAAATACAGGGAGCGAAAGGCTACTTACAATTTGTACAGAAACCAGATGGCAGTTATAAGAGTCGAGGGACATGAAAGGGAAGCAGCGGTTGGGAAGGGAGTGAGACAGGGTTGTAGCCTGTCCCCGATGTTATTCAATCTGTATATTGAGCAAGCAGTAAAGGAAACAAAAGAAAAATTCGGAGTAGGTATTAAAATCCATAGAGAAGAAGTAAAAACTTTGAGGTTTGCCGATGACATTGTAATTCTGTCAGAGACAGCAACGGATTTGGAAGAGCAGTTGAATGGAATGGACAGTGTCTTGAAAGGAGGATATAAGATGAACATCAACAAAAGCAAAACGAGGATAATGGAATGTAGTCGAATTAAGTCGGGTGATGCTGAGGGAATTAGATTAGGAAATGAGACACTTAAAGTAGTAAAGGAGTTTTGCTATTTGGGGAGCAAAATAACTGATGATGGTCGAAGTAGAGAGGATACAAAATGTAGACTGGCAATGGCAAGAAAAGCGTTTCTGAAGAAGAAAAATTTGTTAACATCGAGTATAGATTTAAGTGTCTGGAAGTCGTTTCTGAGAGTATTTGTATGGAGTGTAGCCATGTATGTAAGTGAAACATGGACGATAAATAGTTTGGACAAGAAGAGAATAGAAGCTTTCGAAATGTGGTGCTACAGAAGAATGCTGAAGATTAGATGGGTAGATCGCATAACTAATGAGGAGGTATTGAATAGAATTGGGGAGAAGAGGAGTATGTGGCACAACTTGACAAGAAGAAGGGACCGGTTGGTAGGACATGTTCTGAGGCATCAAGGGATCACAAATTTAGCATTGGAGGGCAGTGTGGAGGGCAAAAATCATAGAGGGAGACCAAGAGATGAATACACTAAGGAGATTCAGAAGGACGTAGGTTGCAGTAAGTACGGGGAGATGAAGAATCTTGCACAGGATAGAGTAGCATGGATAGCTGCATCAAACCAGTCTCAGGACTGAAGACCACAACAACAACAACTACTCCACAATTTAAATAACGAGTGCAAGAAGTACATAATTATGGAACTACTACACTTTTATTTTCTATTATTTAAAACTATAAGCGTAACATTCAAATTAGTGGAACAAAACGTTGAAGTATTTTAAAAGCTTGAAACAATGAAATGGGGATTTAACTAATTTCAATGACGCATGATGCGATTTTATATTTCCATTGTAATTATTGTATTTCCATTGTTTATGACCGAGCATATGAACCAAACGCAAATTCCCAAATGCTGTTATTATTCTTCATATTATTCAGTTATTGTTGAGTTCGTGTTAGTAGTAGCCGTGCTTGCGCTTCTCGTCGTAGTGATTGATTATAGTTCTATTGAAAAGGATGAAGTTACACCCCAATACACAAAAGTTTAGGGAAGAGTGGTTAAAAAAAATCCGAAATCAGTGGAATGGTCATCACAAGCTGTAGGAGATAACAGAAAGGCATTCCGTAAAGTGTGCCACTTAGGCTACTGTAAGAACTAGATTAGCGGATAAAGAAAATCACGCAGAAACGAAAAAACATAAATCTGCAATTTCTTTCTTTTCCTCCCGAAGGTAGGAAAAAATTATTTTCAAACCAGTGGAGGATTCCGTAGGACGTAACGAAGCTGAATGCTTGTCCTTTTTTTGTCCGCGCAGTGTGCTATAATGTCGTGGGATCACTTAGCAGAAATGTGTAGAAACAGCTTCAAATGTAATGTTATTGCGAGCCATATTAAGTTACATTGTACAAAGTGTAGTACTATTATCAAGGACGTTCTTGGCCCCTATTTTGCGAATGATCTGAGAACTGATGTTGATGATGTTATATGCAGTATTTTAATTGACGATCAACTGATATCAATGCACTAAACTTCTAGCAATGGCTATAATTTATCGTAGTAAAACATCTCACACATTTGTGTCGACATTTCTTACAAAGTTGAACTTGAAAAACGGTATCCGCTATTAAAGAGGCGTTGAAAGAAGATAATTTAGATAAAGAAATTACAGGAAATAGGAAAAGATAATGCTAGTGTGATGGTCGGTATTAATAACGGCGTGAATGAAATATTTAAAAGGTAGGTTTCACATTTGACCGAGCGAGGTGGCGCAGTGGTTAGCACACTGGACTCGCGTTCGGGAGCCGACGGTTCAATCCCGCGTCCGGCCATCCTGATTTAGGTTTTCCGTGATTTCCCTAAAATCGCTCCAGGCAAATGCCGGGATGGTTCCTCTGAAAGGGCACGGCCGACTTCCTTCCCTGTCCTTCCCTAATCCGATGAGACCGATGACCTCGCTGTTTGGTCTCTTTCCCCAAAACCAACCAACCAACCATCACATTTGATATTTATCAGCTGTGTCTGTCATTCTATTCAGCTGGCAGCTTCTGCAGCAGCTACAGAATGTGTTCCAAGAAATCTGGACTTTTTGATTAGGAAAAGTTACAGCTGCTTTCCTCGATCTTCTTCACTACAGCTCTTTTACCACCAGATTTTCTCCGTCCTAAATGGTGGGGAAGAACCACTGAAAATCCCCCAAGCTTGTGACACGAGATGGTTATCTATTGATTATGCGGTATATGGAATAATTGATGAATGGCTCGAGTTAAAAATTAATTTTGAAATTGTTAGGCTAAGCGAAAAATGCTACACAGCTGAAATGCTCTATTCGTAGTTGAGTGACGAACTTAATTTAGTGTATTTGCTATTTTTGAAACCTAACCCTTATGTCTTCAGAGTCAATAATGAATTCGAGTCAAATGGTGTGGGCCCATGCAAGTTATTAGATGACCTGGTAGTTTATAGCCAATCTCTTCTTAAGCAAATTGTCATTCCACCAATCCAGGTCTGAGAAAATATCTTGACAATGACTTAATGACCTAGATACAAAACCATGCCCTCGATACTCGTTTGAAAAAAAATTCTCAGAAATTAGAAAAAAAATAACCGAAGGAGAAGAAAAAAGGATTAGAAAAAGATGTGTGGAATTAATTTGTTCACTTGTCAAACAATTACAGCAAAGATTGTCTGACACCATCGAAGTACTGAGCAAATTCTCTCTTCTTGCATTTGCAAAGGCGCTTGTAGTGATGAAAGAACCCTTAATTCCGCTTTCAGAAATCTCTCAGTTGGATAATGGTACAATTACAAGAATTAAATCACAGAGGCAAAGACTGTCTATCGTCCAATGGGATAATGCCAACAATTCTGTTGATTTCTGGTGTGAGGGTTACAATTACCATGACGCCAGCTGTGAAAATCCTTTCAAAGAACTTGCAGAACTTACATTATCTAGGTCGAACGGGGATAGAAAGAATATTCAGTCAATTGAATCTCGTGAAAACGAAGATAAGGAATGGAATGCTTACGAGCATGAGAAACGTCATACTAGGGATTCGTGGAAGTTCACAGAAAGAATCGGTGCTGTCATAAGTACGAGTCAGTTCTGCCCTGAGTCAGTTCTCAAAACAAATGGGGCAATTAATGCATATAAATCGAGACCATCAGCTTTTACTGCAGCTTCTATTTCCAATGATGGCGACGACGATAATGACGAAGACGACATTCTTATCCAGTTTTAGGCAAATTTAGTAAAAAAAATGTTCTTTATTTAGTCTATTTCAGGAGTTAATGGCGTTCCGTTATAATTTCTGTGCTGTTGGATAAAAATTTAAAATCTAGTTCTTTTAAAGCATTTTTTACTCTGTTTTACCATCAGTCTGGCTGTAAAAAGTCATATACTGTTGGCAACACTGCTTGCAAGCTCACAGCAAAACCAAGCAAATTGCGCTTACCTTCATCACTCGTGGTCTTACCGACACAGTTCATTTAGTAGAACGTCAGTAAATCATGCAAAAAATCATTTAATTCTTACTGCACAAGAGCTTTTAGTATATGTAATAGTTAAGCTTGGGTATATTTGTTGAACGGTGCCGTTTTTTGTCAATTAAAACTGAAAACATCGAAACTGCTTTTCAAAAAATTTGGGTACTACCCCCCCCCCCCCCCCCCACACTCACACTTCTGTGACGCCCATATGTGAAGGAATTTTAAGAATAATTTCAAACCTTTCGTAAACTCTTTCTCGTTTACAGGGTTAAAGTTAAATATTTATCACATTGACTCATTTGTAAAGTAATCAGACGTTCCGAGTTATTTTATACATGAGCGTTCAATTCTTTAAATACACTCCTGGAAATTGAAATAAGAACACCGTGAATTCATTGTCCCAGGAAGGGGAAACTTTATTGACACATTCCTGGGGTCAGATACATCACATGATCACACTGACAGAACCACAGGCACATAGACACAGGCAACAGAGCATGCACAATGTCGGCCTAGTACAGTGTATATCCACCTTTCGCAGCAATGCAGGCTGCTATTCTCCCATGGAGACGATCGTAGAGATGCTGGATGTAGTCCTGTGGAACGGCTTGCCATGCCATTTCCACCTGGCGCCTCAGTTGGGCCAGCGTTCGTGCTGGACGTGCAGACCGCGTGAGACGACGCTTCATCCAGTCCCAAACATGCTCAATGGGGGACAGATCCGGAGATCTTGCTGGCCAGGGTAGTTGACTTACACCTTCTAGAGCACGTTGGGTGGCACGGGATACATGCGGACGTGCATTGTCCTGTTGGAACAGCAAGTTCCCTTGCCGGTCTAGGAATGGTAGAACGATGGGTTCGATGACGGTTTGGATGTACCGTGCACAATTCAGTGTCCCCTCGACGATCACCAGTGGTGTTCGGCCAGTGTAGGAGATCGCTCCCCACACCATGATGCCGGGTGTTGGCCCTGTGTGCCTCGGTCGTATGCAGTCCTGATTGTGGCGCTCACCTGCACGGCGCCAAACACGCATACGACCATCATTGGCACCAAGGCAGAAGCGATTCTCATCGCTGAAGACGACACGTCTCCATTCGTCCCCCCATTCACGCCTGTCGCGACACCACTGGAGGCGGGCTGCACGATGTTGGGGCGTGAGCGGAAGACGGCCTAACGGTGTGCGGGACCGTAGCCCAGCTTCATGGAGACGGTTGCGAATGGTCCTCGCCGATACCCCAGGAGCAACAGTGTCCCTAATTCGCTGGGAAGTGGAGGTGCGGTCCCCTACGGCACTGCGTAGGATCCTACGGTCTTGGCGTGCATCCGTGCGTCGCTGCGGTCCGGTCCCTGGTCGACGGGCACGTGCACCTTCCGCCAACCACTGGCGACAACATCGATGTACTGTGGAGACCTCACGCCCCACGTGTTGAGCAATTCGGCGGTACGTCCACCCGGCCTCCCGCATGCCCACTATACGCCCTCGCTCAAAGTCCGTCAACTGCACATACGGTTCACGTCCACGCTGTAGCGGCATGCTACCAGTGTTAAAGACTGCGATGGAGCTCCGTATGCCACGGCAAACTGGCTGACACTGACGGCGGCGGTGCACAAATGCTGCGCAGCTAGCGCCATTCGACGGCCAACACCGCGGTTCCTGGTGTGTCCGCTGTGCCGTGCGTGTGATCATTGCTTGTACAGCCCTCTCGCAGTGTCCGGAGCAAGTATAGTGGGTCTGACACACCGGAGTCAATGTGTTCTTTTTTCCATTTCCAAGAGTGTATAGCAGGCGTTTACTGGTTGAAAGCTAAGGTCAGAAGTGATCGGAAACAACGGAGTATCGGGCGAAGTCATAAGCCGTCTTCCAACTCCTACTGAAACAGCTAAGACACAGTGCCGAGAGTCTTCTTAGGGTAAATGATCAATACCGGTGTGTGTGTGACACACACACACACACACACACACACACACACACACACACACACAGAGAGAGAGAGAGAGAGAGAGAGAGAGAGAGAGAGAGAGAGAGAGAGAGAGAGGGGGGGGCGGGGGAGGGGGGGGGGGGGAGAGACCAAAATGAAATGGAACACGTTAATTCCGGCAGACCAACAGCTAGACTGGTGGATGCTGTTACGGTGCTCGCTTATTTCCAAGACCGTATCGATCTTAGCGCTGAGTTTTCACTCAGACGGCGCGTTGCGTTAGGCAGTTTCCGTGTGTGATCGCTGGCCGGAGCTTAGCTGGAGGCGTGTGAGGAGGTAAGAGGTGGCTGCCTTGGAGTGAAGACAGTTCGGCTCGGCTGGGGTTGTTTGCGTCTGGACGCCGAGTGGGACCCGATGGGAAGACCGGACCGCGATTTTACGGTTAATAGCCGGCCGAAGTGGCCGTGCGGTTAAAGGCGCTGCAGTCTGGAACCGCAAGACCGCTACGGTCGCAGGTTCGAATCCTGCCTCGGGCATGGATGTTTGTGATGTCCTTAGGTTAGTTAGGTTTAACTAGTTCTAAGTTCTAGGGGACTAATGACCGCAGCAGTTGAGTCCCATAGTGCTCAGAGCCATTTGAACCATACGGTTAATAGTGTGGACAGCGGCGTGGTGTGCCGTTTAACTTGATTCGCAAGGGGAGCAAAATCTCGCCTGTTGTAGTTTGTCGAGCCTGAGTTTGAAATACCTTCTATGTGCGGCGGGATGTCATTTCGTCCTCCTGTCTCTCCGTCGCTGGGATTGCTATCCTCGTTTACCGTCCCATGGATGTATATCGATGGGATACGCTGCTCTCCGTACTCTACTGGACGCTGGTGATGGAAGTGCATCGTTCAGCGGCGCGTTAGGCTGGGTGCTTTATGTTTGATCTTCAAGTGCATAGTCTTCGAGTGGCACTCCTTAGAGTTTGCCTTGCGCAGTTAGATTGGAGTTTATTTTGTCTTGTGGTGCTTCCGCTCTCCGTTAACGAAGGTTAAGCTTGATTCGGCACTCCGTACGACGCTTGGCACCTCAGCAGGCGGGTCGGAGCCACCTTTGAGACTAAACGGAAGCCTTTGGACTGAGAGATCTTGTGTTTTGCATATTGTTCATAAATTTTTGTTTTGGTATTAAGTTGGCTGAGGTTTCTTACGGATTTCCCGGCATTTGGTCTGTTGTCCGGCCCGGGCTAGGTCTCGTTATTTTAAAAGTCGGTCCTTGTTTTGGCTTAGTACGATTTTGGTTTACTGCCTGGTGGTTCCGGTAGTACGCCGGGTCGCTGTGGTTGTGTGGCATTTTGTATGGGTCTGTGTGCTCGGAGCCGTGGAGTACCATTTGTGTGAAATGCTTCACTGGGGAGTTCTGATCGGGCCATTCTTGGTCCTCTGCTGTATGAAATGATTTTATTATTATTTTAAAGTAACATTATCACTTAAATGATTTAATTCTTGTTGCCTTAATTGCAACTTGGGTACTGAGGAATTTAGTAGTGTAATTACGGAAGATTTAATAGTGGCACATGCCCCTTTACCTGTTTCGTAATCTGTTAATTACCGAAAGACCTTAAGCTCATAGTCATATGATGTTATTTTCTTAAATTATTGTATTTTTATATCATGTTATTGTTTTTTTTAATTTGCTGATCACTGGTGTACTGTTCCAAGTATTAAAACGTTTTAGGTAGCTTTTACTTGGGTGGAACGCGCGGGACCGCAACGGAGAGACTAGTTGCATGCCTTACGTGTCCGTTGTTGGTGCGGCCTGGTGTCTGATGTTTGTTTTGGTGCACCTGAGTTAAGTATCGTGTTGCCTCCTCCCTTGCGGCCCCGTCGTGTTCTTCTCATAAACATTTCCTTCAAGGCATTTTAGTTAATTTTATGCTAGTATTATTTTAATTTCTTACATTGGTAAAACTGTGCGGCCTTCATTATGCACACTGTCTGTCATAGCGGAGTTGATGTGCCATTGTAATTTCTTAAACTCCACTGTGTGTGCCCTTCGTGATACATATTGTTTGTCATAATAGATTTGAGTATGGCAATTATAATGTCTCATATATCATGATGTGCGGTGTGTAATGGTGCAATAAATGGATGATTGTTATTTCTGCTTTTGGCGCCCTTCATGCCCCCTTTCTTGTCCCTATTGGTACGCTATCCTTGTACTTGGTCCGCAGCTCGTGGTCGTGCGGTAGCGTTCTCGCTTCCCGTGCCCGGGTCCCCGGGTTAGATTCCCGGCGGGGTCAGGGATTTTCTCTGCCTCGTGATGACTGGGTGTTGTGTGATGTCCTTAGGTTAGTTAGGTTTAAGTAGTTCTAAGTTCTAGGGGACTGATGACCATAGCTGTTGAGTCCCATAGTGCTCAGAGCCATTTGAACCATTTTGAACCTTGGTAAGCCACTTCAGATGCTGTTAGTAATTTATCAAAAGTAGCATTTGGCGTAGAAGTGGTAACCATTTTTGGGTAGGTGTGGAGACGGCGAAGAAGAAAAAGGAGTGCGTTAGACTTGGCTTGATCGTGCCTGCAGACTGGCCGCTGTTGCTGGCTACCAGGATGATGGGTGAGCCGCCGGAGGCCACGGCGCGGCACGAGGAATCAGATGGAGGCAGCGCTGCCACGCCAGCCTCGGACATCGATCCCGCGTGCTGTGCCGTGCAGTTACGCTGCTGACCTCCAGTCCACACTCCGAACGGCCCGACTCATAATTATTCAGCCCGTACATGTGCGAGACGAAGAGAACTATCTGCAAACAGCGACTCACAAGGCGGGCCCCTTTTGCCCCTTAATGGGAGACCACCTTAAAAATTCAATTTTTTTTCAAGAAAATTTTAATGGTTAAATTACATCTTTGGAGTACTTACCCTTATATCCCAAAATGATTTGGCTGTTTTCGAATTACAAGTATGCCTAAGAAATATTTGAAATATGGACTGCGCAATGGGCCGGGGCACACTAACAGCTGCCAATGTTTTCAAGATAGTACCTGTCTAGCAGAGACTTGCATCTGATGCACACAATATGTACTGATGACAAGACACAAAATGCAAATGGAAGTTTTTATAATGAGTCCCAAAGAAAGAAAAAAAGATGCTTTTCGATCTTGTATAGCTGTTTCTGAGTTCAATATGCGACGTTTAACGACTGACGAATGCAGGAGTCCCAGCGCTCCTTTATCGCACATCCAGAAAAAGATGTACTTATCTAAATCAACGATAGATCGAGCAGTCCACAAGATGCTGCCTGGAGAAGGGAAAATTCAAGAAAATTCTCCACTGGTCTTGAAATTACAACAAAAAGAAGCCTTACAGGAGCAGGAAGGGAAAGTGCATGCCGATGGAGAATTTTCATGCCACGCGTGTCTCCTGCTAGCATATTTTATATCCCATTTTCCCGCTAGTTCGGTTTTTTACGTTCAATACCAACTTTTAATCCAAATAGTAAGTAATATCAACAAAATTTTTGCAGGACGCAGTCTTGAGATATTTACATACCTCTAGGCATTAATGTTATCGAAAATTAGTTTCTCTATTTTATTTTCACGTTTGCGTACCGATAATTAAAGAAAATTTAAGTTTGATACTTAAAAAAAACTGAAAGTAAATTAATATTATTTCCCATAAAATGAATGCAGAGGCCTGTTGAACAATATCGTGTGAATGAATCTAAAAAACCAGAATGTGAAACTTGAGGTCTGAGTACAGAAAGTTGAGTTTCAAAGATACAGTTAAAATCATATTAAAAATTCAAAACTCGAAAACCAATGGAAGTTCTGGACTTCAAAGCCTGGGCTTCTACAACTTTACGTGATACGCATTATTTTAAAATTTGGTTGAAATCGGAAAAGTAGAAGAAAAGTCCACTCACTGGCCCAAGACTACTAGTCAGGAAGATATGGCCACACATCCTTCCATCTTTCGCGAAAGATGTATGAGTCTCGATCTGGCACACAGTTTTAACCTGCCACGAAGTTTCAGCTTATATCTTTCCAATGCAAGACAGATTGCCAATGTGGGTGTGACTGTAGGGGAGCAGGACTGTCCTACACGAAACTATGCCATTATCAGGAACAGTCTTGCTCCAACATCGACGTCAGTTTTGATATAGAGGACGAAGACCACCTGGACGATTCTCTTGCAGTACCACTGCCTGAAGCACCTGCGGAGACAGAACGTAATATAATATTTTGCAGCATTATGCATCTTTACTAATCAATCATAACGTTAATCATTCAATTCTAAATTTTTCAGTTGAAGAACGGCAACGTCTCACTGTTCACCCTGTTGCTTCCACAGCCCCTGACGCATTGCCCGGGCCTTCCATTCCCCGAGATCCTTCACCTGGACCTTTCATTGCCCAAGAAACAGTGCCTGGGCCACCAACAGCCAAATGGAGACGAGTAAAAAAATACTGCGCTCATATCAGTAACGGTATCTTTTCATACATCGATAGTTCGCTAAACAACGTATCTGTCTTCTGTATCCTTATTGTGTCACCTTCCTTCTTTTCTAGAGAGAATCTACTCGAAGTGACGAGCCGATCCTGAGCTCGATATTCGCCCATTTCGTGACACATGTACGTTACAACACAGATTTCATACTCATCTTTCTATTCACTGTCACGAATGTAAAGTGTTGCAAACGTAATTTGTTAATATTTTCATCACTTTATTTCTGAAAGTACATTAAATTTCCCACAAGAGACGTCTGTAATATTCGGTTTTCTCGTAATGAGGGAGGGAGTAAAGCGAAACTTAGGGAAAATACCTTCTGCGGCCTACAGCCAGCCGACCCCTCCCACCTGTCTATCTCTCATCGGCGCTACGGCGCTATACTTTCGGTGAGTTACGCTTAAAAGTTTTTTTTAATGAATAGATTAAACTAAAGAACTTGACTTGCGTAAAGATACAAACTTACAGAGACAGGCTCTGCAGAAGTTGAAAAAACCAGAGGTTGTAGAGAGTTTCAAACAGAGCATTAGGCCACGATTGACTGAAACAGGGGAAGGAATACATTAGAAGACAAATCGATAGCCATGAGAGATGAAATAGATAAGGCAGCAGAGGATGAAATAGCTAGGACGGCAAGGCCTAGCAGAAACTCTTGGATATCGAAGGAGATATTAAATTTTACGGATGAAAGGAGAAAATACAAATATAGGCCTATAGCAAATGAAGCAGGCGAGAAAGAGAAACAAACGTCTAAAAAATAAGACTGACGTAAAGCGCAAAACGGATACGCAGGAATGGCTAGCGGCAAATGTACCAGTAGGTCTGTAGAAGCATGTATTAGTAAGGAGCAGATAGACACCGCCTTCAGGAAAATTAAAGAGGACTCTGGAGAACAGAAATGACATGAAATGACTGTATGGCATTGTTGCCGGGATGTCCCATTCGGATTCGGCCGCCAAGTGCAAGTCTTATTGCAGTCGGCTCCACAATGGGTGACTTGTGGCCGATGATGAGGATGAAATGGTGATGACAACACAACACCCAGTCCCCGAGCGGAGGAAATCTCCGACCCGGCCGGGAATCGAACCCAGACCCAGTGCATGGGAGGCAAGAACGTTACCACTCAGCTAAGCAGGAGGACTGAAGAACAGAGAAGCGACTGTATAAATATCAAGAGCTTAAATGGAAAACCCTTACTTAGCATAGAAGGGAAAGCTGAAAGGCGGAAAGAGTATGTAAAGGGGCGTTACAGGGGAGATCAACTTAGGCAATGTTATAGAGAAGAAAGAGGAAAAACTTACAGAAGCCGACGTTGGGGGAAGAACAGTTTGACTTCGGAAGAAAGGAAACGTGGGAGGTAATACTGACGTTTCTTACAAGATAGGTTACTGAAAGGTAATCATACGTTTACAGCTTTTGTAGACTTAAATAGCTTTTGACAGTGTTGGCTGGAATATACTCTCCGAAATTCTGAATTTAACGGAGATAAAACATAGGAAACGTAAGGTCATATACAACATGTACAGAAAGCAGACGGCTGTTATACGAGTCGAATGTCATGAAAGGGAAGCAGGGGTTGGGAGAGGAGTGATGTTATTCAATCTCACGGCGCGCAAGTTATCCCGACTACACCATCTGCCAGAAAAGTTCCGAGACTGATTTTAATCCTGGCGATAAGCGACGTCAGCGCTCAACGATGGCAGCTGGAACTAATAACTAGAGCGCGGATTTTAGGTAAAAACCTATTTTGTTCCAGAGTTCCTATTTGCGTAAAAATTTGTACTTATGCGTTTCATGACTATTTACACTTAATAGCGTTAATTCTATAAGACCTAAAAAAGCCTATTTCGACGTTAGTGCCTATTTTTGCCTATTTCGGCTTTAATATCCTAAAACGTGCCTATTTCATCACATAAGACAGTGGCTCCAAGTTTTTCCACACTATACGACAGATGGAAAAAAATATTTTCTGCCCAGCGTGCAGCAAGGTGGCTAGTTGATATGCGCTCATGCTTCGTATTTGCCTAACACATCGGTCTTTTTTTATTTTTTTTTATATCGCTATACCTGTTAATACCAAATACTCTTTATAGGTGTTTTATTATTCATATGTAGAAAATAGATCACGGATCTTTAGGTTAAAACATTTTTTTTTTCCTAAGCTCCGATTTGCATATAAGTTGGTACTTATGCGTTTCATGACTAACTAAACTGAATACCGTTAGTTCTATAGGACCTAAAATTGCGTTTTTCGACGTTGACGCCTAATTTTGCCTATTTCGGCATCAAAATCCTAAAAAGTACCTATTTCGTTAATCTGACATAGAGTTCTTGTGTTTTCAAAGATTAGAAAAAGGAAGTAAACTTAGGGCTTTACGTCTCGTCGAAGGCGAAGGTTGTTAGAGACTGTTTACAATTCCTTTGATTGCCTTACTACCAACAGCACTCGGCACGGTTGAATGGTCATCCATCCAAGTACGCGCCGAGCGCGAAAGTGTTTAACTTCAGTGAGCGAATGGCAACCGCTCAAAGATTTGAGTTACACATTAGAATCGAAAGTGGGAGTACTAAATGTTATATTTGAAAATATTTCGTTCGTAGGATTCTGGCAAGCTGTGTATTTTCGCAAAGAAACGGTTTCATAGGCCTTAAGCTTAGCACGGATTAAAAAATCACAATGTTAATCGTAGACGCCCTCTATAGCTAAATTACTGCCCTTCGCGCATTTTCTCGCTGCTGTCTACAGGCACTCCTATCAAACTATTCTGTTTCGTGAAAGGTATTATACGTGAATTTTCCGGTTCGAAAAATAATTTGCCAGTAGTGAGATGTTTTCATCTGAAGCACCGGTAGATCCCATTCGCTTGTTCAGAAGGGGCGGCCATCTGTCAGGTGCCATATGTCCAGCAACGAGTATGGTACTTCCTCTACCGCTCCCATGCACCGCAGTAAAAGGAAAAAAAGAACAGGTCATCGTTCACTTTTTCCCAGCGAAAACAAACCGGTACATTGTGTAGAGACCGACGTGTTAAGTGTTACTGACGTTCTAAGTGCAAAATAAATTCTAGTTTCTGTGTGAGAATACTACGCCATGCCGAAAACAGCTAGTTCAAAGTCTACTCATATAAGGCAGTGGCTGCAAGATTTTCCGCATTATACAACAGATGGTAAAATTATTTTCTGCCAAGCATGACACAAGGAGGTTAGTTGATGTTTGTCTTAGACTTCTTATTTTCCTGTCACTTAGGATTTTTTTTTTTATCGCTATCCTTTAGTAATACGAAATACTCTTTATATGCGATTCTAAACTGCATTTCCCTTTTCTCTCGTATTAAGTTTAGAGTGTTAAGAAATCTCACTTAACTCAGCATGTAGATGGAATCGCACATAAAGCAAATGTTGAACGAAAGTCAAAATTGAAGCAAACTCTTTTAACCAATAAATCTGGTGAATCCTCCGAAAAAAAACAAGTTCTGCAGTGATTTGTGTCATGCACTTGTGGCAGCAAACATCCCCTTTGCGAAACTAGAAAACCCTATTTTCAGAGGTTTTCTTGAGAAGTACTACCATGAGTCTATTGCTGCAGAGTCAACTTTACGTAAGAATAATGTGGATTCAGCTTACAATGCTGCATTGCACAGAATCCGAGAAGATGTTGGAGAATCTTGTATATGGATTTCTGTGGATGAAACTACTGCCAGTCTTGGCAGTTACATTGCAAACCTGATTATTGGCAAGCTAGATCCAGATGCTCCATCCAGGGCTCATTTGATTTACTCAAAACAGCTTGCAAAAACTAACCAACAAACAATAGCACAGTTTGTGAAGAATGGGCTTAAGGTGCTATACCCAAACGGAGTGGATGAGAATAAGGTGCTTCTGGCCGTCGCTGATGCTGCTGCATATATGATAGCAGCGTTTCAACTATTAAAAGTATTCTACCCATTGATGCTGCACGCAACTTGTGTAGTGAATGGGATCATCCGCATAGCAGAGCAAGTAAGGCTACAATTTCCTAAAGTAAATAAAGTAATATCTATGGTGAAGAAAATTTTTGTTAAGGCTCCATCAAGAATACAGGCATTCAAAGAACAGCTTCCAGATGTCCCATTGCCGCCAGAGCCTGTTGTCACCCGCTGGAGCACGTGGCTGATAGCAGCAGAATACTATAGTACGCATCTCTCAGCTGTCCAGAGGGTGGTTGAAAATATACCGGAGGATGCTGCACCCGTAACTGCAGCAATGGAGTTACTCAATGATTCTTCTTTAAAACGGGACTTATCTTACATTAGGGCCCACTACACATTTATGCCAAGAATAATTTCACAATTAGAAGGCTCAGGGAGACCTATCTACGACAATATTTCTTTGCTTGAAGAAGTCAAAATGAAAATTAATGAAGCTCCAGGTGAAGTAGAGGCAAAAGTACGGTCAAAAATGCAAACGGTTTTGCAGAAGGAGGAGCTGTGTGCAGCTGCCGACATACTTAGTGGAAAATCCAGCACTCCTGACTGCAGCTTTCCTGTCCAACATGTGCCGAAAATGAAGTACGCCCCTGTCACATCTGTTGATGTAGAATGTTGTTTTTCAGCGTATAAATTAATTCTGATTGACGACCGCCACAGTTTTTCACTAGAAAACCTAGAAAAGATTTTGGTTATTTATTGTGAAGCCATCTATGGTCAGAATATGTGAAACTACGAATGTATTAATTAAACCATTGCCACATCTTTTTTACGGAGATCTTTATCTTGCAGGAACTCAAAAATATGTGGAGTTATGTTCAACATTAATGTTGTAGATTTCTGTGCTCTGTAACTGTGTAAATATTCATTCTCCTTGTTTTAATAACTAAGATGTTCATACTGTCAACACTGTGTATTTTAATTTATTTTTATTTTCTCAGCATCATTTTTATTAGAGTCTATTTCAGGTTTACTATAGCCTAAATGAACTACTGAAGAAGCCTATTTAAGGTGCCTAAAACACACTTTTTTACGACCTAAAAATCCGTGGTCTACTAATAACTGTAAACAACAGATGTGCGTTCGACCAGTTACTTACGAGTAGTGCATGTGCGGTTGTAAATTGTCAACGTTGTTGTGTCACAAATTGCAATGGGCTAACGTATGTAAATCAGATGTTCAACAGATTCTCCACAGTATTTTGAAAGAGAGAAAAGTGTATGCAAAGTTTGTTCCGCATCCGCACTCCCTGACTCTCGAACTAAAAGCAGTTAGGCGTTGACACCTGGCGCGACTTGATTGAAACGAAAATCGCGACCAGTTCTTTTGCCGAAAAAATTATCACAGGTGACCTGACTTGGTTTTCTCAACAGAAACCTGACACAAAATGATAAAGTGCAGGATGAGTCTCTGATAGTTCAAGACCGAAGAGGGTGCGAATGTGATGTGCAAGTTGAATGTTCCGTGCATTGTAATCAAGTGGGGGAAGACTATGTAGAACATCTGAAGCATTGAAGCCACCATCTTAACTTTTCTCTATTATTTAACAATAGAGTCTTGAAACTTTTTGGACTGGCAGGGTATATTCACCCAGTGGTTGATATGAGAGCACTTAGCGACTTCCAACAAACAAAAAAGTAATTTCAACCCTTTTCTAAACTTTTTCTCACTTACAGCCCCATAAAGTAATGAAAGTAAATTAGTTTGCCGCTTACTAAATTTTCGTTGTTCACGGAAAAACTCCAGTATCAATTTATTATTTCTTTACTGCTAACGCTATTCGCTATCCATTTTCAGACATTACCCGCATATACCACTATAGATGTCCACAAAATTACATCCCTGCACACCACATAGTTTAGGTGAAAAACTATCTTTACAGAAAATTGTAAACAGTTCTCAATATAGGTTGTTAAATATTAATAGAACTTCAGAAATGAGATCTTCAGCAGTCTACTCTATATGGCCTAGTGGGAAACATTGATCCTAACGAGTGGCTGTTGCATCTTGGAATTGGAACACTGAACAGCAGTTTGAGGTTCGAACACGATATAAGGAAAACTTTTGTAATCAGACATATGGAACAGTTTTAAACGTGGGAGTTCGATTCTTTAGGGAATCAGGTGCGTGTGTGGTGTGAGGGGGGGGGGGGATGATTAGATACTATAAAACTGCGCCGTGTACACACAAACAACAACGATGATGACGACGACGATAAGACCAAACAAGCAGAAACTGAACTGCATGCAACCACCACAACACAAAGGACGACAGAAAAACGCAACGCAATAGCTGGCAAAGTTACTAGGCAGCAGAGCGAACTGGTTACCTGGTCATGGTGGCAGCCCTGCCATGTTTAAGCCTAAGAAGCAGGGAAAGGAGGTATTCTTGGAAGAAGTGCTGTCACTCGTTAGACCTCTGAAGGAAGCGTTCATTTATAACAAGACGTACTCTGTATCTTACGTTGGCTGCTCAAGACGCCTAGCTGGCAGTATCTGTGAAATTACCTTCCTCGGTGATGTCGCTGCATTCCACAGCTCTGTCTGCTGATTCGTCATCACTTCTGTTCCAGTCACCGACTCTTTGCTCGCATCTGCGCCGACTGTTTTTATTGTATTTTCAGTTTCCTCGTCCGTCAAATTACCCCTCCTCCAGCAACTATCACACATTTTTTAGTCTGATGCACGGCCTTTCTTATGTCACAGCAGTAAAAGCTAACGTCACAGGAGCATAACCAAACTGACCGTGTGGTATATTTGGTAGCAATTTGGACTAGTAATTCAAAAATTCCGGATCTGACTCCCGATGACTACCTTACATTAGGCTCTGGTGGAAAGGTCCGGAAGGAGTTGCAAAGAGCCTTGTGAGGCTATCTGAAAAGCTGCTTGAATATAAAAGCGTCGAAACTGACTCATAAGTCGCTGAAGTAGCATTACGTCGAAAGGTTTTTACCAGTCTAGATGACACACGACCAGAGCTAAATTTCGGCTGAAACGCAGCAGAACGGTGTTCCAGCACCTCTCAAGGAAATTTGTTAGAACTCACTGGAACTAGTCGGCACCGGGGATTTAAAATAGTATATGTGTATTACATCACAATATAACTACAATTTATTGCCAAGCTGGAATTGTCCATGACATCGATCGGCCAATAATATCTTCTTTGTCATTCATCGGTGAATGCTTAGCTAATAGTGCCGCTCGGCCACACAGGCCGGCCCCAAATAATGGTATGATCCTCGATTACTACATGATTTTTGAGGAGAGTTTCAAAAAATTAAAATTAATAGGGGTATACTGGTGATTTTTTGTAATATTCAACCACTTACCACTTTTCGAGAAAAGCAGCGAGACGTGGACGGAATAATTTTTATTTTATTTGCCTGTTTAATTTGATGTTGTAATTCTATGTATCTTGAAACTTTGTGAGTCAAAATTTTTCAATCTTAGTGCGATTTCTGCGTTTATTACTGGAAATAATACGAATAAAACACTGAAAATTGGTAATTTCGGAAATCGAGTATTTTATGCGGAATCAGATTAAACTGACGTGAAAAAAAACAATATAATAGAAAACCGGTTGTTTCGGCGACAAACGCCATTCCTAACTTAAAATCGAAATTGTCCAATAGCACATTTATCATAGGTGTTGGGGTAGTGACTATTTTAAGCTTGGCTTGTGGGGAGAAAAGGCTGGTGACCCACATTAAGACTGTTTTAGAAGGGCAACAAGGCGGAGAATTGGTCCTGGTTCTGCGATAAACGTCTCCTCTTCTACACACCGGTGTGATACGTCGCATAATTGGCTAGCGTGCCACAGATCGCTGGAGCGCAAAGATTAAGGCCACAAACTGGCGGGAGAGATCGCTCGACGCCATAACGCGAAGGACAACGATCGGTGTCTGAGCCGCTGCAGTATAGATGCACTCCTCACCTATTGCGGTTAGTGTTCACAGTTGCAGTTTCCGAAGACCGGGCCGGCCGGAGTGGCCTGGCGGTTCTAGGCGCTACAGTCTGGAGCCGAGCGACCGCTACGTTCGCAGGTTCGAATCCTGTCTCGGGCATGGATGTGTGTGATGTCCTTAGGTTAGTTAGATTTAATTAGATCTAAGTACTAGGCGACTGATGACCTCAGAAGTTAAGTCGCATAGTGCTCAGAGCCATTTGAACCATTTGAACCGAAGACCGGAGGTCCTTGCAGGCAAAGGTAGCTTATTGTCTTATCAAAGAACGCCGACAACAATCCTGCTGAACAAGGAGAGAGACCATTCCACTGGGAAGTAGGTTCTTGGCGCATAGACGCATATATCATCGGAAAGAGAAATGGTTGAAGAATTGCTCCTTTAGCGGTCCTTACATGACATCTAGAGAGCATCTGAAACCGTGCTTTCTGGCATCCTACAAGACAAGTCCCGATCAGGATATGTGCTACTCTGCAACGAACATTTTGCTTTTGCTTTGCTCAGAAGTCTCCTTACTTTGATTTCATTATTATTTCTTAAACCAGGCGTCTGCCGTTATTTCGTCGCCAACCTCTCTGTCTTATTCAGGTGTGTCCAGCCCAAAGAACTTTCCAGCAAGGTGCAGTTTTGCAGGTTTCGTCTTGAATATCGCCGAATTCCCAACGTGAACAAGCATGTGACGTAAGCTCCCAGTCTTACTGCATCATGAATATGGCAATGTTCTTATTCACACAGGGTGCTCAATTACAGACACTATTTAAAGATATCCACTATCTAGAATTCGTAACGAGATTAGTATCATCTTCTTCTTCATCATCATCATCGCCAACACTGTATTCAACTTTTTCGTATTTGTGATTTCCAATTATTTGTTTTCCTTCAGAAAAGCCTCGTGATCACTTTTAGCCAAAAGTTTTTACTGCAAACGTAACTTAAGAAATGTCACATAAATTCAAGGATCAAACTAGAACTCTACTCATGGCAAAAGCTTGAAAAAGCACTAAAACGGAGTAGGCACAAAAATTAGAATTTTATCTCTTTATGCAGAAGAACAATCACAAACTAATGAATGAAACAAAAATTAAGTGAATCGTTGCCATTTTTGCAGCGAAGTTTTCTGCGTGTCATACAGAGAGTACCAGCGGGAGCGTAACTTTTTACTAAAAATATAACCTCTGAACAAATTTGTTGACGACATGATGAATGCCCGAGCTACGAAGTAAAACATTGCGCATCGTGGTAAAAAGATCAATCTATGATTACGCATTATGTGCGTCGCTGCTCTTTTTTAAGAACTGATGATGGCCAAAATTGGTAATCTTTTTAAATAAACAAATCTGTGACCAAGATTGTGAATTCAGTTTACTTATACATGCTGGCCACCAATCTCCTCCAAAGGCCAACGTTATTTCATTTGATAATAAAAGACTAGCTCCGTCAGTAGTACAGTAAGAACATATGGCGTGCAGGGACACAGTGCGTTTACGAAAACACATAAGTAAAGTCAGGAATGATCAAAAGTGATCTTACCCAAGAATATGCCGTCGAACCCCATAACAGAAATATGCTACTTGTAAATTCGTATACATTTCAAGTCACTGATCGTTTTTCAAAATAAATCGCAGTGAAACAAGACCGACATAATAATAGGCTTCATTTAGTTCCACACGTCTGTACCCTCAAATCATCAATAAGGTATTTTAAAGGGTAATTGAGGAGATAAATTTAGTTTGTTGGTGTGAAGATTTAGTCCAGATACGGTGTTTATTTGAAAGACTGAACTACATGATAAAAAGTCTCTCACTGTGCTAGTACTTGTAAATAAATTCAGCTATCCCATGACGTCAGCTGTCGTACTCTTAAAATGTGAACAAAGCTGCTGAGAGCGCACGAGGGTACACAAAGCTTGTGGACTCTGCATTCAAAGGCAGTGTGCACTGTTACTACCACTGACCATCCTTCCTGTGAATAACACCTGAGCAGAGAGGCTAGATATAACTCCTGAGGTCCAGAAAGCGATACACAAAGAGAACCAAACCGTCATTTCGAACATCCCTCAAACCCCAACAGTGGGAAACGGACTGACAAGTTGCTTACTCTTCTCATGTGGAGGGCATACCATCACTTTAAAACGAATGTGGCAGACTGTATAATCAACAGACAAAAGTCTGTTCCTAGTTTCTAGTTGAAGTCTTCCTAAGGCGAAAAGTCCGAACAGAAGATAGAAGATTTCTCTCACTTCTTTCCCCACATGGATAACAACAAAGCGCTGCATGCAGTATTTTATACATACGTCTTCTACGTCTTTTTATCTAATGTATGAGTCGGTGGACCACGGCCTTTCACAAATTTTTATCTTTATCATTTTCCTCTACTTTTCTGTAAAACACCGAAGTGCATGGCAGAGGTACTTCCCACTGTATCAGTTATTAATGTTTCTTTCCGTTCCATTCACGTATGACCGCTTAAACGTCTCTATGCATGCTTTAATTATTCCAGTCTTGTCCTCGTGATCACTACCGGAATGATAAGCAGACAGTTGCTGCATATTCCTAGATTCACCACTTAAAGCTTGTTCCCGAAATTTTGTAAGGAAGCCTTTTCAGAATAGTTTGCATCTATCTTCAAGTGTCTGCCAGTTCAGTTTTTTCAGCATCTCAGTAACGCTCTGCCAAGAGAAAAACACCGTGCTGTCCTTTGTACGCGTTCAATGTTTCCTGTTAGTCCTACTTGGTATGAATTCCACACACTGGAGCAATACTCTATGATGAGTCGTAAATGTGTTTTGAACGCAGTTTCCTTTGCAGGCTGCATTTCCCGTGTTCTGCCAACGACTGAATCTATATGGTAGTGCCATTTCTTATTGCTAAAATTGTTACAGCCACTTATTTGTATGTGTTACCAACTTCAGTTGTGATTTCTTGACGTTGTAGCCACAGGATACTACGTTTCTGAACAGTTAAGCCAAGCTGCCAATCTTTGCACCACTTTGAAAACTTATTTCCGACAGAGCTTCATTACAGGTAACCGCAACATCTATGGTAATTCTAAGTTTACTATTAATATTGTTGGCGAGGTTACTCATATACAACAAGAACAGGAAAGGTCCCAGCAAACTTTCCTGCGGTACACCTGAAGCTACGTCTATAACTGTCGATTACACTCCGTCCAAGATAACATGTTGCGTTCTCCTTACCAAAATCTCTTCAGTTCGACCACAAATTATGCTTTACACCCGACACAGTCGTACTTTCGATAACAAGCGTAAGTGTAGAGCTGAATCAAATGCTTTTAGGAAGTCATGAAATACTGCATCTACCTGACTGCCTTGATCCATGGCTATCAGGATGTCACACGAGGAAATGGCGATTTGAGTTCTACATGATCGATGTTTTCGGACGACGGCGACGGACTTAATAGCTTATCTAGAAGAGTATCACCAATAGTTATGCCAGTGTACCACGGGCGAATAAAATAGGAAAAGGGCAAATTGGTTCTACGTGAAGACTTCAGAATGTATGAGGGCGAGCTGAGAAGTAATATCCCCGAGTTTTTTGTTCAGTTCACAATATCGGTTGAGGTCTTACATGCCATGCATATTACTCATCAACTTTCCTGCTTTCACTAACACGCGTTGCAACCCTCTGCTGCTAGAGGGCTCGGAATTTCAATGTGTAACTTGACAGTGTGTAACGCAACTGTATCAGTCAAGACACACAGTGCTGTTATGTAACTGCAGAAAATCTGCCTTCAATTGAAATCCATAGAAGAATGAAAACTGAGTACGATGATGACTGCATTGACGTCTGTAATGTGCAACGTTGGGTTGTTCGTGCTTCGTAATGAAGGAAACGGTGGTGGTAACCTCAACGTGTGTGGCAGAGCTCGTAGTGGAAATCCCTCATCTGTCCCATCCTTTGCTATGCCCAACCTGCCCGGATTTACGTCCCTCCCACCTACTACAAGTACCTCCAAATCCTGGAACGCCATGCGCTCCACCTCGCCTATCGCATCAGTCTCCCTTCCCTCACACGCATCCTATACGACTTGATTCCCTTCCCACACCTCCTCCTTTTCTTCGAACGGATACGGATCATTTACACCTCCTGCAAGCTTTACCCTCCCCACCAACTTGTCTCTCCCATCATCACCCACCCCACCCCGCTTCCGCGCCTGTACCATTGCATCCCACCTGCTCACCATCTTCACACTCTCCATACGCTTGCCCAAGGTGGCTTCCGCCAGCTCCCCCTTCCTGATGATGTCCTCGTTCCTTCCATATACCCCTCCAACTACATCTAATCCTCCCCTTCCTCTCCCCCTTCCCCCTTTCTTCCAGGGCTCCCTCTCTCTCCTTTCTCACCATTCCTTCTTCCCCCCCGCCCCTCCGCTCTCCCATTTTCCCACTTCCTCCCCCCTCCCTGGGCTTCCACACCTAACCCTCCCCTCCCCTCTCCCTTCTTTTCTCCCACTGGCTTCTTCCCCCCTCCTTCCCCCCTGCCTGTCCCCTACACCCAGTGGCAGCGCCCCCCCCCCCCCCCCCTCCCTGCAACTCATCAAGTGTGTTCAGTGTTTCCTGTGCCGAAGATCGCCACCAGTTTAGTGCCACAGTATTTTCTTCATTTATGTGCATCAGCGTAATCTTCGGTGTGCTCCTTCGTTCATGTGTCAAACTGATTGTCTTCATTTGTGTGCACTGTTGAAGTTGTTTATGAAACCAGTGCCTTCCAACAAATGCCTTCCTTACTATTCTTGTGTGTGTCTTCTGTTTGTAACATTCAAGTATTTTTATTTATCTGTCTCCATGTTCACTATGTGTTTTCCTCTTGGCCGAAGAGCGCCATCTGTACGTCGCTGCTGGCCCCCCTTTGTATAAAGGGAAAGTACAATAATAATATTAATAAACGCTCTTAGTGGACGACTGTATATGGCAACTGACGAGACTCATCAGAATCGGTTTGATGAGCTCATCAGAGAGAATCGTCGAATAACACAGGCACAGCTCTCAGACAAGTGCGACATATTACAAGGGCATGTACAAGCCATCGTTGCATTACTGCGGTACAGAAAACTGTGTGCATCATGGATGCCACGAATGCTCACGCCTGACATGGAACGTTTTGCGTTTTGGGCGTTAAGGTGATGGATGGTATGCTCAACGACCTTATGACAGGTGATGACAGCTGGGTTCACCATTTTGACCCCAAAAACAAGAGTGTATCAATGGAGTTTCGCCACAAAGGATCACCGACGTGAAAAAAGTTCAACACCAGGTATTAGCAGGCAAAGTCATGCTCACACAGTTCTGGGAAGTTCAAGGATGTTACATCTGGAAATCATGTCTAAAGGCACCAACACAAACTCTGCAAGGTACTGTGAGACCCTCAGAAAACCGATATCACGAATTCGAAGAGCTCCTCCACACATGGAGCACACTCTCCTTCAGCATGATAATGCCAGACCACGCGCGAGCGCTGCGACATCCGCAACAATCCCACGCCTAGGGGTTGATCGTCATCAGTCGTTCTCTATACACTCCGACTTGCTCCAATTCAATTATCATACGTTTCCAAAACTTAAACACTTTCAAGGACTTCACTTTGATAGTGATGAAGCAGTGCGAGGAGAGGTGAGGTTGTGGCTCCAGCAACGTAGTCAGACCATCTGCAGTGACGTTATCAACAAACCTGTCTCTCGTTGAGAGAAATGTGATCGTCGCCAGGGTTACTATGTTGAAAAATAAATACCTAGATATGAAGAATAAACATGTAAAATGACCGAGCGAGGTGGCGCAGTGGCTACCACACTGGACTCGCATTCGGGAGGACGACGGTTCAATCCCGTCTCCGGCCATCCTGATTTAGGTTTTCCGTGATTTCCCTAAATCGTTTCAGGCAAATGCCGGGATGGTTCCTTTGAAAGGGCACGGCCGATTTCCTTCCCAATCCTTCCCTAACCCGAGCTTGCGCTCCGTCTCTAATGACCTCGTTGTCGACGGGACGTTAAACACTAACCACCACCACCACCATGTAAAATGTTAATAAAATTAGTTTCATTTAAAAAGCTTTAAAGGTTTTCACACAAAAAAATTCGTAGGCATTACTTTTCAGCACGCCCTCGTAAATTACTCATGTCGTCCCAAGCTAAGACCCTTGCGCAACTACGGTAACGGAATGTCAGAAGAGAGCACATGTTCAGAGTCTCCTGGAGTGATAGCGCTGCCGGGGCACGAATAACATTTGCATCACATTGTGGGAGTGAAATGGCGCGGCAGTTGGAAATTTACACCAAAGTTGAAGAACGGGGGACAGTCTGATTGACGTGGGCAAAATGTCTAAACTACGCACAGATTCACAGTGAAATTCTGGCGGTATATGGACCAAACGCAACGCCGCGTCTAGCCAAGACGCAACGGTGCCAACAGACGTGGGTGGAGTTGATCGGGAAGGAAGGTCATCGACATCTAACACAGACGACAATGGCCAGCCAATCGAGGAGCCGATTCGAAGCAGTCACAATTTTTCGACGATGAGGACGTTCCCACAGCGGTTTTCGAATGGCTCTGTGACCAGGGAGTGGATTTCTGTCGTGAAGCTGAAGTTTCATGTAAATGTGTTACTTTGCAATGTAGTGCAGACTTCAGTAAAAGTTACTTAACCTCCTGCTATAATAACCTGTAACTTATTTTCTCAGGTACCCTCGTTGTACACTACGTAGCCTTCGCTGCACACTTTACACGGAGTAAACAATACTTGATTAATGCGTTAAATCTCTTCTACGTGTGTAACCGCGTCAAGATATGATAACCCTACCGGCATTTCAGATACTGGTGACACTCCCTTTGATCCTGTTGTGCAATTAATGTACAGTATGCCAGGACTCTCGTTCATTTTCAGCTGGAGGAATAGGGTCCCAATAGTACATACAGAGCAGCAACCACAAATAACAAGTTGGTTCCCTGATGGAGGATACGTAAAAGAGTAGCCATGACCATAGTAGTGGTGTCATATGATGATACGGTCACACGTCCAGAAGAGTTGTATTTTAATTGGCTACGCTGCAACGCAAAGTCAGATGGTCACTGTTTCATTCACTGGCCAATGTAACTGCTATGTAACGTAACTGTTGTTTTTTTTAATCAAGCGACTATACCATTCAATTAATATTCTTGTAGAGACAACAATTTCAGCAAGTAAAATGACCATCACTTATTTAGCGATCACTTTTCATTATTCAACATTGCAGGGCGGCACTAATTGACAGAGTTGTTGGATGTTCTCCTGAGAGATAACGTGCTGAACTCTGTCCAAATGGTGCGTTTCATCGGCATAATTCCGAGATGGTCGGTGGGCCAAGCCCACAATGCTCCAAACGTTCTCAGTTGGGAAGAGATTCGGCGACCTTGCTGGCCCAGATAGGATTTGGCAAGCACAAAGACAAGCAGTAGAAACCGTGGCCATGTGCGGACGGGCATTATCTTGCTGAAATGTAAGCCCACGATGGCATGCCGTGAAGGGCAATAAAACGGGGAGAGTATATCGTCGACGTACCGCTGTGCTGTATGGGTGGCACGGATGACAACCAAAAGATACCTGCTGTGAAAAGAAATGGCACCCCAGACCATCACACCTCGCTGTCGGCTAGTATGCCGAGCGACAGTGAGGTTCATATTCCACCGCTGCCCATGGCGTCTTCAGACACGTCATCGCTGGTCATCGGGGTTCGTTTCCAAGAGGGCCTCATCACTGAAGACAATTCTACTCCAGTCAGTGAGATTATAGGTCGAAGACATGTCTGGTGACGCTCTGGACAGTGGTGGTTCGCTGTATCTCTCCGCAACTCAAAAGTTTTAGACAATTATGGTCAGTGCCCTCCAACCACCTTGTGATTTGGACGATCTAAAGCGCCAGTTGAGCAGAATTCGCCACGATATCCCTCAGGAGGGCAGACATCTCTGTCAATTAATGTCAAGCAACTGCTAACATAACGGCCAGAGGTAGACCAACACGTTACTGACTTACTCAATGTGTGAAGCTCTTTCTCTTGAATAAATCAAGAAATTTTTCTGAAATTCTAATAATTTGTTTATCTGTGCATGCACACCACATGTACCGATTTCCGTCCCATTTGGATAATCCTTTCATGCTGTGTCATTATTTTCATCTGAAGAATGTACAGCCGCCGGCAGTCGTCTGCATAAGAAGGCTATGGTATGGTTTAGACACTAGATAAACACTGCCTTCATTCTCCCCTGTTGCTCCTCATTGCTAATACTTATGTCCCCCACCCGTCTCAATCTCATAGTGTTTTCCTTGATACCATTCGGTAACTTTCATTATTAACTGATGCTTGATCACATGCGAAACCGGTTGTTCAATACCACTGCACTATTTCTTTCCGATTTAAGTGCTCGACGTCCGTTTTCCTGTTTGTTCATAAATGTTAAATGTAGAACACATTTCAACTGAAGAGCCAAATCTCGGCTCCTACCTTTATGGTACGACCCCGCCTCATTTCCTGTCCACCTACATCCCTACGATGAGCTTTGATTAACCGATGTTGAAACTGACTGCTTGATTGACGCCTGTAAGTAGTATTGTGTCAGATGCTCCCAAGGGCACGCGGTGTGGCATCACTTTATAGTACTATGTGGTAGGTGATATTACAGACGAAAGAACTGATATTGTCTTCGCCTCATCTACCCGGCGACACACGGCTAATTAAGAATTTAATTCTATTGAATATTACTGCAAAGAAAGATAATCTCTGAGCTAATGTATGAGGCAGCAGGCTGTTCAAAAAAATGTTTCAAATGGCTCTAAGCACTATGGGACTTAACATCTGAGGTCATCAGTCCCCTACACTTAAAACTACTTAAACCTAACTAACCTAAGGACATCACACACATCCATGCCCGAGGCAGGATTCTAACCTGCGACCGTAGCAGCAGCCCGGCTCCGGATGGAAGCGCCTAGAACCGCTCGGTCACAGCGGCCGGCAGCAGGTTGTTAGCGTGCCGTATTTAATATGAGCGTTGAATTCTCGTCTCATGTAACTGCCGCTCCAGATAAGGTCTAATACACCACATAATTATATCTCTAATTATTCTTTTTATTAATATATTTTCCTGAACTGGAAGGAATGCATTAAGAATGCAGTATACGATGTTATACTTTAACACGTAATCAATTTCATTACTGCAAAGCATACAGATACCTACGTATTAAAATGAGAGTACCCGTCCGGAAAATAAGAATGAGCGGTGTTTCAACATGGCTGTAATTAATTTCATATTATTTTTTAGTGACTAACGAGTCGTGTCAGTATTGTCAAGGATTCATATTCCACACCATTAATTCATCCTATCGTTACGCAATCTCTGACCAATACCAGAGGTAAAGTGAGTTTCCTATTACTTCATAAAATAAATTTTCTTTCGGTTCCACTTTCTAGAAGTGATTGAACAGGGGAGGTGTGCCACCGGTAACGGTCACGGAGTTTCGCCACCGCAACGATAAACGCGGGACTACTTCTTACGTTAAAAGACTGGAAGCTTCTGGTAGTTCCACGTAGCAGCAGCAGCAGCAGGAACAAGATGGTTTCCGTTTCGACCAGCCGTGGCCAGTGCACACTGGGCCCGTGACTCAGCCTGCTCGTCCCACGCGACTGCTCGCTGCACTTGCTGCCTCTTCATTGCACTGCAGTGAAGCACATATACCTGGAACCGTAGCTTCCATATTTAAATCTTTGCCATACCACTTTAATTCTGTCGCTCTGCTAGACTCGCCAGCTGAAGTCACCCTTTGGGATCAGTACAGGACCAGTCATGACAACTGCGACAAACTCTTAATGAGTCATGCATCACATAAATGATCATTTTCTGTCATACATTCTGCGTTTAACCTGTCATAAACGCACGCTGGGGCCTTCGCACATAGATTCGACGACAACAGTTTGAAACTAGCAGGTGAAATAAAATTTTCATCAACAGTACAACATGAATTGACAAATTTGGTTAAAACACAGTACACATGTGACTATGTAGATTTTCCCAGCGTATTAACAGATCAAGTTCTTGTCGGGTCTTCGGATCAAACTGTCCTCTGCATACAACCGCGGAAATATTATATGCAGATGACAGTTTGATCCGGTTGAAGGCCCGACAAGAATTTGAATAGTACACATTTTTTAAAAAATCGTAATAATCTCAGTTAAGCTGAATTCGCCTGGTAAAGCAAGATCCAATTTTCTTTATCTTCTAAGTGAAGCTATTCATCCTCAAATACGCATTTTATTATTTCGTGGGAGAAATGGTTCAAATGGCTCTGAGCACTATGGGACTTAACATCTGTGGTCATCAGTCCCCTACAACTTAGAACTACTTAAACCTAACTAACCTAAGGACATCACACACATCCATGCCCGAGGCAGGATTCGAACCTGCGACCGTAGCAGTTGCGCGGTTCCGGACTGAGCGCCTAGAACCGCTAGACCACCGCGGCCGGCTATTTCGTGGGAGAGAGAGAGCACATGGTGGCTACTTGAAAAAAAAAAATGTGTAAGTATTACAGGTTACTAAGAAGTTCTTGATAATTAACGATGAGTGGAGGGGAGGGGGGGGGGGAAGGGATGCATCTCTCAATAAAAAAATCTCCATGTATTCCACGTTCCTAAGAAGTTCTTGATAATTAACGTTGAGTGGTGGGGAGGGGGGGGGGGGAGGGATGCACCTCACAATAACGACTTCACTTTTCTCACTGGTGTCAAAACGATCCTCCTTAAAGCGAGAAAACCATTCTCTTGACGTGTTATGTCAAATAGCATTATTCCCATACACGGCGCAAATGTTTCCGGCTGCCTCCGCTGCTGCCATCCCTCTAGTTAACTCAAACAGAAGAATATGAAATGTTCTGATTTCTCCGCTTGGCTCTCCACTTTCTAGCGGCCAGAGCTCCAATGACTATGTCCAAATCACAAAATGCCAATATGTACACTCAAATAGGAACAGCGAACTGTAAACAAAATATGACTATCGATAAATAAACCCATAGCAACCGGAAAACCAACATGCAAAACAAACACGCTACGAACTTCTGCGCCAATGTAATAAAATTAACTTCACAGTGGTTGCTAGAGTATAGATATACATGCAGAATTGTTGACAACTTACGTCACACTTCCACTTCGCACTCTAACAAACTACATAAGAGTCATTAACATGACGACCCCTTTATGGTTAAACAATTACTGTATTCCTCTTGAAATGTACTACGACATTCAAAGTTACTAATTTCGAAAGGACGTTACTGCATTTCTTGACAATGGGTACAAAGCTGAAACTGTAATAGTGTTCAGGAGGACTCAAATGACAACAAACTGTCGAAATCACTATGATTTAGACAATTCTACCTCACTGAGACAACTAATAACAAGAAAATCTTCAAGCTCAGAAGACCGTGGACGGAGTAGGCGCTCTTGTGAGTGCCACCAGCTTCCGTAAGATAACATCAGCGTTAGACCAACAAAGACTCCTCATAAAGCAGCAAACTGAGATCGCAGAAAGCAGCACGACGGAACGGAAAACGATAGCGCTCTGTGAAAGGCGCCCCGCGACAAGCAGTGTCACGACATAGTTGTGAACACCCAGGTCACCATCATCTGAAGCTCCCACTGGTCATCGGAATGTAATCTTTTTCTTTCTTTTCTATGTAGGGATTAGACTAAACGCCTATTCTATCTTTTTTTTTCTCAGAACAATTCTTGCATTCTTTTGCTGAGTGTTTGCTGTTTTCAAACTCCCTGACAGATCAAAACTGTGTGCCGCAGATGGGCTCGAACCTAGAACCTTGCCCTTCGAGGGAAGTGCTCTTATCGATTGAACTATCCAGACACGACACCACCGCACCTCGTACCTACATTTCTCCCAGTATCTCCTCGGAGAGAGGTAAGTGAGAGCACGGTCCGTGAAAGGCAAAGTTCCGTTTCGAGTTTCGGCCCGGCATACAGTTTTAATCCGTCAGAAAATTTTGGTTTCTTCTTCATTCCAGCCACGTTTTCCTGGGCTTCATACATTTTTCTAGCCTGGTTTGTATTTCATGTATTGTTTCGCCAATTGGTGGTCATTCTTTCAATATATTGTTTCCATTTATGACAAGTTTCCAAATTCTGCAATTCACGGAATTATTTTTAATTCCATCCTTACGTAATTGCCCTTATTTAACTTCTTCAAAGCACAATATTTCGTTCTTCTTGAAAGACTCATCTCAACTGAAAAATTCAAAATTTATCTTGTTTGCTCATGGACCATGATTCATTTCGGTATTTATTAATGGAGTAGTCAATACTTGGTAAGCTTCTGTGTGGCTCTCGAATTGTTTTGTTTCTCATTGCTCCGTATATAGTGACACACAATATCTAATTAAGTAGTTCGTTGTTGTAATTTTCGAATTCATGCCTGACATCGAAGACCGAAACAGTTTAAACCAACTCCGGTTCTACAAGTTATCCATTTGAAAGTATCCTATAAAGGACTAGAACATAGCTCTAAAAGTTATAACCTTTTTTTTTTTTCAGAGTTCTCTATACGTCGATGAAATTCAGATTTTTACCTGTAGGTTCGATCAACATGCAAGTATTACGGAGTGCTTCGTGCAGTAAAATGGGAGTCCCTGGCGGGAAGTCGACGCTCTTTCTGTGAGGCACTTTTGCGGAAATGTATAGAAACGGCATTTGAAGCTGACTGCAGAAAAATTCTAAGGGCTCTAACGCACATTTCCGGTAAGACCGTAAGGAAAGGTAACATACATCAGGGCTCGTACAAACCTAAACAGACACGCTTTTCCATCACTTCATTTTCGAGTGCAATAGGAAAAGGAATGACTAGGAGTGATCCAACGTACCCTCCGATTTGCACAGTATGGTAGTTTGCGGAGTATGATTCTAGAAGTAGAATATAGGTCCTGTATACTTAAGTCGTGTACTGAATATTGTAGGTCACCTTCAATCTTCCACACTATTATTTGATCATTCGCAAACAACGCTGTATTTATACCAATTTGTAGTGAGATTAAACTCAACCCATGGTTAATTTCCTGATTTGCATCATTAAGTTATGTCAGCTATGACGCGACACCCCAGAAGTGTTTGATACTCTTCGTCGACCTAGGTGCAGTCCAGAGATATGTTCTGGTTGGACATCAGATATGTCTCCCACTTTAGTCTACGTATTACAGGTCACGTAATGGGGACAAGTGAAGGTGGTAAGTGTTCATAGGGAACTGACAGGAGCCCTGCAGGGATTTCCCTCACTACTGTTATGGAAAGCCCTGATTCACAGGACGGATGGAAGTCGGTGTAAGGAAGGAAAGAAATGGGTCGCCGACCAGTTCGGCGACGGTGGCTGTTTGTATCTCCATGATAATATATTCTGTCATAAAACAGCATCTATAAGTCAATGGTAGTCATAGTCTAGTGGTCAGCCGGCACGGTAGCTTAGCGTGTTCTGTCAGAGAGTTATCTGCCGTCCGCAGCTCGTGGTCGTGCGGTAGCGTTCTCGCTTCCCACGCCCGGGATCCCGGGTTCGATTCCCGGCGGGGTCAGGGATTTTCTCTGCCTCGTGATGACTGGGTGTTGTGTGCTGTCCTTAGGTTAGTTAGGTTTAAGTAGTTCTATGTTCTAGGGGACTGATGACCATAGCTGTTAAGCCCCATAGCGCTCAGAGCCATTTGAACCATTTTGAGTTATCTGCCCTCTGTAAAAAAAAAAAATACTGAGGGAAAGGTTCAACGACGAACTTTAACAGTTGTCACGGGACGTCCGCCCTGAATAAATGTAACGAACAAAATGGCGTTAAAAACAGAAAAAAGATAGCGTCTATGATTAATAACACAGCTCTACAAAATAAATTTTTTTTTTGTTGCCAGGGAAGTTTGAACGAAAATGGGATATTGTTATGATACTCATTCCTAGTATATTTGTACTTTTTCCAAATTGGCTCTGGTTTTTGAGATATAGGTTATTTGTGGAAATGAGAGTTTCATGTGGATAATATCGACTGCAGGTCCATATATGGTGTAATGTATTTGCTACCTGTTTTTTAATTAGTGATATTGTACTATCTTTATTAAACAATTGTGCTCAGGGAGTGCATCTGTGTGGTTGAGGATTACATCATGCAAACATCACACTGTCAGCATGTGTTCAGTCCTGTTGTGCGGTGCGTGTGTTGAAGATATTGAAGGTTGTGCAGATTTGAATTCGGCGGTACTCGACATTCATTTGTTGGCCGAGGTAATCCCCGCAACAGCCGATAGGTAGCGTTCAGTGTAAACAAGAAAAATGGCGATGGTCGAAAGTCACACACATGTGCAGTGCAGCTTCAAGGAGATAGAACCTTTTCATCGTGACGTAGCAAATAAGAGGTGAGTATTCATTTCACACAAAACAATTAATGATGTTTGTTGGATGTGATCGACATGCAAATACAAGAAAGTTCTGCATAATATGTAGTATTTCTGCAATTTTGTTTTAGGAAAACATGAGTTCTTCACGCCGTCTTTGCGTGAACCATCCAGATGAGTTCTGCTACATTTGTGGTGAATACGTTCTTCAAAAGAACAGGAAGAATATCACTCCTCTTGTGAAGGAAGCGTATCTGGCATATTTCGGAATTAAACTTGGAGATCAAGACAAGGCGTGGGCACCCCATAAAGTTTGTAAATGCTGTGTGGAGTGCTTACGGCAGTGGACAAAACGAAAAAGGAAAAGCTTAAACTTCGGAGTGCCTATGGTATGGCGAGAGCAGAAGAACCATACAGATGATTGCTATTTTTGCATTGTTAATGTGAAAGGTTTTAATAGGTTCAAAAAACGAAAGTGGGAATATCCCGATTTGGAGTCAGCAAGAAGACCGGTGGTGCACAGCAACGATGTTCCTGTACCAACCTTTACAACATTACCCACGCTAACATCATCAGATGACGATGTGCACGGCGAGGAATGTACAAGTAGCGGTCCGGAATACAAAGGACGTGAGACACAACCCCAGCAGTTCGACCAGAAGGAGCTCAGTGACTTGATACGAGAACTCAATCTTTCAAAGCAAGCATCAGAACTCTTAGCATCCAGGCTTAAGGAAAAGAACTGTCTTCATCCAAGTGTTAAAATAACAGCTTACCGGACGAGAGAAGAAAACCTTCTTCCATACTTCAACCAAGAAGAGGTTATAGTGTATTGCAGCAATATACCTGGACTTTTACTTGAATTGGGGCTGCCGGAATATAGACCAGAGGACTGGCGTCTCTTCATAGACAGTTCCACTAGAAGTTTAAAATGTGTTCTCCTACACAATGGCAATCGTTACGCATCTATTCCAATTGCCCACTCAACAAAACTTTATGAAGCATATGCTAACATCAAGATGGTTCTGCAGAAAATTCAGTATATGCAGCACCAGTGGTTGATTTGTGTTGATTTGAAAATGGTGAACTTCTTGCTTGGACAACAAAGTGGATACACAAAGCACCCATGTTTTATCTGCATGTGGGATAGTAGGGCAAAGCACGAACATTGGAAGCAGAAAACATGGCCTCCAAGGGAACATATGGCTGTTGGTGAAGCAAACATCATTAATGAACCTCTGGTTAGTAGGGACAAGATTGTTCTTCCACCATTACATATTAAGTTAGGACTAATGAAGCAATTCACCAAAGCTTTAGACAGAAATGGTAATTGCTTCACATACATCTGCAATACGCTCCCTGAACTCAGTAGTGAAAAACTTAAGGCAGGAATATTTGATGGTCCTCAAATTCGCAGGCTCATCAACGATACCAATTTTACAAGTGTCATGACTGTCACTGAAGCAACAGTTTTGTCGCTGTTGTAAAATGTTTTTTGGGCAATCATAAAGCTCCCAATTACGAGGAACTGGTCAAAAACATGCTCACTAACTTTCAAAACTTAGGAGCTAACATGAGCATAAAATTGCACTTCCTTCACAGCCACTTGGATCGATTTCCTCGTAATCTAGGTGATTTCAGTGAGGAACAAGGAGAGCGGTTCCATCAAGATATGAAAGGAATAGAGGAAAGATATAAAGGAAGATGGGACAGGCATATGATGGCAGATTATTGCTGGAATCTGCAACGTGACTGTTCTGAAGAGACCTATAAAAGGAAAGCGTGCAGGAAGCGGTTCGTCATGGACGGAAAATGATATACTTATAGAGAAACTTTTCAATTATGTTTTATACGTGCACAAATGCCTATCAGGTTTTCATAGAAGCTATTTATAAAGATTATTTTCTTTTTTCATTGTAGTTTGTAGCGCTCGAGTTCAGTATTAGCAATTTTTTCTAATTTTTTGAATAAATCATGCATTATCTCAAAAACTAGAGCCAAACTGCATAAATGGTTGCTATATTCGTCCTCAGCACCACTAACCCATCCTAAAGCCACTCAAATATCCTTGGCAAGAAAATGAGTGTTGACCAGTGTAATCGAAACGTCCTCGGTCCCGGGTTCGAGCCCCGCCACCGTTTAAATTTTGAATAAAAATCATCAGCATTGGTGGCCGAAGACTTCGGCCATAAGAAGTCACCCTCATTTCTGCTAAGGCACTCTCGTGCCCTTGGGGTGGGAAAATGCCCCTAAAGGCGGAAGAATCAGCAATGATCAACGCATGGGAATGTATAAGGCAATGGAAACCCTTGCATTAAAGACAGATAATGTGTATTTATTGGACATGTGGCCTGTAATTGAAAAACTGTCGTGATGATCTCTCCATTGGCAAAAGATTCCGGAATAGTCGTCGGTTTGGATCTCCGGGAGGGGACTGCCAAGGCGAAGGTTACCCTGAGGAAAAGATTGAATAACCAACGAAAGGATAACGTTCTACGAGTAGGGGCGCGCAATGTCATAAGTTTCAACGAGGTAGGGAAGCTAGAAAATCTGAAAAGGGAAATGCTACGGTTGAATCTAGATACAATGGGAGTCAGTGAAGTGAAATGGAAAGAAGAAATGGATTTCTGGTCAGATGAATATAGGGTAATATCAACAGCAGCAGAAAATGATACAACGGGATGGATTCGTTATGAATAGCAATGTAGGGCACAGGGTGAGTTATTGTGAACAGTTCAGTGATACCTTTGTTCTCATCAGAACTGACAGCAAACCAACACCGACAAAAATAGTTCAGGTATATGCACTGATGTCGCAAGCTGAAGAAGAAGAGATAGGGAAAGTATATGAGGATACTCAACAAGTACAGTAATTCAATACGGAAAGGGAGATGAAAATCTAATAATTATGGGGGAATGGAATGTGGCTGTAGAGGAAGGTGTAGAAAAAGGGTTACGGCAGAATATAGGCTTGGTAGCAGGAATGTGAGAGGAGAAAGACTAAGAGAGTTTTGCGATAAATTTCAGCTGATAACAACGGATATTCTGTTCAAGAATCGCAAGAGCAGTAAGTATACTTGGAAAAGGACCGGAGATACGGGAAGATTTCAATTAGATCACACTATGGTCAGACCGGTATTCCGAAATCATATACTGGATTGTAAGACGTAACCAGGTGCAGATATAGATTCAGATCACAATTTAGTAGTGATAAAGAGTAGGCTGAAGTTAGAGACCAGTCAGGAAAATCAGTACGCAAAGAAGTGGAATACAGAAGTACTGAAGAATGAAGAGATACGCTTTAAGTTCTCTGAGGCTATAGATACTGTAATAATGAATAGCTCAGCAGACAGTTCAGTTGAAGAGCAATGGACATCTCTAAAAAGGCAATCACAGAAGTTGGAAAGCAAACCACAAATACAAAGAAGGTAACTGGGAAGAAAGCATGGGTAACAGGAGAAATACTTCAGTCGATCGATGAAAGACGGAAGTACAAAAATCTTCAGGGGAATTCAGGAATACAGAAATACAGGTCGCTTAGGAATGAAATAAGAAGGTAGTGCAAGGAAGCTAAGGCGAAATTGGCTGCATGAAAAATGTGAAAAAATCGAAAAAGAAATGACTGTCGGAAGGACTGACGCAGCCTATAGAAAAGTCAAAACAATCTTCGGTGAAAGTAAAAGCAGGGGTGGTGACATTAAGTGTGCAGTAGGAGTTCCATAGTTGAATGCAAAGAGAACTGATATGTGGAAAGAGTACAAGAAGGCCTCTATGAGGGGGAAAACCAGTCTGATGTGGCAGAAGAAGAAACACGGGTCGAAATAGAAAAGGTAGCGGGATCCAGTATTAGAACCAGACTTTAAAAGAGCTCTGGAAGACTTGGCTCCAAGTAAGGCAGAAGGACTAAATAACATTCCATCAGAATTTCTAAAATCATTAGGAAAACTGACAACAAAACGACTATTAACTTTGGTGTGTAGAACGTATGAGTCTGGCGAATACCATCTGACTTTCGGATAAATATCATCTACACAATTCCGAAGACTGAAAGATCCGACAAGTGCGACAATTATCGCTCAATCTGCTTAAGAGCCCACGCAACCTGTTACGGCGTAAAGTGAAGCGCCGGCACGCCAGTCGGGAACGACAAAGCAGAGAAGGCTGTGAGAAGAAGTCAGCCAATCACAGGCCGACCGGACCTCCATCCAGTACGACAACGCGATAGCAACGGCCCCTATGTGAAGAGGACTTAAGCGCCACAACCGAGTGGTGAAGGCCCAGTTCAATAGCAGCTTCAAGATTAGTGACTTGGATAGCAGCATCAGCGATAGCAACTTCGACAGCAGTTCAGTACAGACTTCTGTCAGTAAGAGATTAGCAGTCAGTGCAAACACTGATTATTTCGCATGGCGCCCTTCGCTTGCGACACATCTGTGTAATCGCCAAAGTTAAGTATTGTAATTTTCTTATTGTAATAAAAGTCATTAATACGGCTTGTTTGATTGATCTCTAGCGAACCAAGTACGCAGGATTTCTAGACACTACACATCCAAGTTGCTGACAAGAATAATACACATAAGAATAGGAAAAAATTGAGGATGTGTTAGATTGCTATCAGTTTGGCTTTAGGGAAGGCAAAGGCACTTGAGGAGGAGGAGGAGATTAATGTTTAACGTCCCGTCGACAACGAGGTCATTAGAGACGGAGCACAAGCTCGGATTAGGGAAGGAAATCGGCCGTGCCCTTTCGAAGGAGCCATCCCAGCATTTGCCTGAAGTGATCTAGGGAAATCACGGAAAACCTAAATCAGGATGGCCGGACGCGGGATTGAACCGTAGTCCTCACGAATACGAGTCCAGTGTGCTAACCACTGCGCCATTTCGCTCGGTCAAAGGCACTAGAGAGACAGTTCTGACGTCGCAGTTGATAATGGAAGAAAGACTAAAGAAAAATCAACACACATTCATAGGATTTGTCGACCTCGAAAAAGCGCTCGACAATGTGAAATAGTGCACGATGTTCGAAATTCTGAGGAAAATAGGGGTAAGCTGTAGGGAAACACGGTTAATACACAACATGTACAAGAGCCAAAAAGGAATAACAACAGTGGGGGATCAAGAAGGAAGCGTGTTAGACAAGCATGCGGTCTTTCCGCCCTACTGTTCAGTCTCTAAATCGAAGAAGCAATAAAGGAAATACGAAGGCTATTCAAAAAGTAAGGTCCGATCAGGCGCGAAAAGGAAACCACAATGAAATCCTGACGAAGCTTTGCAGTGTCTCTAGTACGTCTGTCTACATCTACATCTACATTTATACTCCGCAAGCCACCCAACGGTGTGTGGCGGAGGGCACTTTACGTGTCACTGTCATTACCTCCCTTTCCTGTTCCAGTCGCGTATGGTTCGCGGGAAGAACGACTGTCTGAAAGCCTCCGTGCGCGCTCTAATCTCTCTAATTTTACATTCGTGATCTCCTCGGGAGGTATAAGTAGGGGGAAGCAATATATTCGATACCTCATCCAGAAACGCACCCTCTCGAAACCTGGACAGCAAGCTACACCGCGATGCAGAGCGCCTCTCTTGCAGAGTCTGCCACTTGAGTTTGTTAAACATCTCCGTAACGCTATCACGGTTACCAAATAACCCTGTGACGAAACGCGCCGCTCTTCTTTGGATCTTCTATATCTCCTCCGCCAACCCGATCTGGTACGGATCCCACACTGATGAGCAACACTCAAGTATAGGTCGAACGAGTGTTTTGTAAGCCATCTCCTTTGTTGATGGACTACATTTTCTAAGGACTCTCCCAATGAATCTCAATCTGGTACCCGCCTTACCAACAATTAATTTTATATGATCATTCCACTTCAAATCGTTCCGCACTCATACTCCCAGATATTTTACAGAAGTAACTGCTACCAGTGTTTGTTCCGCTATCATATAATCATACAATAAAGGATCCTTCTTTCTATGTATTCGCAATACATTACATTTGTCTATGTTAAGGGTCAGTTGCCACTCCCTGCACCAAGTGCCTATCCGCTGCAGATCTTCCTGCATTTCGCTACAATTTTCTAATGCTGCAACTTCTCTGTATACTACAGCATCATCCGCGAAAAGCCGCATGGGACTTCCGACACTATCTACTAGGTCATTTATATATATTGTGAAAAGCAATGGTCCCATAACACTCCCCTGCGGCACGCCACAGGTTACTTTAACGTCTGTAGACGTCTCTCCATTGAGAACAACATGCTGTGTTCTGTTTGCCAAAAACTCTTCAATCCAGCCACACAGCTGGTCTGATATTCCGTAGGCTCTTACTTTGTTCATCAGGCGACAGTGCGGAACTGTATCGAACGCCTTCCGGAAGTCAAGAAAAATAGCATCTACCTGGGAGCCTGTATCTAATATTTTCTGGGTCTCATGAACAAATAAAGCGAGTTGGGTCTCACACGATCGCTGTTTCCGGAATCCATGTTGATTCCTACATAGTAGATTCTGGGTTTCCAAAAACGACATGATACTCGAGCAAAAAACATGTTCTAAAATTCTACAACAGATCGACGACCCTTCTTGAAGACTGGGACTACCTGTGCTCTTTTCCAATCATTCGGAACCTTCCGTTCCTCTAGAGACTTGCGGTCGATCGCGTCACGTCACTCTTTTCAGTTCTGAGCGCACAGTGGGCACGTAAAGATGCCTGGATAAGTAGTGTCTCCCGACAAATATGAGTGCCTGTGAGATATTTCGTCTGATGTCATGCAGCCCACGTAACATAACTGTTATGCGTTTCCTTCTTCATGACAATTCTCGGCCGAACAATGCAGGGGCAATGAGAATGCTTCCGCAGTTTTTTTGATGGAAAGTGTTTGCTCACTCATCATAAGCCTGCACGTAGCTCTCTCTTAGTGTCATATCTGCTCAGATGAACCGCTGGTTATGAACACAACTTTTTGGCAAAGATAACTAACTGTGGACCAGCGTAGAGAATTGGTGAAAAGCACAGGTGGCTGCCTTCTATGACGAGGGTATTGGAAAGCTGGTACAAAACTACGACAAACGGCGACTATAGCTGGATGGTGTAGCTAGCTGTTGCTACTAAAACTTTTTTGATTTTCACAGTGGTTTCCATTTCGCGACTGACTGGACCTTACTTTCGGAACAGCGCTCGTAAAAGAAAGGTTCACGAGTGGAATTAAAATTCCAGGTCAAAGGATATCAATGATATGATTCGCTGATGGCATTGCTATCCCGAGCCGGCCGAAGTGGCCGTGCGGTTAAAGGCGCTGCAGTCTCGAACCGCAAGACCGCTACGGTCGCAGGTTCGAATCCTGCCTCGGGCATGGATGTTTGTGATGTCCTTAGGTTAGTTAGGTTTAACTTGTTCTAAGTTCTAGGGGACTGATGACCTCAGCAGTTGAGTCCCATAGTGCTCAGAGCCATTTGAACCATTTTGCTATCCCGAGTGAAAGCGAAGAAGAATTACATGATGTTCTGAATGTAATAATCGGTCTAATGAGTACAGAATATGGATTGAGAATAAATCGAAGAAAGACGAAAGTAACGCGAAGTAGCAACAATGAGAAAAACGAGATACTTAACATTAGGGTTGATGGTCACGAAATAGATGAAGGTAAGAAATTCTGCTACCTATTTAGCAAAATAACTCATGATGGATGGAGCAAGGAGGACATAAAAAACAGACTAGCACTGGCAAAAGGGCATTCCTGGCCCTGAGAAGTCTACTAGGATCAAACATAGGCCTTAGTTTAAGGAAGAAATTTTTGAGGACGAACGTTTGGAACACAGCGTAGTATAGTGAAATATGGATTACCGAAACTAAAGAGAATCGAAGCATTTGAGTTCTGGCGCTACAGATGCAATGTTGAAAATTAGGTGGACTTAAAAGGTGAGGAATGAGTAGGTTCTTCGGAGAATAGGAGAGGAAAGGAATATATGGAACACACAGAGGAAGAAGGGGCAGTATGGTACGACATCTGTTGAAGACATCAGGGAATAACTTGCATGGTATTAGAGGGAGTTGCAGAGGGTAAAATCTGTAGAGGAAGACAGAGATTGGGATACATTCATCAAATAAGTGAGGACGTGGGTTGCCAGTGCTGCAATGAGATGAAGAGGTTAGCACAGGAGAGTAATTCGTGGCGAGCCTCGTCAAACCAGTCAGAAGACTGAAGACTCAAAACGTCAGTGGTCTGTGGACAATAACATTCCCAGAATTGACTGGCCTGTCTGGTGTCCTGATCTGAACTCAACGGAACACCTCTGGGATGAGTCATAACGTCGACTACGCTCGACCCCAACATTCAACTTCACTACCTACTTCGGTTTCCGCTCTTGAGGAGGAATGGGCTGCCCATTGCTTCGCAGACATTCAGACACGTCACTGAAAGTGTCCCCAGCAGAGTTCAAACCGCCATAAAGCCGAATTGTGGACACACCCTATAATAATGTGAAGTAATAGCAGACTGGATACTTTTGAAGAGATTGGGCGGATATATGCCGAGAACCGACAGGAACTGAATGAGTAATTCTATGTCATGTAGTTGCGTATGCTGCAAACATAGTTCATTCTTGCAGGTGACCTAATTAATGTTACCCGACAGCGTACGGCCAGCTGCACAGACGAACATGTAATACAGTGTATACCGTTGCAATGTAAGCGGTCTCACGGGCTGCGCTACGATAACAGACGATAGTCACAATACGCCAATTATTTCTCTTTCGCGGCTGGAATCCAAGCACTCCTCGCGATGTGCGACGCGAGAGACAATTACGTGACGTATTGCACTACTGATTAACAAGAAAAGTTTATTCATGTCTCGTATAAATTCTCGCCACAGCTGAACTACAGTAATCAAGTCTAAATAAGGGTCGTTTAACTCGCATTAGCCTGAGAGACAGGTTTAAAACTGTAATTAGTTAACCACGGTACAGTCCGGTCTACACCTACTTGCTGGCTACCAGTGCTTTCAAACATCTGTCCACCAGACCTCCGTCGAAAGGCTGCTCTTTACAACCTCTGTCAGCAAGTTTCTGAAAACAACTCGATCCCTCTTCATGACGATTTGCTATCACTGCTCAGGAAAGACCTCAAATCTAGATGACCAGCATACGAAATGGGTGTCCAAATGCTATCCACTGGATTCGACCAACAGTTCCAGTTCCAGGCTTCCACCAACCAAGGGAGGTGTGGGTGCAGTTAAACAGATATCGGACCGAAGAGGGTAGGTGCAAATACAACATGCACAAGTGGGGCTTTTCAAGTGAGGGTGTGTGTGACTGTGGTGACACCCAAACAATGAGCCACATTGAGAATGAATGTCCAATCGGACGCTTCCCTGGTGGCATTGAGAAGCTCCATCAAGCATCCCACGAGGCACTCCGCTGGATCGAGTCCATCAACATCCGAGTGTAGTCTGAGCCGTTTTAAAACTTGTGTACTGTATATAATTTCACATGTTCATTTTTATATATATGTCTTTGTTTTGCTAAATGTGTATTACTGTAATTGATGCATACGATAATAATAATAAGTCAACCACGGATGATAAATGTCCTGTAGCAATCTAACTGCATTTAGAAATATTCCGACATCCATACGAACGGTGCCTATGCTGTGTCCAAACATACGTTGCAAGTGAGAGTCGTGGTAATAGCAGAGTTCTGCGTAGTTATGAGTGCGTTATGTCAGAGCCAAGTGAATTTTAACGTGGCTAAATTGTTGGTGCCCGTATTGTGGGTGCGCCCGTAACCAAGGGACCAGAGGTGTTTTGGTGTTCCAAGAGGCGCCGCATCGAAGATTCATTCCACGTACAGGGAAAGCAAAGAAACATCATCAGCTAAATCAGAATACGAATGAAAAGTTGTCTTGAGTGGCACCAAATTTCGCCAGTGTTCTGCCAACACACTATGGGAGGTCGTCACACACCACCTAACATTTCACCTCTTCTTTTGATGCCTCTGCGAGTAAGGTCATAGCCGCGACGCCCGGCGTTCAAACCACGTGATTTTCTTTCGGGTGACTCAAGAAAACATTTCAGACAAACAGCCACTCAGAATCGATACGAAAAGACCTCGGAGGTGACATAAAAGACGTCAATGAAACCATATGTTCCCTTAGGGCGATAATTCCCTGGTATTTCGCAGCTGAAAACGACCGTTCGCAGCGTGATGAGCAAAAGGACGTTCTTGACAACGTTCGACACCTCACGAGCTATTCAGGCCTTATCTAATAACTTCATGAGACAGAATCCCATCGAACGTGATCTGACCTCTACATGTAGCGTGATCGCAGTTTTTGCTTTGGTGTATAGGGTGGAACCACTAGGGATTGTTCAAAACTATTCAACGAAATTCGGAGATAATCCAAAGCAGCAAAGGGTGTTTTTTTCAGCCGTCCTGTTTCGCGCCCTTCTGTGGTATGAGCAATGGGGAGGTGCAATACACACAAAAATGCAAGAATAAAATGCTAAAGCAGTCCTGTAAGACTCCTCAGTTCGGCAACACGATTCTTGATACCTGCACACCATTGTTGTCCAAATTAAAAATGTATCTGTATGGGACTTCGACACCGATTCATCTGAGTGGGGTTCCACTGCTGCTCTACCGCCTTGCTTCCTGTCATACAAAATATAAGGGGTATCGAAAGGGTTGCCTGCCTTCGGGCGCTAGAGTAGCAATGGAGCACCCCTTACCTGAATGGGTGTCGAAGTCTCTGTACAGATACATTTTTAATGTGGTCAACAAAGATGCGCGAGTTGCAACGATGGTGTTACCAAACTGAGATAACTTAAGAGGGACCCGTCGGCGTTTAATTCACGCACTTTTGTCAATGTTGCACCCCCCGTAATAACGCCACACAAGAAAATGGAACAGGATGGCGTAAAGTTCCTTTGCTGCTTCGGATCACTTAAAATTTCGTCGAATAATTTTGAACGGTCTCTAATGGTTCCGCCCTGTACTACCAAATCAAAAATTAAAGTCTATTACGTTCAGTAGGGTTACAGCCCCACAATGTCCTTAGAAAAGGGTCGAATCATCTGGGAGGTGTCAACAGTGCTTAACATTGTCAAGAACGTGGCCTTGTTACTAATCACATTGCGAACAGTCGTCTTCAACCGCAAGATGTGAGGGACTCAACGCCCCAAGGGAAGCGGTGGTTTCATTGACGCCCTTTACATCCCACGAGACCTTTTCGTGTCGGTTCCGAGCGGCAGTGTGTCTGAAATGTTTTCCTTTGCCACACAAAAGAAAATCGCGTGATTTAAACGCTCGGCGATGTGGTTCTAACCTCCATCGCAGAGCCGTCAAAAGAAGGGGTGAAATGTGGATAAAAGGGGTGTGTCGACCTTCGTAACGTATGTCATGTCCACAATGGCGTTAGGCAGAATTGTGGTGAAATTTGGTGCCAATGTGATATAATTAACCATCCTTACACCTCACAGGAACTTCTGAGCTGTGACCTTTTTTTTTCGATTGTGATTACAGCTTGCAGTTTGAAGCGTCTCCGCTTCGAGACGGAGAGCGACGTCGGAGGGCGCCACGCTTTTGCACCATTACGGAGGAAGGTTGTACGAACCTTTGAGTCACATTTCGAACATATGCGTTGCAATGTAAGACAGTTACGGGGATTATAAAAAGTGATCCTTCAACTATGTTCGCAGTGTATATTCCTTCCCTGTAATTCATTTACTGTCAATAATATGCCCCAAGTTTTCATTAAGAAAAGCTTGCTCTAGTAAACCCGCAGCGCACCGCCTTACACACGAGTTTATCATAAACGTGGCGTACAAGTACATACGCATCCCGTGGGGCAGATTACGAGTGACACAATATGCTGTCCCTCTTCCCTTGCAGTACAACACCACTCTCAGTGTTTTCACATTCTAATCACTTGCCAAATTGTGCACCTTCTCCGTCAAGAGAATCTTCCCATTCGGACACCAACACAAGACAACCTGGCTTCCTGCTCCGCCCACCCTCTCTGCTTCGCCATATACAGCAGCACCCGGCTCATAACCAAGGATCGACTTTACGGGGTTCAAATGCATCACGCCTACTGCGGCTTAAACAATGACGTTTTCTCTAATGGCAGCTGGTGATAAAGAATGTGTCGCCTAGAGGCACACCCAAAATATTTAATCCTTTTTAAAGTTGTCATAAATAACATACATCTTTTTCAAACCAACGGCTCATTTCATGCGATTAATATTAGATATAAGGATAATCTTTATACGGCTGTATAGTCACTTACTTCGGTCGAGAAAGGGTCCATTAACCAAGAGCGGCGCGCGCACACTCTCTCTCTCTCTCTCTCTCTCTCTCTCTCTCTCTCTCTCTCACACACACACACACACACACACACTCACACACACAAACACACACACATTTCAATGGCTTCCCAACAGCCATAAAAAGTTTAACTCCTAATAAAGTTCAGTTTAAGAAGAACCTAAAAATTTTATTACCGGCCAACTCGTTCTGCTTCACTGACGAATTTCTCAGTAGAAGTAACTGATGTATACATAATTAATAATATCAAATAAAGTGAGTGTTACGTGTTTCCTGCACATCTTCAGTGCAACAATGTGCATTAAGTATTGTAAGCTGATTTCTGTTTCGATAGTGTCTGGCTATTATAGCCTAAGAATAGTGATATTTCTACATTCTATGACATTTGTTATAACCGTTTAAATGGAAACATGTTTATTAGTTTATGTGGTGTCACCGCCAGACACCACACTTGCTAGATGGTAGCCTTTAAATCGGCCGCGGTCCGTTAGTATACGTCGGACCCGCGTGTGGCCACTATCAGTGATTGCAGACCGAGCGCCGCCACACGGCAGGTCTAGAGAGACTTCCTAGCACTCGCCCCAGTTGTACAGCCGACTTTGCTAGCGATGGTTCACTGACAAAATACGCTTTCATGTGCCGAGACGATAGTTAGCTACGTCATTTGCTACGACCTAGCAAGGTGCCATTACCAGTTACTATTGATGCTGTAAAACATGTACCGTCAAGAGCGACGTTCACCATCTATGGATTAAAGTTAAGTATTCCAGCAGCTACGTACGTTTTTTGTTAGTCTCATTTCCTTGACCTGTTCCAGACCTCACACCAGCCTGCGTGAGCTAAAACGCGTGCCTTTCGGCTTCCTCTCATAGTGGGTTGGCTGTCTTGCCAATCCACAACAGTTTAAGACTTAGTCCATATCAATGAGAACTGTTTCTCTTATCTCTGGATTAAAATAACAAGGGACTGACATCTGGGTGTTAACGGGACAGCTACCTTAGTAACAACCAACCAGAGAACGAGTTTAGTTATGCCCTTCTGTTTTGTTCACTGTAGCCATATTGCTTTGCTATTCGGGTGTCAGTTACCGCGACCAGTAACCTAATTACTGCAATTCGGTTCCGTTGTTTTTCTGTAAGGCATGTTTGGTTTACACAACAATGTCAGAAACTATCTGCGATATTCTACAGGAAACTGATAAGCCTGGTATGGTCTTGCAAGGGGAACCCAATACTGTGTGCTAGGAGAGGATTGTGTGAATGAAATTCCGTTTTACCCACACTGTTGTTGCTACAGAAGCCATATTGCACTTGAAGATAATGGCGGTTCGACAACATCGACCTTTCTCTTGCTCATGTCCACGCATCTCATGCTCGCTTGTGCTCCACTGCTAGTCACATCTGTGGAATGGACACTACTATATCTCGTTTTTGTTGTAAGTAATTATTTATTTTTTCCCGACAAGTTCTAGGATCACTTCACTGAGGATTTATGGATCTTTCATCCCCCACCTCCCTCCTCAGAACAATACCTTAGATCTTGCGTCTGACGAACCCTCTTCTCAAGCAGGCTCGGAAATAATAAACAGGTTGATTCCGTGGTGATATTACAAGCTTTCAGGGATGATGATGAGTGGTAAATGCATCAATCGAGGTAAGGGACCCCGGTCCGGAGTCCGGAACCGAGCGACTGCCATTTGAACCTTCTTCTTTTTTTTTAATTTCCTTCCCCACCTCTTGTGAATCCTGTCTCACGTATCACAAGTAAAACGATCAATATATAAACAAATATTGGTTTCCGGATACAGAATTATAAGCACCTTTTTTCTAGTTTTGACCAGTAGCCTACTATGTAAGAATACGTGAAATTTTTGCACGCCCTGTATACAACACCTATGAAGCGTGTACAAAAAAGTTCTTTAACAGTCTATCTAATTCTTCTTGCCATGTCGCCATGCATTAAATACAAGGTGGCGCGGTTAAAAGTAGCCCGCCTCCCCTTTGAGTGTGAGTGCAATATTTTGACCCCTGAAATAGACTAAATAGCTACAACAATGGACAGTTTTATGCAATAATCGACTGTTAGCATTCTTCTGTCGGCATTCCAGTTTATTCCCTCAGTGAAGTTAGACGTTGCTCTTTGCGGTCTTCAAAACGACTTTCACGATAAAAGAAAGAATGGAAAATGTGGAAGCATATGTGAAAACAGATTCGATTAAGGAAACTAGCGAAATTTTCGGGATCAAGTCGGCCTATCCGGATGGAGGACTACCAGCAAAGCGAGCGATACACAGTCTGTATAAAAATTGGCGCACCTGCGGATCTGTGCAAAATACACTATGTGATCAAAAGTACCGGACCCCCCCCCCTCAAAAAAAAAAAAAAAAACATACAGTTTTCATATTAGGTGCATTGTGCTGGCACCTCCTGCCAGGTACTCCATATCGGCGACCGCAGTAGTCAGACATCGTGTGAGAGCAGAATGGGGTGCTCCGAAGAACTCACTGACTTCGAACGTGGTCAGGCGATTGGGTGTCACTTGTGTCGCACGTCTTTACGCGAGATTTCCGCACTCCCAAACATCCCTAGGTCCACTGTTTCCGCTGTGATAGTGAAGTGTAAACGTGAAGGGAAACGTACAGCACAAAAGCGTACAGGCCGACCTCGTCTGTTGACTGACACAGACCGCGGACAGTTGAATAGGGTCGTAATGTGTAAAAGGCAGACATCTGTCCAGACCATCACACAGGAATTCCAAACTGCACCAGGATCAACTGCAAGTTCTGTGACAGTTAGGCGGGAGATGAGAAAACGGATTTCATGGTCAAGCGGCTGCTCATAAGCCACACATCACGCCAGTAAATGCCAAACGACGACTTGCTCGGTGAAAGGAGCGTAAACATAGGGCGACTGAACGGTGGAAAAACGTTGTGTGGAGTGACGAATCACGGTACACAATGTGGCGATCCGATGGCAGGGTGTGAATATGGCGAATGTCCTGCACGTCATCTGCCAGTGTGTGTAGTGCCAACAGTAAAATTCGGAGGCGGTGGTGTTATGGTGTGGTCGTGTTTCCATGCAGGGGGCTTCTACCCCTTGTTGTTTTGCATGGCACTATCACAGCACAGGCCTACATTGATGTTTTAAACACCTTCCTGCTTCCCACTGTTGAAGAGCAATTCGGGGATGGCGACTGCACCTTTCAACACGATCGAGCACCTGTGCATAATGCACGGCCTGTGGCGGAGTGGTTACATGACAATAACATCCCTGTAATGGACTGGCCTACACAGAGTCCTGACCTGAATCCTACAGAACACATTTGGGATGTTTTGCAACGCCTCGCCGACCAACATCGATACCTCTCCTCGGTGCAGCATTCCATGAAAAATGGGCTGCCATTCCCCAAGCACCTGATTGAACGTATGCCTGCGAGAGTGGAACCTGTCATGAAGGCTATGGGTGGGCCAACACCATATTGAATTCCAGCATTACTGATGGAGGGCGCCAAGAACTTGTAAGTCATTTTCAGCCAGGAGTCCAGATACTTTTGATCACATAGTGTATAAAACGAAAAAGAATTCCTTTAGTTCGCTCACCAGAAGTTATTGCAGGCATTCGCCGAAAATTTATTTAAAGCTCAAAGAAGTCTCAACGTAAATTAGCCCAAAAGGCGCATGAAGGTAGGAGGAGATGCCAGCGGATATTTAAAAGCCTTCATTTGAAGCCATATCGTGTGACTGTTGGGCAGAAATTACGGGAGGATGACAGTCAGAAACGTTTAGATTACTGCACGAGGCTTTTGAATAACATCAACGATGGTTTGTTAGACCCTTTCCATTATATCGTGAGTGATGAAGCATCTTTCCAGTCATATGAATTCACAGAACACGAGGTACTGGGCAACGGGAAGCCCCAAAACTTTGCGTCGGCAACCACTCCACAATGAAAAAATCGGCGTTTGGTGCCGTGTAACAGGAACATGCATTATTGGACCGATATTCTTTGATACTACCCTCAACACGGTTGTATACATGGAAATTTTTGATACATTTTGTACTCAACTCACTGAATATAAAAGACAATGCTTCCTGTAGCAAGATGGGGCAACATGCCGCACGTCTAAGGTACCCCTGGAACGAGTCCATGATGCCTTCGCTGAGGAACGAACTGTCAGCAAACATTTACGGCCACCACTTTCGCCAGATATAATAACATCAGATTTTTTCCTGTGGGGATATTTGAAAAGCAAGGTCTATGAAACAAATCCACATACAATACAGTAACTGAAAGGTAACATCGGCCGTGAAATTGCCGCCATCGGTAACTGAACTTTATGCCGGGATATCCGTATGGTTCGAGTGTGTGTGTGTGTGTGTGTGTGTGTGTGTGTGTGTGTGTGTGTGTGTGCGCGTATGGTTCGAGTGTTTGTGTGTGTGTGTGTGTGTCACTTACACGGGCTACTTTTATCTGTGTCACCCTGTAGTTAGAGTCGTTTTTAACTGTTGTTATGGTTACAAATTTTAGTATTATCTGAAATCTCAGGCATCAGTGGTTCGTTAAAAATGTGTGTGACATCAACTTATACTTGTGGTTCAAATGGCTCTGAGCACTATGGGACTTAACATCTGAGGTCATCAGTCCCCTAGAACTTAGAACTACTTAAACTTAACTAACCTAAGGACAACACACACATCCATGCCCGAGGCAGGATTCGAATCTGCGACCGTAGCGGTTGCGCGGTTACAGACTGAATCGGCTAGAACCGCTCGGCCACTGCGGCCGGCACTTATACTTGTGGGGGCGGACGGGGCGGGAGTTGGAAGAAGAATAAAGTCGCCCTCTAACGAGACGCGAAAATGCACATGGACGAGGTTCCAATGTAATGGAATTCCACGTTCCACTACATTGCTGAGGGTGAAATACAGAACCTGGCATGTTAGATTTTTGCCTCGAGGACAGGAATGTGGCCAATCAGATGCGACATCGTTTTACAAGCAGAACATTGCAGTCGGCACATTGTATGGTGTTAAACATCGTGTTTGGTGGGTTTTCTTTCCCACAGAGAACGCGGTATGAATATAAGCTGTTTCAAAACATCAGCAAATTGAGGATCTCTCGAAAACGCCATTTTAGCTGCGATTTGTTGTAATAAAATGACATAAATCCACAATTCGGTAGTTAAAGGCTTCGTGTAGTTGATGTTTTTAGTGTTATAACTTATCTGCTACGAATGTATACTGTTTCAATGCTACGGCAAAATGATGATCTGTCAAAAGCACGTCTTTTCAGGACAGTTTGCATATTAAATATCAAATAATCACATCTGTAGAAACCGTCTTAAGACACTACCATATACGAAGACGTATCTGCTACGACGAAGATCTAGCTTTTAGATGGTAATGTCCTGAACTGTGAAGAGACGTTCGCGTCCACCTCCTTGCAATTTTCTTTTTCATCTTTTGTTTTCTAGATGATTCTGGGTGTTATTCATTTAATATAAGTATCATCCCAAACGTCGATGTTATTTATTGTAAATAATGTGTTTGCTGCAATTCTTGTTGCAAAGGCCACTGGACTGGAATGTTTTGCCAGTGGCCAGGAATCTTAACGCGATTGCCAGCTTACGTCTGAAAGTAAACACAAGTTACACAATGGAAGTTTTTGCCGTTTGACACTTCCTGTAATATATACATGTGTAGCGCAAGCCTCAACAGACATGAGCACTTCTTCATCTTTGATACTATGAAACATATCTCTTCTACTGCAAGCTCTTTGCTGCTCGAATTTTGGGATGAAGTAGTTTGCACCAAACCGAGAAAAAAACTCTAGTAAACATGGGCTCTAAAATACCTACCTTAAGAGCTATGAGCACTTGTTCAGTACAAGAGATGTGCTTTACACTAGCGAAGATAAACAAGTGCCCATACCTGTTACGGTGTGCGCTTTAGACCATATGTTTACTAGAAGCTTTTTACTTATTTCTATATAAGGAATTTCTCACTGAAGTTTGTCGGGTTTATGGAGTGGCTCATTTTTTGTATCTCGCCGGTAAATATCTTTGTCAATGATCTGAGCAGCTTCGAAAAAATCTCCTCTTCTATTTGAAGGAAATTACGAAGCGAATTTCGATTTTCGAATAAATGTGGTGAGATCATCCATATGAGTGCTAAAAGAAATCTGCTACACTTTGGTTACACGATAAATGAGTCAAATCTAAAGGCCATAAATTCAAAAAAATACCTAGGAATTACAAATACAAATAACTGAAATTGGAAAGAATACATACAAAATGTTGAGAGGAGGAAGAAGCAAAGACAGTGTTTATTGGCGGAACATTTAGAAGATGCAAGAAATCTTCTAAAGAGACAGCCTGCAAGAGGTGTGTCCGTCCTCTTTTGGAGTACTGCTTCGCGGTCTGGAATCCTCACCAAATAGGATTAACGGAGTACATCGAGAAAGTTCAAAGACGAACAGGACGTTTTGTGTTATCGACAGATGGGTGAGAGAGAGTCACGGACATGATACAGGATTTGGAGTGGAAATCATTAAAATAAAGGCGTTTTTCGCTGCGGCAGGACCATCTCATGAAATTTCAATCACCAACTTTCTCCCCCGAATGCGAAAATACTTTGTTGACGCCACCTACATGGAGAAAAACAATTATCATAATAAAATAAGGAAAAAGAGAGCTTACACATAAAAAAATAGGTGTTCGTTTTTCTCCGTGCGCTGCTCGCGAATGGAACAATAGAGAATTAGTTAGAAGGTAGTTCGGTGAACCCTCTGCCAGGCACTTGAGTGTGATTTGCAGAGTAGCCATGTAAATGTAGATGTACAGGGTGACAATTATCGAACTATATGAAAAAAAGTAAATCGCTTGCAAACTACGGCGTGCACACACTTCATTCACATGTAAACGTCACTACAGGTATTCGGATTTAGGTTATGACATGTTCGATATGCCTGCCATCATTGGCGATGATGTGGCGCAGACGAATCGCGGAATTCTGCAGGATCCGCTGAAGTGTCGGAACATCGATGCTGTCTATGACCGCCTAAATGGCTGTTTTCAGCTCAGCAGTGGTTCTGGGTTTAACTCTGTACACCTTGCCCTTAGTAGAGACTCACAAAAAGGAATCGCATGTGTTCAAATCCTGAGAATAATGACGGCCAATCGAGGCCCATGCCAGTGGCCTCTGGATACCCCAGAGCCAGAATGCGGTCCCCAAAGCGCTCCTCCAGGACATCCAATACTCTCCTGCTTCGATGGGGTCGAACTCCGTCTTGCGTGAGCCACATCTTGTCGAAAACAGTGTTACTATGGATATTGGGGATGAACTCATCTTCCAAAACCTTCATGTACCATTCGGTGGTCACCGTGCCATCAAGGAATATCGCACAGATTATTCCGTGACTGGGCGCAGCGCACCACACATTCACTCGGTGAGGGTGAAGAGACTTCTCGATCGCGAAACGCGGATTCTGTCCCCCTGATGCGCCAATTTTGCTTATTGACGAACCGATCCAAATTAAAGCGGGCTTCGCCGCTAAGCCAAACCATATTTACATACTAATTTCCATCATGCCTCGCGACCGACCGTGCACTCTGAACTTCCTAACTCAAACCGTTCAGTTGTTATGGCAGTTTTATTTAATATAGTTCAATAATTGGCACCCTGTAGATATAGCTGTATGTGATGAATCACGTTATTTCGGAGTACTGGTAGTCAATGCAACAGCGAGAAAACTGATATTACGCATGCTCAAACTGACATTAGGCACTGTACCTTAAGTATGTTCAGTTTAAAACGGGAAATGGGATGAAAATTCAATTCAGTTAACACGTAACTTCTACTACTATGCATCTCAGATCGCTGCACAGCGTTACGTACACTACTGGCCATTAAAATTGCTACACCAAGAAGAAATGCTGATAATAAACGGGTATTCATTGGAAAAATATATTATACTAGAAATGACATGTGATTACAAATTTGGGTGCATAGATCCTGAGAAATTAGTACCCAGAACAACCACCTCTGGCTGTCATAAAGGCCTTGATACGCCTGGACATTGAGTCAAACAGAGCTTGGATAGCGTGTACAGGTACAGCTGCCCATGCAGCTTCAACACGATACCACAGTTCATCAAGAGTAGTGACTGGCGTATTGTGACGAGCCAGTTGGTAGGCCACCATTGACCAGACGTTTTCAATTGGTGAGAGATCTGGAGAATGTGCTGGCCAGGGCAGCAGTCGAACATTTTCTGTATCCAGAAAGGCCCGTATAGGATCTGCAACATGCGGTCGTGCATTGTCCTGCTGAAATGTAGTGTTTCGCAGGGATCGAATGATGGGTAGAGCCACGGGTCGTAACACATCCTAAATGTAACGTCCACTGTTCAAAGTGCCGTCAATGCCGAACAAGAGGAGACCGAGACGTGTAACCAATGGCACTCCATACAATCACGGTGGGTGATACGCCAGTATGGCGATGACGAATACACGCTTCCAGTGTGCGTTCACCACGACGTCGCCAAACACAGATGCGATCATCATGATGCTGTAAACAGAACCTGGACTCGTCCGAAAAAGTGACGTTCTGCCATTCGTGCACCCAGGTTCGTCGTTGAGTACACCGTCGCAGGCGCTCCTGTCTGTGATGCAGCGTCAAGGGTAACCGCAGCCATGGTCTCCGAGCTGATAGTCCATGCTGCTGCAAACGTCGTCGAACTGTTCGTGCAGACGGTTGTCGTCTTGCAAATGTCTCCATCTGTTGACTCAGGGGTCGAGACGTGGCTGCACGATCCATTACAGCCATGCGGACAAGATGCCTGTCATCTCGACTGCTAGTGATACGAGGCCGTTGGGATCCAGCACGGCGTTCCGTATTACCCTCCTGAACCCACCGATTCCATATTCTGCTAACAGTCATCGGACTCGACCAACGCGAGCAGCAATGTCGCGATACGATAAACCGCAATCACGATTGGTTACAATCCGACCTTTATCAAAGTCGGAACGTGATGGTACGCATTTCTCCTCCTTACACGAGGCATCACAACAACGTTTCACCAGGCAACGCCGGTCAACTGCCGTTTGTGTATGAGAAATCGGTTGGAAACTTTCCTCATGTCAGCACGTTGTAGGTGTCGCCACCGGCGCCAACCTTGTGTGAATGCTCTGAAAAGCTAATCATTTGCATATCACAGCATCTTCTAAGTGTCGGTTGAACTTCGCGTCTGTAGCAAGTCATCTTCGTGGTGTAGCAATTTTAATGGCCAGTAGTGTAGTTCCTCTACCAGGAATTTGCTATTCAAGCCATCGACGAGTGCAGAATCTTCTTGGCGATTTTATCCGCTCCTCTTCGACAATCGCTAAGAGAGTCAACTCAGCTATTTTACGCTCGTCCGTTTTCGTAACGAAACTGAGCGGTTTGCATGCAAAATAAAGCCGATAACGGACGCGGGAGAGTGCTGAGAGCACAAGCCAAGTACACCAGCTCGTGTATCTCGTGAGGCCAGATGTCCCATCCACGTCCACGGCAATGTTGACTGCCACGTCCTGCGTGACCCCCTTCCCCTCCTCAGAACGGAACCACGGATCTGCGCCTGCACCGAGTGGCGACGCCGAGTGCAGCGCGGCACGTGCAGTGGGCCTGGCTAGGCGCGCCCCCTTGACGGCCCCCGCAGAGGCGCGGGACGGACAAAGAGCAGTTGAGGCCAGCAAGGCGCGGCCGCCGAGTCCCGGCCAGCCCCTGGCGGGCAGCCCTAGCTCTCCCCTCCGCACCGCCACAGCACGGCAAACAACCACCGCCGATAACGCGTCTAGCGCTCCACCAGACGCGGCGCAGAACAAGTCTGACTTACGCATCCTCTTCTGACACTAACTTAGGAGGCCTGCAAGAGGTGGGGGAAAAAATCGGAAATTCGTCATAACGTCTCTATTTCTTAAATTTTTACATCAGATTTTGATCACCTTCAAAGTGTTCTCTATTGACCACAACGCATTTCTTCAAACGATCATTCCATTATGAATGAGATTTTCACTCTGCAGCGGAGTGTGCGCTGATATGAAACTTCCTGGCACATTAAAACTGTGTGCCCGACCGAGACTCGAACTCGGGACTTTTGCCTTTCGCGGGCAAGTGCTCTACCATCTGAGCTACCGAAGCACGACTCACGCCCGGTCCTCACAGCAGGTAGGAGACAAGATATTGGCAGAAGTAAAGCTGTGAGGACCGGGCGTGAGTCGTGCTTCGGTAGCTCAGATGGTAGAGCACTTGCCCGCGAAAGGCAAAGGCCCCGAGTTCGAGTCTCGGTCGGGCACACAGTTTTAATCTGCCAGGAAGATCATTCCATTGTCCAAAACAGTTTCTAACTTCGCTTATCGGGATGTTCTTTATGCCTTCGAGCGATTTTTGTTATCTCCTCCACAGTGGCAAAACGCTTTCCTTTCATGTCCCTTTTGAGTTTGGGGAACAAAAACAAATCACAGGGGGCTAGCTAGATTCGGTGAGTAGGGGGGTGGACAATCGGTGTCATGCCGTTTTTGGTAAAAAACTGCTTTACGGAGAGGGCGTGGTGGACCGGCGCGTTGTCATGATGGAAGAACCAGTCGCCTGTGCGCCAAAGATCTGCCCTTTTCTTCCGGGAACTCTCCCTCAATCTTCTCAAAACTTCCAAGCAGAACTTTTGGTTGACAGTTTGGTGGGAACAAACTCCGTGTGCACAACAGCTCTGCAATCAAAGAAACAAATGAGCATTTGTCTAGATGTTTGATTTCACTTGGCGAGCTTTTTTGGAACGAGGAGAGCCACTTGTCTTCCACCGACTTGATTGCAGCTTTCTTTCAGGCTCGTATCCATAGCGGCACGTTCATCACCAGTAATCACCTTGGCAAAAAATCAGGGTCGTCTTTGAGATGATTTTGAAGCTCAAAGCATGCTCCCTTTGCTCGTCCGTGAGAAGGCGAGGGAAAGATTTGGCTGCAACCCTTCTCATGTGCAAATCTTCGAATAAAATCCTCTGAATTTAACTCCGTGATATTTCAGACATCTCACAGAGTTGGTCAATGGTTCGGCGACGGTCTTCACGAACGAGGGCATTGATGTTGTCGTCGTTTTCGTCACTTCTTGATGTTGAGGGGCGTCGTGAACGAGGTTGGTCTTCAATTCACAATTCTCCATTTTTTAAACGTGAAAACCACTCGTAGACTCTGGTTTTACTTAGGTAGAATCCCCATTAGCAGCCTTAAACACTGCAATAGTTTCCGCGGCCGACTTCCCCAAGAGGAAACAAAATTTCACAACCGCGCGTTGCCATCGACAGTTTGCCATCACGTTTTCACCGAAATGGATAAAGTTGTTTCACTAAAAAAACTCTCACGGGCGGACCGATGCACTCACAACGACACAGCTTCGCACACTGACTCAGGTGGCATGACCGCAACGGACACCTGCTCCGACAATGGGTTCCCCCACTCTCCCTCCCCACAGCAGCCAAATACCCATTACTTTTGGACCGTGCGTTCAATAATTATCGACTATTCTAGTTTCTCAAATCTTCAATATACAGGATCTTCGGAAATTTCCGTTACAAATTTCAAGGACTTGTAGAGAGGAGTGAGAACGTAACATTTCGAATACGAACCCATATCCGGAGACGTACCGTTGTCGTTTTACGATGGTTTCATTTCAGATGTTTAACTCATCCACTTCTGCTTCAGGAACTGAATTAGGCGTGATGCAGTAAAATTATAAGTAACAATTCGAAAGGAAACATAACGAAATATCCATTTATCATTTAAGCACATTTGTTTGTATTAACACTTTAACTACGCGTTCGCATCACTCCAAGAATACTGCACGTACAGAACAGGGGCTCGATGTGGAGACCTCTACACACATTGTACCTAATAAGCACGTTCCGGTACACAAAATCTCCATCCTACCTGCTGTCTCTTCAATGCTTAGCGCAGCCGCCAGAACTCGTGCCAGCAGATCTTCCTCTGTTTCTATAGGACTCTCGTAAATTGAACTTCCACATGCGACACCGAGCGACGTGGCGCAGTGGTTAGCACAGTGGACTCACATTCGAGAGGACGACGGTTCAATCCCGCGTCCGGCCATCCTGATTTAGGTTTTCCGTGGTTTCCCTAAATCGCTTCAGGCGAATGCCGGGATGTTCCTTTGAAAGGGCACAGCCGACTTCCTTCCCCATCCTTCCCTAATCCGATGAGACCAATGCCCTCGCTGTTTGGTCTCTTCCACCAGATCAATGCAACCCAACCCAACCCTCATACCACCCCATAGGAGTTAAACCGGGTCAGCTCGGCGGCCACACGTTGAACCACCTCGGCCTATCCATCTTGCTCCATATCGTCTGTTCAGATGGTTCAAATGGCTCTGAGCACTATGGGACTTAACATCTATGGTCATCAGTCCCCTAGAACTTAGAACTACTTAAACCTAACTAACCTGAGGACATCACACAACACCCAGCCATCACGAGGCAGAGAAAATCCCTGACCCCGCCGGGAATCGAACCCGGGGACCCGGGCGTGGGAAGCGAGAACGCTACCGCACGACCACGAGATGCGGGCTCTGTTCAGATGGCTGTGAACCGCGCGTGAGAAATGAAGGGGTACATCATCATGTTGAAACCACATTTCCTGACGGACATTCAGTAGCATAGCTTCCGAGAACGGTTCCGATACATTTTGTAGGAAGATCAAATATGCTGGACCAGTTAGCTTGAGTGGAAGCACGCATGCACACTGCAACCGTAGTAGAACGGAAACAGTACGTTTCCGGAAATGGGTTCCTATTCAAAATATTATGTACTCACTCCCCTCCACAAGCCCTAGAGGTTTGTCACGGGAACTTCCGAACAACCTGTATTGAAGCAAATCACAAAGCATCAACACTATTGTCAATATTGTCTGTTTTCAACGCGATTTTACAAGATTATGATGTCAAAGATCCTAAAGAAAGTGTGTGCTGCAATTACATTAGCTGTAATAACAGCAAACAACGAAAAAGAGAAAACTGCTCAAAAATGACTGAAAGAAAAGGAGTTACTTGTTGCATGTTAATTTACTGACTGAAATCGGAATCACGTTTCCCAAAAATTCCATTAACTATTTTCGTGCATCGTCAGAGACATTATTAATATTGATAGCTAAAAAAAAAATGGAGAACGACGTACGTTAACGAGGAGTCGATGGCTGCCGACGAGAGATTAGGATTAACTTCTAGATTTCTGGCGACTTACTGCAGATATGCGACACGTTTTTCGAAGTGGACGCGGCTTTAGAAACTACTGTGTAATTCACCAGCCGACACTATATTTTCAAGTTAATAACCAGTATCATGCAGAATATTATATAAATAATAATCCGTGCGTAGGCCTATTAAAATTGTTTTATATTAAATTACTACTTGAATACTTGAATCTAAGATATAATATGCACAAAGGCGAATTGAAAACATAAACAGTGCACATTAATGCCGTGTGGCTGGATTATGAAGCTTTGTCAACATCATATTGTCAAACCGTCAATACTTGACGTCACGCGTTCGGTATGTACTGACAAACTGAGAATATTTTGAGGTCCATCAATACTTCTCGTCAGTATTTTTAGTAATCACAATACGTCAATACGCGCCCTCAGACGGTGAATATATTGGCGGTTTGACAATATTATTGAACGTGAGAAGGTTCCTTTATTCAGATAACTACTTACAACATTCCTATCTTCCGCCCTCTTGACAAAACTGACATGAGCTGTGAAACAGCGGATACAACACGCCCCCTATTACCCGGCTTGATGTGGATCCGAGCCTGCACGGGTAACAGATAAACACGGATCTGCATCTATACACCGAAAGCCACATTACGGTGTGAGGAAAGAGTAGTTCTGGTACCATTATCTGTTCTCTCTTTCCCTGTACCATCCATGAATATCAGGTGGGAAGAATGATTGTCGCTAAAACTGCGTATCAGCTCTAACTTATCGAATTTTCTCTTTGTGGTAATTTCGCGAGATGTATCTGGGACAAAGTAATACGACGTCTGACTCTTTCAGGAAAATCTGTATAAGAGTTACACCGACATATCTTATAATTTCATCCATGCGTTTCTGTCGTGGTCTTTTAAGAGTTCTTATCTGTATTATTGTTTTCAGGAGCCCCTCAAGTCTCAATATATGACCCATAATCTTAGCCCTTCTTTTTATGATGATATTCTATAAACTCTTCTTACCCGTCACTTTTTTAAGGACTTCATCAGTCAACATCTCATCTGTCCACTTGATTTACTCGATATACCTGTAACACCACAAAAAATTCAGTCCTTGCCATTCCTCAGTCATCGATTCCCGATCTCATAGTCATACAATGCCACAATTCAAATATATGCTTTCCTTTCAGAGACCTTTTCCAGTTTTATAGGCTATTGCAGAGATTAAGTGTTCTTTTTATCGAAGGCTTTTTTGCTTGTACAATTCTGTTGATATTACAATAGTAAAAATATCGACTGTTGCTGCAGTCATCAGTCCGAAGACTGGTTTGATGTAGTTGCCCACGTTTGTCTCTCTGCGAAAGTCCTCTCATATCTGCATAACTACGGCGCTGTACATCCACTGTTAGCTGCTTATTCATTCAAGCCTTGTCCTTCCTCTACAATTTCTGCTGCCTCCAGTACCAAATTAACTGCTCGTTAATGTCTCATGGGGTACCCTACCTACCTATCCCTTCTTGTAGTAAAATTGTGAAAAGATCTTGTCGTCTCAATTCGATCCAGTTCTTCTTCATTAGTTCCTCGATGTATCCAATCCGCAGTATTTTTCTGTAGCACCTAATTTCATACGGTTTTATTCTTTTCTTGTCCATAACGTTCATCGTTCACGTTTCGCTGTCATATTGGGATATTGTCAGCCCCCGGTAGCTGAGTGGTCAGCGCGACAGAATGTCTATCCCAAGGGCCCGGGTTCGATTCACGTCTGGGTCGGAGATTTTCTCCGCTCAGGGTCTGGGTGTTGTGTTGTCCTAATCATCATTATTTCATCCACATCGACGCGCAAGTCGCCGAAGTGGCGTCAGATCGAAAGACTTGAACCCGGCGAACGGTATATCCGAAAGGAGGCCCTAGTCACACGACATGTAAATTTTATTGGCCTACAGACCAAATGAATTCGATTCAGTGGTTCTTCATTAGTTCATCGATCTATCTAATCTTCTTCAGTGTTTTTATGTAGAACAACATTTCGTAAGGTTTTATTCTCTTCTTGTCTATAACATTCATATTGGGCTACAATCAAAAAAACACACAAAACGGAGAGTTCCACTGGTTATTACCGTTTTCAAGAACTGTCATCGATCAGATGTGCAGAGCTATAGGCCTATACTGCTGACATGTATCTCTTGTAGAATTTTGGAACATGTTTTATGCTCATGATTCATGACCGAATACAAGCATTTGAAATGTGGTGCTGAATATTGGTTTAATAGATAGAATATCATATGAAGAGGAAAGAGCTCTATGACCCAACTTGATTGAAATAAAGGACAGGTTGATAGGACGCATCCTGTGGTTTCAAGAAGCAGTTAATTTGGTGCGAGGGAGATTGGAAGGTGGGCAATCACAATCTGTTGAGGGAGACCATTGCTTGATTAGTGTAAGGAGATTTGAGTGAACATTTTTTGCATTACTCATATAGAGACGAAGAGATTTACACAAGATAAACTACAGTGAAGAACTAGCTGAAACCAGTCCTTTAATTGAAGACCACACCAACTACACGATATTTCTGGAGATCGAAAGTCTCTTCTGTAGAAATTAGAAATTAACATCGATTCTGCAAACAACGATTGTGTGAAACCTAGCTCGTTCTGTTTGTCCACTGGATCCAGATCTCGGTTTACAGGATGTCCCAGAAATGTTACGACGAACTTCGAGGATTGAGGAGGGTATCTTGAGGAGCAAAGAACCCGTTCCACAAACGTCATCCAATGGCGCTACAGAGCGTCAAAATTATAGGCGTCGGCGCCTGCCAGAGGCCACCCCTTCGGCAGCAAACGTGTCTTTGTACACTGATGGACCGTAGGCGAAACAGCTCGCAATGTGATTGCGACTGATTGCCACGATCGTCAGTAGAGAAGATGAAGCTGGGTGCTGCGTAGAAATCCTTGTCTCCTAAGAATGCAATGCTCTGCTGCCCCAGTTTTGGACAAGGGCTTCCATTCACAGTTTTTCTCCTGGAACCCTATAAATTCTGCAATGTTTCTTGGTCTACAGGAGAAAAATAAACTGCGGGTGGAAACCTGTGTCGAAACCGTCAACCACCCGAGGCTACAGAGTGCCACGTTCATAGGAGACAAGACATTTCTACGTAGTACCTCGCTTCACCCTCCATAGGTGGTCGGGTAATCTGTTGCGATCACTGAAAAATAAACAACATTGCGAGACGTTCCGCCTATTGTCCATCAGCGTACCTAGTCACATTTGCTGCCTAATCGCATTCGACACTAATTCGCACTGTCGCCTAATGAATAAAATACGAGCGTAAGGGACATTGGGCTACCTCTGTGTCCGAATTGGAGAACTAGCAAATAGCGCACAGCATGGAGGGAAATGTACGGACTTGTAGCCCAAAGGCGTGCTATACGACCGTTACTGTTCACAGTACACATAATATAATATCGGAGACTCCATGGGGCTGTTCAGGGACGATGCTACTGTATACAGAGAAACAGAAATGCTAAAAGGTTATTGTCGGAAGCTGGAAGACTTGCAACGGATCGACACTTGTTGATAGGACTGGCAGTTGACCTCCAACATAAGCAGTCGTTACGTATTGTGCAAAAATAACAGTTTTAGTTCGATTAAACAATTGCTAAACCATCACTGGAAACAGAAACATCCATTAATTATTTGGGAGCAGGCGCACGTAAAATTGCAATGGCCACATGAAACTGATCTCAGGGAAAGTAGATGCCAGACCGAAAGTAATTAGAAAAACCATCAGGAAGTGCAACCCACTGTAACACTACCCGCTACTGCTAAATTTGTAATATGACAATAATGTTAGTCCTATGAAAGGATACGTCTTTGACCGTGATCGAGCGCAATGGAAAGATATCGACCTATTTTGTTTCCCCGAAGACTTCAACTATAAGGAGGCAGCAGCAAGATAAACGGGAATCGAACCAAGGTTCTATTAGTAATTAATAACCTGTAATTACGTAAAAGGTAACTATCGCCAGCCAGTTGTACCCAGTACTAGCATGGTTCAAAAAGAAAGTTATGTTGACTTTACTTGATACTGAACTTCTGTTTTCTGCAAAAGGTACAAGGCAGTAGAACAATTTAGCATGTAATGTACCAGTGATTTGACTTGAACGACACAGGAGTATTAAGGCGTTTAAGCAACAACTGGCTCTCAGTAACTCTTACTATCTGTACATTACAGTAGGAAGATAATGATAACTGTAGGTGTAATGCTTACTGATGGTGGAGCACTATTGACTTGGACAAGAGGTTCTTTTGTCAGTTTAATTATTGGAAATTACTACTATTGAAAGTTATGAAGTAATTGTATCTTTTGTACTGATTATTATTTGTGTTCTCAAGGAACGTTCACTTCCCTACATTATTTAGCTCAAGTAGATCTAGTAGAATTTGGATGTTTGTAGATGAATTTTTAGATATGAAGTAGTAACTGCAAAAATAATATTAATTATTTTGTGTAAAGAAAACTTATGTTAAAGTGAAACGTTCTAGGTCATTACGAAATGTCGTATTCATGATCTATGGAACAAGTATTAATGTGTATATGTAGCCAGTTGTTATTCTTGATTGCTGTTATTGTACTATGAAGTTTAAATCTGGCTCAACTATTAGCATGGGGACTCAGAAACTAACTTATCGGTAGATTCAGATCGTGTCTGAACACTTTAGTCTCAACGTAATATGGGAACACTGTTAACTACATAACACATGAACCTGCAAAACACTATTATTTCCATAAGAAAAAAGCATTGAACTGAAAACTTTAACTGTCCATTTATGAAAACTACGGAGAGTATTTCAAAACTTATGCTCACTAAATAATTATGGACTTTACAACTCCACAAAGTTAATAAACTTTTGTTAACGAAGATAATTGCTTTTCAGTTCAGTAAAACAGGATACTCGAATTCATCGTAGCACTTGGGATAGGACGCTGTCTAGGTAAACGACTAAGGATAAAATATAATGACTCAACAAACTTATTATTAAAAATGAAACTACATAAGTGGCCCATGTCATTACACAGTACTCAACCGATAATTTGAGATGAAGGTGGTGGTGGCAGAGTCGGTATCCTGTGTTATACAAAAAAGGCGGCGAAAGTATTCCTGGATCTTCCTGTGTAACAAGCTCTGAAAATTCTCTTCTTAGCGTCGGGTTTTCGTAATACAGAGTAAACCAAAGTATGCCATGAATAATAAGCCGAATTACTTCCGCATCCGAGGCTGTATTATATAATCTTGCAGTTCTTCTCGCCCTCGCCTGCTAGCCATCGACTGACTCATGCTACAAAGGAGCTTTGCAGATCGACTGCCAGATCCACCTTTTCTATTCCCTCCAAGTTTTACATGATTACTAACCTATTTTCTCCATGCATGAACCAGTATTACAATTAAAGTTTTGATTGTTACATTCTTTTACAGCCCATTACTTTTTAATTACATCCATAGATTAATTACAACTACATGAATTATCATAAATAACGAATAAAACATATACATGGATGTTATGTCATTGAGCATGGTTTTGCAGAAGTCACATTAAGTAAAAAAAACAGACAAACTCATTAGATAAGATCATTATAGGTAATACTGATAATAGTGTTACACCACCTTTCAACCAACGAACGAGAAAGCTTACAAAACATTTGTTCCAAAGATAATTGAGCACTGCCCTTCAGTATGGGACCTTACTAGATGAGACTGATAGAGGAAATTGAGACTTAGTAAGAAGAGCACCGTGTTTTGTCACGGCTGCACAAATACGTCACAGAGATGTTCATCCAACTCCAGTGGCAGGTAGGTGTTGTTCATCACAGTGTGTTTTATTGATAAAAGAATTCACCAGTATATTGATTGTTCCATCCTGAATACCCTTACCTACTCTCACTCTCCTGACCCCACAAACCGCAGTAGGTTTTTGGCCTAGTCAAGTAGCTTCCTCCATAGAGTTCTGTCGCATTCGGGAGGACGACGGTTCAATCCCGCGTCCGGCCATCCTGATTTAGGTTTTCCGTGATTTCCCTAAATTGCTCCAGGCAAATGCCGGGATGGTTCCTTTCAAAGGGCACGGCCGAGTTCCTTCCCCGTCCTTCCCTAATCCGATGAGACCGATGACCTCGCTGTCTGATCTCCTTCCCCAAACAGCCAAACCAACCATAGAGTTCTGTCTTTGGCATCTTCTCCTCTTGTTCCAAGTATCTGAAGATCTTTGGCCTTCTGGTTTCCCCATCTTATTTTCGGTCTGCCTAAAGGCCTTCGCCCTTCGGTTTTCTTTCCCTCAAGTCTCTCAGTCTTGATCCCTCCTCTCTTCTACAGATGTGCCCGACCTATCTCAGCCTCCTTTTCTTGACTTCCGCAACAACATCTGGTTTCCTCCCTCACACCAAATATCTTCCATAGAGCTTAATTTTCTAAAACCTTTATCCTGCTATCTGTATATTTATCTATTCTCCATATTTTGCCCCATATAGTAGTACTGGTCTGATTATACACTGAAGAGTCAAAGAAACTGGTAACCCTGCCTAATATCGTGTAGGGCCCCCGCGAGCACGCAGAAGTACCGCAGCACGACGTGGCATTGACTCGGCTAATGTCTGAAGTAGTGCTGGAGGGAATTAACACCATGGATACTGCAGGGCTGTATAAATCCTTAAGAGTACGAGGGGGTGGAGATCTCTTCTGAACAGCACGTTGCAAGGCATCCCAGATAAGCTCAATAATTTTCATGTCTGGGGAGTTTGGTGGCCAGCAGAAGTGTTTAAACTTACAAGAGTGTTCCTGGAGCCACTCTGTAGCAATTCTGGACGTGTGGGTTGTCGCATTGTCCTGCTGGAATTGCCCAAGTCCGTCGGAATACATAATGGACATGAATGTATGCTGGTGATCAGACAGGATGCTTACGTACGCATCTCCTGTCAGAGTCGCACCTAGACGTAGCAATGATCCCATATCACTCCAACTGCACATGCCCATTACAGAGCCTCCACCAGCTTGAACAGTCCCCTGATGACATGCACGGTCTATGGATTCATGAGGTTGTCTCCATACCCGTACACGTCCATCCTCTCGATACAATATGAAACGAGACTCGTCCGACCAGTCATCAACACTCCAATGTCGATGTTGACGGGTCCAGGCGAGGAGTAAAGCTTTGTGACGTTCAGTCATCAAGGGTACACGAGTAGGCTTTCGGCTCCGAAAGCCCACATCGATGATGTTTCGTTAAATGGTTCGCACGCTGACAGCTGTTGATCGCCCAGCATTGATATCTGCAGCAATTTCCGGAAGGGTTGCACTTCTGTCACGTTGAACGATTCTCTTCAGGCTACGCTGGTCTCGTTCTCGCAGGATCTTATTCCGGCCGCAGCAAGTCGGAGATTTGATGTTTTACCTGATTCCTGATGTTCACGGTACACTCGTGAAATGGTCGTACGGGAAAATCCCCACTTCATCAGTACCTCGGACATCCTGTGTCCCATCGGTCGTGCGCCGACTATAACACCACTTTCAAACTTACTTTAATCTTGATAACCAGCCATTGTAGTAGCAGTAACCGATTCTAACAACTGCGCCAAACACTTTTTCTCTTATATACGCGTTGCCGACCGCAGCGCCGTATTCTGCATGTTTATCTTGGAAATTGGAAGTTTGTGGTAAGCTCCTATGGGACCAAACTGCGGAGGCCATCGGTCCCTAGGCTTACACAGTACTTAACCTAACGTAAACGAACTTGCGCTAAGGACAAAACACACACCCATGCCCGAGGGAGGACACGAACCTCCGTTGGGGGGAGCCGCCCGAACCGTGGCAAAGTTTCCCCAACCGTGCGGCTACCCCGTGCGGCTTTTACGTATGTCCGTATTTGAATACGGATGCTTATACGAGTTTCTTTGGCGCTTCAATGTAGTCTTAAACATATATCTTTATTTTGGTTTTTCTTGACAAAATTTTGGATGACGGTAGTTTGTTGGCTGAATATGAAGCTTTGGATACCGCTTTTATCCTCGCTTCTATTTCTTGTTTCTCATCATTTCGGTGATTTACTTCAATCCTCGTGGATTTAAATTTAAACTCTTCTACTTCTTCAAACAAGTGGTCATCAATCTGTTTGGTGTCTCCCTTTCGTCTTGTAATTTATTTCTGCCCTCATGAATTTTGTTTTCTCGTCATTTACCTTTAATCCAATATCCTTTGATTTTTGAAACAGCCATCTTGCCAATATTTTCAGGCTCATGTAAATTTTCAGCTATTAATGTTACCCATTATCCGCAAAGGCTTGTGCGTTCATTTTACTCAAATGCTAATTCCCTCTTCTGTTTCACTTGTTGCATCCAGTGCTTCCTGTATTAATATACTGAACAAGAGTGATGATATTCCATTTCCTTTGTCTCCTTACCTGACTTTTGTTTTTATGTCAAAAGCCAAGGAATATTCTCCATCCATTTTCACTACCCCTTTGGAGCCTTCAAGTGCAACTTTTACAAGATTTGTAATGTTCTTTGGTACTCTAAACTTTCTACATATATATCGCGAAAAGATCGTAAACGTAAAAATAGAGACATCTTTGCTCAAATGAGTCTTGCCAAGAGTTGTTCTCTCCGCGCAAAAATGCAATGGAAAGGGAATGTGACAGCAGTACATCAACAACCCCCGCAACACACCATAACAGGGCTTGTAGAGTACAGATGTAGATCTATCCTCTAAACACTTAAATTTATATTCGACATTAACTTACTTCTCTTTTCAGAAAAGCTTTCTTCGCTATTGCCAGTCTATTATCTACATCCTTTTCGCTCCCTGCCTTCATCATCAGTAATTCTGATGCCCAAATACAAAACTCTTCTACTACTTCTGCGTCTCATTTCCGTATCTTGTTTCTAATCTGCCATTATGTACTCTATTTATTCAACACAGTGCCATTATTGGTCTCGAACCTGACAAGCAACACTGACGACTTATACATTCAATTTCTGATCGTGAGATGGTTCATACCGGCAGTTACCGGCGCCTTGGACAAAGTTTGTGGAATACTGGTGTGGTACATCAAAGATGGATCTTTTTTCACTTTTATACTGGACGTAATGATTAAAAAATATGCGCCGGTCGGGATTCTAGCCTGCACATCTTCCAAATAAGTTCAACTGGAAGCGCTTTCGACGGACGGAAACTTTCCTGTTTCCAGTCCAGGTCTGCTGCAAAGTTGTAACTTGCCACAAATGCTCATTATGTAGGCATCTAGAAGCAAGATCGTATCGTTGTGGATGTATAGGTTAAATTTTTGTTCAGAAATGATTATATATAAAGGAAAAACGTTGTTATCAAAAATGTAAAAAAAATCTTGACCGATTTACTTCAGATTTTTACACGATACTCTAGTAGATTGTATATTTTTAAATGTATAATATATGGATATATTTAAGATATAATAGAGAACTGATCTTAGCAAAAATTTCAAAAAGTTCTTGATCGATTTACTTCAAATTTTTGCACAATACTCTAACAAACATTCACACGGAAATAGGTCCTGTATTTCTTTTTAAACAACATTGGAGAGGTTTACCGTTAAAAGCGACAGCGAGAAAAAAAATGCTGTGCTGTGAACATTTGTGGTTTAGTTTTCTTTCTCACGGTCAATTTGAATTACGATGTCAGGGAATTAAACTATCAAACATATTGTTTCTCCTATAAGTGAATTCTTTCTCCTTATATATAATTTTAAACAAAATTTGTATGCACAACGATGTGCTGTTTCATTTTATTCCTCGCAGTCGGTTTTAACAGACAACAGGAAAATTGTATTTATGGCTTATTAGCATATGATTAGTATACTACTACCGAACATGAATCGTCCGAAACTTTGTAATCGTACCCGTTCTCAGATTAAAAGAAGGCGAAATACTCCTTTGCAATACCTATAAACAAGGCTCAGAGTCTAAGAAAAGAGGCGATGGGCGGAGAGGGGGAGGAAATGAACTTGGAGATGGGGAGGAGAAGGAGGACAGAGATGAGAGGAGGAAAACGACAGAGAAAATGAGGTGGAGGTGATGAGTAGAGAAAGGGGAGGGAAGGGGGAGGGGGAGGGGGAGGAGACAGGTTAAAATATGCCATTGTCAGGCCTCTCTACAAAAAGGGGGACACCACAGATGTCAATAATTATCGGCCAGTATCCTTGCTTACAGCATTTTCAAAAATCTTCGAGAAAGTAACGTACTCAAGAGTGGTTAGCCATCTCAACAGTAATGGGATACTTAGTAAATCACAGTTCGGATTTCAAAAATGCTGTTCCACTGAGACAGCAATATACAATTTCACTGTCCACGTAACAGAGTCTTTAAATAGCAAAATGTCACCAATAGGAATGTTCTGTGACTTATCCAAAGCATTTGATTGTGTGAACCATGACATGTTACAGAAATTACTATTCTGTGGTATAAATATAATAGCATATGAGTGGTTTAACTCATACCTACAGAACAGGAAGCAAAAAGTTTCCTTATATGGGTCAAGTGATTTAAATAAGTTTGTCACTTCAACTAACTGGGGTAAAATTACATTAGGTGTTCCACAGGGTTCAATTATGGGTCCTCTTCTGTTCTTAATATATGTGAACGACCTCCCTTCCTATCTGAAACAGGAAGCTGAACTGACACTGTTTGCTGATGATACAAGCATTATTATTAATCCAGTAAAAGGAACTCCAATTGAAAATGATACAAACAAGATCTTTGGAACAGTCGTTAATTGGTTTTCTGCAAATGGGCTTGCTCTAAACTTTGAAAAAACACAGTACATCCAATTCTCTGCTGCAAAAAGTACAGCTCCTTCAATATAACACATCAACAGAAGCAGACAGGTTAGAGCATACTAAGTTTTTGGGTGTACATATAGATGAGAATCTTAATTGGAAAATTCATATTTTGAATCTTCTAAAGCGACTAGGTTCAGCAACTTTTGCAATCAGAATAATTGCCAATTTTTGAGGATATAGAAATTAGTAAGCTAACATACTTTGCATACTTTCACTCTCTGATATCATACAGAATAATATTTTGGGGTAACTCAACATTTAGACAAAAAGTATTCACTGATCAAAAGAAAGTGGTTAGAATAATGTGTGGGGTTCATAGTAGCACATCTTGTAGGCATCTTTTTAAAAGACTGGGAATTCTTACAACAGCCTCACAGTACATTTACTCACTAATGAAATTTGTTCTCAACAACATGGGCCAGTTTAAAAACAACAGTGACATTCATGATTATAATACCAGAAAAAAGAAATACGTACACTATCCTTTACTCAATCTATCTTTGGCATAGAAAGGGGTAAAATATGCTGCTATAAAAATTTTCGACAAATTACCAGATGAAATAAGGTGTCTGACGGACAGCAGTAATAGCTTCAAAAATAAATTGAAATTATATCTCCTTGACAACTCCTTCTATACCATAGATGAATTCTTGAATTGGAATAAATAAATCTATAAATATAGTATATGCATTTTGTGCCTTTTAAGGGAATGGGGTAAATAATAGAAATATTAATCTTTAACTCTGTACTGTAATATATATATATATATATATATATATATATATATATATATATATATATATATATATATTAAAAAATCTTGTTTCGTACGTAAATTGCTTGTGCACTCGACACGTCCCACATGATGTGGGACGTGTCGAGTGCACAAGCACGGCTACCGTACAGTGCGATTGATCAATGGAACACGCAACCAACTAACTAACTAACTGACAGAGAGGGGAGAGACGGATTTTACGACGAAAATCCAATTCCAATACATACTTATCAATTGCGAAGCACTGCCGGGTTCAATAGTTCACTGTGTTTACTCTGTTTATTGGAACAAAACAGAGCCTTTAGAGGAGCCGACTGACTCTGGCGGCGGAAGCCCACGCAATTATAAGAGCCTTTAGAGGTTTCGAAGCTCAGTGTTTTATCTTCTCATGTTTCATCCAGTCTCTTTTGAAATCTTATATGTATATAAGTAAATTAAATCGCCAATGTGTTGAGCTACGTATAAAACCGGCTTCGAGCGTGCCGTCGAAAATGCAATAAAATATTTTGTTTACGTTTTCTTTTTCCGCATTATAGAATCTGAAATAGCACAAAGCAAGACGTTAGTCTCTCAGCATCCTCGCAGAATTTTCCAAGTGACAACTGTTCAAAAAATAACAAAATAAACTTATTCAAACACAGGGGCACTCACATTTCTCTGTACATAACAGAATGGAGAGAAGGTCCCACAGTACGGCGACTGGTGCCTGTCTTAATTCCAATAAGAAATAATCTGTGTATTAAATAGGTTACCATACAAACCCCACGAAAATTGGTACATGGACCTCAGACTCTCTTTCGCACGGTCCTAAATTGACACCAACATAATTGAATGAGGCGCTGAGAACCGTAAGGCCATAAAGCACGCCGTCGTAGACTTTGACAATGTAGCAAAAATGCACGCTTATGATGTCTGTTGGTCTTATGGTGAGCCAAGTTTATCTGTGCTGTGGGCCCACATTGTATACACAAACATTCATGAAATGCTGTCTCGCCGATTTCTCTGATATTCACTTCCATATAGGGCCGACGACAGGATGCTTTGGGCCATTATTGTTTTCAGTGCTTCGTATGTGCTGCAAGAACTACTGTACGGTGTGTGGTGCAGGCTTCAGGATCAGACGGAAAATGGAAGAACATTCGTGTGGATAATGTTTAAAATTTAATGCCTCATGGACGTCGTTAGAGACGCACAACAAAATGGAAGGGAGAACAAACTCATCGCTGTCCCGTCGGAAAAAGCACTACTGCATTCACTGAGGCGATGAATAATAATAATAATAATTTATTATTATTATTATTATTAAATAATAATAATAATAAATTGGAACTGGACACCGATGTTCCTCGAAAGACAGCAACTGTGTCGATAATGATTTAAAAATACTATTATTTCACCAATAACGTAACTAGTGAGGTGATTGGTTGGTTGGTTGGTTGGTTTGGGGAAGGAGACCAGACAGTGTGGTCATCGGTCTCATCGGATTAGGGAAGGATTGGGAAGGAAGTCGGCCGTGCCCTTTCAGAGGAACCATCCCGGCATTTGCCTGGAGTGATTTAGGGAAATCATGGAAAACCTAAATCAGGATGGCCGGACGCGGGATTGAACCGTCGTCCTCCCGAATGCGAGTCCAGTGTCTAACCACTGCGCCACCCCGCTCGGTCTAGTGAGGTGATATCGGTATTTAATTAACTACGAACATGGAAACCCTGAAGCAGGATGGCTCTTGATATGATCTGTAGATGTTAACCACATCTCTCGGTGAGAGTTTGTTATTACTGCCTTTATGGATACTCACACAGACAATCACAGGCAATCTAAAATCTACTCGAAACCTGGGGAATTTTCATTTGGAAAACATACATCGGTACTGAAAAGTATAGGCGAGGACACATGTCTACCAAACATCGTTACCAGAAGAAAGGGCAGGTGAACGATACATATGCTATGGCAGTCACTTGGCGCTGTAAGGAATGGTTCAGGTATACAGAGATGAAAAGATTGACTAAAGAGATCGAGGACCTCATCAAACCAGTTACAAAGACTGGCAACTATTATGGCAATAGCAAAAATAATAATAAAACTGGAAAATTCGAGGCTTCCAGCTTCAGAATAAGGTGTCCATTCGTCCCGTTTTGCCCAGGACTGTACCTCTTCTTACTAGTTTTTTTCAAAATGGTACGCTGTTCCGAAAGTTTTTTTATGGGCCGCCGGAACGTACCGCTTTCTTGTGACGCCCCTTAGCTAAAGTATTTTACACTATCAATTTACTGTGCAAGTACATAGGCCATGAAGCGCCATTTGTACAACTTGCTCTACAATCTTTCTTTATAAACTTTTTTCATTGTTGATAGTACGAATTCACGTTGAGTTGTATTTTCGATTGGTATAGATATTAAGATTTCCGTTGCGGTAAGCAGTCTGAAGACGTTACAGTGGATAAATAACAATTTTAAACCTATACAATCAGTTTCATTATGCCAAAACTAAAGTGCAATTTTAAAAGGAATACAAAAAGTGGGTATCCGTTTATCATCGGTAGTGCAGAAACTGTTCAATGTGGTACGTGTTTCCCTTAGTGCACTTTCTGTGGTGAGATGGAAAAGAAAGAATGAAAGCTGAAACAGTGAAGGCGTTGCTCACTGACAAAACACTCTTTCGTGGGGTATCACATGCTCATTTTTAGGACCAAGTGTCAAAAGCGTATGCAGTTCTTGATAAAATACATAAAAGAAAAAAAGAGTGCGGTGAAAGTGCAGAGAAATAATTGTAAAGTCATTTGGATCATTTGAGTGCACGATGCAAAGTTAAACTTTTATGTCCATTAAATTTTGTCGATACAATCTGTGTCCCGTTTCTTCCTTAATTGCCTCAGGTTTCGATGTGAACTTTGTAAAAGGTCACCTTTTTTAAGAAAAATGAAATGTTGGACACCTAGTCCAGAACGATGAAACATACGAACAGACTCACTTGGCTCTAAAATGACTCTCGTTGGCGACAAGTCTGTCTTGCTGTCAGAAGGTAATTAACAACGAGAAAACGCGTTGCAGATGTGTTAGTGGTACTTTGAAGAGCAACCGCGGAACAAACAAGAGGCTACGCTACTCGAGTGCGGATTTGTCGAAGATCAAAACGTGGCTGCCCAGGCAGGTTAAGGAATGTATCACGCCGGTCCCGTGCGTCCGTAGATCGGCAGGAATTGTGTCTTAAATGATGTTCACTTTACATCAGATAATACAGCTGCCTTGCGAAATGTTCGTATATTTACTTTCCTTACACCACCATATTGCTGTACAATAATGATTTTTGTTTACTGACGTTGTTGGTGAGTTACTTACTCTACGGACATTCTATAAAATAACTGTTATGTAATTTATAGAATAGTAACTTACTTCGTAGCTTTCTCAAGTAAATAAGTGTCGCAACACCGTAGCCTAACGACAGATGTTGAGGAAGTTGTGCTCGAATTCACTTAAAAATAAGAAATGTGTGCCACGGGTGTGTTAATGGAGCTGAAACGCCCTTAGAGGTTAGGTGGCCATCGGATATAATCCATAGCGCACGCACCGGCGCACGGACTAACCGGACGGAGCCAGCTGCGGCTGAAGCGAGATCGCGAGACGGGGCGACGCAGGATGGTAGGGCAGCACAGGAAATGGACGACTCGAGTTACACTAGCAAAGCTGGATGCGAATGCTGCGACCGTGGTACCTTGCGAGCCGGCAACGTGGACGAGCCGGAGGGCCGCAGCTCCCAGGAAAATCAATATGGCAGTGTGTCGGGCGGCGGCGGCGGCGGCGGCGGCGAGTCCTCAGGGCCGGATGGCACGCGGCCGCCAGCCGCCACCGGCAACGGCAGGCGCGACCGCTGCTGCCATCTGGCGGCCGCTGGCGGCCGCTGCAGCCACAGCCGCAGCCGCAGATGTGTGTCACGCCGGCCAAACAGGAATTGCGTCAGCTGCTATCAGCCCACTGCCGCCGCCGCCGTCTCTGCCTGCCTGCACGCCAGAGGGCCTGCTCGTGTCCATCCACATTGCGAGCCTTACACCCACATCGCGACCTTGCTCTTCGGGTTGCGAGCACTATAAGTACAATCCGATTTGAAAACGTTAATCCGAATTACTAAATGATACTAGGCGACTACAGAGATTAATCCGACCCATCCTCTGCTACGCGCATGTGGCATGGACTTCCGCTCCGCCCTCCTTTTATCACGCCCGGTAGAGCCTCGAACGCCATGAGGTCCGCCTAGGCTTTCGAATTCACTTACCCTTCCCCATCCGCACCGTCTACCAACTTACAAAATTCCCCTCCCTCCTCTTCCCTCTTGAACACATCCGAATATCCTACGTTATCCATAAACACGACAGCACCACTCCCTCGTTCCTCTCCTGCTCTTTGCTCCTGATACTCTGCCGCACCTCTACCACGGCGTTACTCCAAGCTACACCTACAGTCTCCACATCCTCTCCCAGCGAAACAGCCTTCCCTTACTCGACCATGAAAACCACCCTGATATACACTGAAGACCAGAAGAAAGTGGTACAGCTGCCTAATATCGTGTAGGGGCCCCGTGAGCACGCAGAAGTGCCGCAACACGACGTGGTATTGACTCTCCTAATGTCTGAATTAGTGTTGGAGCGAACTGACACCATGAATCCTGCAGGGCTGCCCATAAATCCGCAAGAGTCCGAGGCGGTGGAGATCTCTTCTGAGCAGTACGTCGCAAGGCAATGTTCATGTCTGGGGAGACTGGTGTCCAGCGGAAGTGTTTAAACTCAGAAGAGTGTTCCTGGAGCCACTCTGTAGCAATTCTGGACGTGTGGGGTATCGCATTTCTGGACGTATGGGGTATTGCATTGTCCTGCTGGAATTGCCCAAGTCCTTCGGAATGGACATGAATGCAAACAGGTGATCAGACAGGATGCTTACGTACGCGTCACCTGTCAGACTCGTATGTAGACGTGTGAGGGGTCCCATATCACTCCAACTTCGCACGCCCCACCCTATTACAGAGCCTCCACCAGCTTGAACAGTCCCCTGCTGACATGCAGGGTCCACGAAAAACCACATCGAAGATGTTTCGTTGAATAGTTCGCACGCTGACACTTGTTGATGGCGAAGCACTGAAAACTGCAGCAATTTGAGGAAGGGCTGCATTTCCGTCGCGTTGAACGATTCTCTTCAGTCGTCGCTGGTTCTTGCAGGATTTTTATCCGGCCGCAGCGATGTTCAAATGGCTCTGACCACTATGGGACTTAACTTCTGAGGTCATCAGTCCACTAGAACTTAGAAATACTTAAACTTAAATAACCTAAGGACATCACACACATCCATGCCCGAGGCAGAATTCGAACCCGCGACCGTAGCGGTCGCGTGGTTCCAGACTGCAGCGCCTAGAACCGCTCTGCCACGACGGCCGGCCCGCAGCGATGTCGGAGATTTGAAGTTTCACCGGATTCTTGATATTCACGGTACACTTGTGAAATTGTCGTACGGGAAAATCCCCATTTCATCACTATCTCGCAGAAGCTGTGTCCCATCTCTCGTGTGCGGACGATAACACCACGTTGAAACTCACTTCAATCTTGATAACCTGCTATTGTCGCAGCAGTAACCGATCTAACAACTGCGCCAGACACTTGTCTCATATAGGCGTTGCCGTCCGCAGCGTCGTGTTCTGCCTGTTTACATATCTCTGTGTTTGAATACGCATGCCTATACCAGTTTCTTTGGCACTTCAGTATATATCTGTCCTACCGTCAACCCACATTCTAAGGCTTCGTACAGAACAGCATCCTTCTTCATTCTCCTGAACTCGTCCTTCAAACATCCGCCCACACAAACACCTTCTTACGCACTACCCAAACTGCTACGTTCCCATGATACCCCTCTTCCTGACATTTCAGGCCCACTCATCACTTCACTCATCTATGTCTCTATGTTGATCAATCAATACAGCGGTTTCTTACTTTTTAACTCATGCAACTGTCCCCCTGTCTTACCTTTTGTGAACCATTCCTTTGCCATTTCATCTGTGTCAGTATTTTAATTAATCAAATTTTATTATTTTAAATTATGTAGTTTATCTTTTTATTACGCCAAACATACATTTTGTCAACAGCCGTGCCAAGTTTTATCATATGTTTAAACTTTTGACTCTGATATGTGTCCGCGACATGTATCCGCTGGCACCCCCCCCCCCCCCCCCCGCCCCGCCCCACTCGCACATATGGTGCGAGGGGAATGAAACAACAACAAAGGGGAAAAAATTAAAGAGATTACTGCGGCACGCAAGTGTCTGGCATCTGCACTGAAGTTTTACACCACAACCTACCTTATGTCACGGGACGTAGATTACTGAATGCACAAGATTCGTCTTCTCTTTCTTGCAGCTCAATTTGCACGTGATAAGCGTGAGACTGGAATATATCAATCAGATCATGCAGGGTGGATACCAGCTGCACCACCTATAGTGCTCTCAAGAGCAAAGCCGAAGACAGAAATGCATGGCGAGCTGCTGGTAACCAACCTGATCGTTGGAGACCTAAGAAGAGAATGAGAGAAGAACGACTGTTGGTAAGGCTCTAGATGGGCCCAGATTCTCCTAATTGTGATGTCATGGTCACATGACAGATGCATTTTGAAGGAAGTCAGTACGAGTGTGTTTTATGACTCGTAATGGAAAATGGTTCTCTGAATTTTGAAAATGACGATCTTCGCCAGGCACAGCATTTCTCTCATAGCATTTCACTGACACACTTGCGCTGACTAAACAAATTTGTCGCAAGTCGTGCAGTTCTTCGGATCTAACCCCTTCACTTCTGCTAATCACCTTTATAACGGTTCAGTCGGCTAAACATTGAGTAAGAATTGATAGAATAAGGCTCATCTGAAGGGAAAGATAATCAAGAAAGGAGGATTGTATTCATCAGAAAGAGGGGCCGACAAAGAGCGAAACGGATGGTCATAGATTGGCTGACTTTACCAAGGTAAGAGATGTGAGGATGGAGGAGAAAATCAGAGAACAGAGCTGTATGGAAGCGAATGGTTGAGAAGTCGAAAAAAAAGAAGAAGAAGGACTATGAAGCCTTACCGACGATCTCAAGAAATGGCTGACTGCTGAGAATTATAGGATAATTGAGTGGGGCATTGATTCCTATGAGGTGGTGAAACATTTTACCGCACTTTTATGAGTCAATAGGTAGTGTGGTAAAGGGACTGAGTAATTCTATTTATTGCGTCTCTAATAGTGCCAAAAGATCACTAACGAAAACATTCTAAGATTTTATTTGCCCTAAAATATTAATAGGCCGTAGCAGCACAGAAGATGGGAATGTGGAAGGTTATTCTTAGATTTTGCAGTTTAATGATAGTTAGCATCCCACTGCGAATTTGTGACAAGCTTTGAGGGGTCATGTTTGTCTTTCCGTTAGTTGTGGAAGCACAGCGCCGTTTCTGCGTAAGCAGTTTATTTGGAATGTCTGGAGAAGCCGCTCCCAGCGACAACTTGCGTGCCGCAGTGCTGGGTCCGCTGACAGCCAGGACGTCGGAGCCTTTAGCCGTCCTCTCTGCTGATGCCGTTGGGCAGCTTCTAGATTTCAGTCTTTGCTGCGACAGCCTAAACAAACGTCGTATTCTCGCGATTACCAGCAAGAAAACACGGCTCCCAGAAACCTGCCGTCGATTCGCAGTGGACTATCAATTATAAGTAAGCTTTGAGCTTTGAAGCCCACGAATGGTCTCGCATACAGCACCTCCATCCACTCTAATGCCCTCCCTCCTAAGAAAGAAAGGAAGCATGCGAAATTTGCCGCTCGGTTTAGCCGCGCGGTCTAGGAGTCTTGCCACGGTTGCCGCAGCTCCCCCCCCCCCCCCCCCCCCCAACCCCCGGAGGTTCGAGTCCTCCCTCGGGCAAGGGTGTCTGTTTTGTCCTTAGCATAAATTAGTGTAATTTAGATTAAGCAGTGTGTAAGCCTAAGGACCGATGACCTCAGCAGTTTGGTCCCACAAGAACTTACCACAAATTTCCAATTTCCATGCGAATTTTAAAAGAACGCAATATCTTCAAGAGTGGCGGTGTTTTACTGAAGTTCGAAATTTAGCGCGAACTTCAATGAGAGATCCTTTTAAAAGTTTCCACAAGAAAACTCTCGAAATCAGGCGGAAAATCCAGAGAGATTCTGGTCGTATTTAAAGTACACCAGCAGAAAGACACAGTCAACAACGGCCTCACTACGCAATAACACTTGCGACGTTATAAACGTTGGCTTCTGTGGCCACTGTCACAATCAAAAAAGTTTTCTGGTTTGTGACCGCATTGTCTATAATTAAAGCTACGGATGTTTCGGTTACTGTTGCAAGTGACCTTCCTCAGGGTATTTTTGTTTACTGCTTCATGAGAAAACTTTGTTTCTTATATTTCTGCAGACGTGGCTTAGAAGTTCTTTATTGGTATTTTTATTATTTCTTTTCATAAGAAAACGTAGTTAACAGCCACGTCTGCAGGTATATAAAAAACGGTTTTCTCATTCAGCAGTAAACAAAACGACCCTGAAGAAGGCCACTTGCAACAGTGATCGAAACGTCTGTAGTTTTACATATCGACAATGTGGTCACAAACCCAGAAAAATTTTATTGACAATGATGATACTATTGTTGACAGTGCCATAGAGTGGAATTATTATATAGTGTTTCCAGAAATTCCTTTACCAAAGAAGGAGGGAAAAAAATGTTCAAAAGTGTGTGAAATCTTATGGGACTTGACTGCTAAGGTCATCGATCCCTAAGCTTACATACTACTTAACCTAAATTATCCTAAGGACAAACACACACACCCATGCCCGAGGGAGGACTCGAACCTCCGCCGGGACCAGCCGTACAGTCCACGACTGTAGCGCCTTAGACCGCTCGGCTAATCCGGCGCGGCAAAGAAGGAGGAGTAAATGTTGCTGAATTCGAATCATGAAGAACTGCCAACATGCATGAGTTAGAAGTAGATATCCTCGATGTCGCGAAGCAGCTTAAATCACCTAATAAAGTGTCCAGATTATGTACCAGTCATTTTTTTTTTTTTTTTTTTTCTTCAGAGTATGCTGACACAATAACTCCATACCCAGCAGTCATACACAAACGTTCGTTCGCAGAAAGATCCGTACCTAAAGACTGTAAAGTTGCGCAAATCGCACCAATAACAAAGAAAGGAAATAGGAGTAAGCCAATGAATTACTGATCCCTATCACCAACGTCGATTCACAGTAGGATTTTGGAACATATACTGTGCTCGGACAAATGGATTACCTCGAAGAAAATATTTACTGACAAACAGTCAACACGAATTCAGATTCTATCGTTATTGTGAAACACAACTACCTCTTTATTCTCGGGAAACAATGAGTGCTATCCACACGGGTTGTCAAAGTGATTTCTTATTTTTAGATTTCCACAAGGTTTTCGACTCCGTTCCTCAAACAAGCGACTTCAGTTGTGTGCCCGTCTCAGTTTTGCGACTGTATTCGCGATTTCCTGTCCGAAAGGTCACAGTTGACGGAAAGTCATCGAGTAAAACAGAAGTAATATCTGGCCTTCCCCAAGGAAGTATTATAGGGCCTCTGCTGTTCCTGATTACATAAACGATTTAGGAGACAATCCAAGCAGCCCTCTTCTACTGTTTGCAGATGAAGCTGTCATTTACCGTCTTGTAATGACATCTGATGAACAAAAAGAATTGCAAAATGATTTAGACAAGACATCTGTATGGTGTTAAAAGTGGTAATCGACTCTAAATAATGAAGAATGTGGAGTCATCCACATGAATAGTAAACGGAAGCTGCTAAATTTCGGTTACACGATAAAGCACACAAATCTGAGGGCTGTAAATACTTACGGATTACAATTACGAATAACATAAACGGGAATGATCACAGTGATAATTTTGAGGGGAAAGCAAACCAAAAACTGAGATTTATTGGCAGAACACTTGGACAATGCAACATGTCTATAAAAGAAACTGCCTACACTACGCTTGTCCGTCCTCTTCTGGAGTGTTGGTGCTCGGTATGGGATCCGCATCAGATACGATTGACGGAGGACATCCAAGAAGTTCAAAGGAGGACAGCTCGTTTTGTATTACCGTGAAATAGGGGAGAGAGAACGACGGATATGACATGCGAATTGTGGTGGCAATCATTGAAACAAATGCGTTTTTCGTTGCGGCAGGATCTTCTCATGAAATTCCAATCACCAACTTCCTCCTCAGAGAGTGAAAATATTTTGTTGGCGCCCACCTACATAGTGAGAAAAGATTAACATAATACAATAAGAGTAATTAAAGCTCGCAGGAACGATTTAAGTGTTAATTTCTCCTGCGCGCTGTGCGAGAGTGGAGCGATAAGTATTAGCTTGAAGGGGCTTCGATGAACCCTCTGCCAGGCACTTACTTATGAATTGCAGAGTAATCATGTAGATGTAGAAGCTCTTCGCCATGCACAACGCTTTTCACTTTGCATTCCACTGACAACTCTCGTGTTGACTAAACATACCAGTCACAAATTGCGCAGTTTTTCTTAGAACCTAACCCACTTACTTCCGCTACCACCTTGATAACGGTTTCAGACGATTAAACGTTATTTAAGAATTGATCGAATGAGGCTCATCAGAAGGGGAAGATACAGTTAACTTCATCAGGTCAAAGAGGTTCTACGGTTAGGAAGTATGGCAGAAGGAATGACGACCAAAAGAGTCATGAAAGGAACACGGTAGTCCATTACAAGGAGAGGGTGGACCTAGAGCAAGATGGACGGCCACTGTGTAGGTTGACTCTACCCAACATGAAGAAATGCCTTCGTGGGAGGTATTATCAATCATCAGAAACAGTGGTCAAGGCTCCGGAGGCGATTTTGAAGGACCTCTCAAAAAATGGTTTCTAGCATGTATATGAAGACTGGGAGAAACGCGGGGACAAGTGCATCGCATTAATGGGAGACTTCTTTGAGAAGGACCATCAAAATTATGGGGATGAGTAAAGGTATGTTGTCAGAAAATATTATGATCATTCTTTATTGAACAGCCCTCGTATATCTACTGAATAGAAAGAGTTATCATTCAGAAATTACCGAGCGAGGTGGCGCAGTGGTTAGCACACTGGACTCGCATTCGGGAGGACGACGGTTCAATCCCGTCTCCGGCCATTCTGATTTAGGTTTTCCGTGATTTCCCTAAATCGTTTCAGGCAAATGCCGGGATGGTTCCTTTGAAAGGGCACGGCCGATTTCCTTCCCCATCCTTCCCTAACCTGAGCTTGCGCTCCGTCTCTAATGACCTCGTTGTCGACGGGACGTTAAACACGACCAACCACCACCACCATTCAGAAATTCTTCTAATGTGTCTTTAAATGCTGGTTCGCTATCTGTCAGACTTTTAATGCTGTCTTATAAATGACCAAAACCTTTCGTGCCAAAGTCAGATTTAAAACAGAATAGTGTTGTAGCTATGCACTTTGCTATTATTTTTGAATTGGGATGGGTTATTAATAACAAGTGAATATATGTATTGCAGTGGTACTGTGAATACCCCTAGTTCCTTAAATAAATGCGTGCAAGGTGACCTCAGGTAGGTTCCAGCTGTTATCCTGATTAGACGCTTTTGTGCAAAAAATATTTTTTTCTCTTAATGTGAATTACCCCAAAAGATAATGCCATATGAAAGCACTGAATGAAATTAGGCACACCTGTAGTAGGCTAATGTACTGATATGTTTATCGCCAAAGATAGCAATAACCCTAATAGCATAAGTAGCTGAACTCAAATGTTTCAGCAGATTGTCAATGTGTTTCTTCCAATTCAATTTCTTATTAATGCATAACCCAGAAATTTTTAATTTCTACCTTAGTAGAAGACTTCTGTTCGAAGCCTATAATTATCAATGGCGTTATTCCATTTACTGTACAGTATAGTATGTACTGTTTTTCTCAAAATTTAGTGAGAGTTCACTTGCAGAGAACCACTTAATAATTTTCTGAAAAATATTATTTACTATTTCCTCAGCTAATTCTTGCTTGTTGGGTGTTATAGTGTATCAGCAGCAAAAAAACTAGCTTTGCATCTTTATGAATAGAGACTGGCAAGTCATTAATATATATTAAGAACAATAAGGGACCCAAGACTGAACCATGTGGGACACTATTCTTGATATCTCTCCAGTTAGTGGAATCTGCTGATTTTTGCAGACTGTCTGTACTGTTAATTTCAGCCTTCTGCAGTCTTCCAGTTAAAAATGAATTAAATCATTTGTGCACTGACTCACTCATACAACAATACTTAACTTTGTTGTTGTTGTTGCGGTCTTCAGTCCTGAGACTGGTTTGATGCAGCTCTCCATGCTACCCTATCCTGTGCAAGCTTCTTCATCTCCCAGTACTTACTGCAACCCACATCCTACTTAACTATAAGTAGAAGAATTTCATGATTCACACAGTCAAAAATCTTTTAGAGGGCACAAAAATCGCAATAGGTGATGTTCAGTTAGTCAGGGCATTTAATATTTGATCAGTCAAAGCATGTATAGCACTTTCTGTTGAAAAGCCTTTCTGAAAACCACCTCGACATTTCGTTAAATGGATCTAAGCACTATGGGACTTAACATCTGAGGTCATCAGTCCCCTAGACTTAGAACTACTTCAACCTAACTAACCTAAGGACATCACACACATCCATGCCCGAGGCAGGATTCGAACCTGCGACCGTAGCAGCAGCGCGGTTCCGGACTGAAGCGCCTAGAACCGCTAGACCACAGCGGCCGGCTAGACATTTTGTTAGCACGTCATTTTTACCATTAAGTGAAGCTATTCTTGAATACATTACTTTTTCAAGAATTTTGGATAATGTTTTCAGAAGTGAGATTGGGCAGTAATCCTTAGCATGAGACCTGTCCCCCCTTTTTATGCAATGATGTAAAAATACCATATTTCAGTCTCTGAGTTTCTAGAAATGTGACTGAGAATGCTACTAATGTGTTGGGAACAAGCTTTTAGTACTCTATCGAAAATGCCATCAATCCCATGCAAGCTTTTGCTTTTGAGTGAATTTATTATTTCCTAATTTTAGTTGGGGAGGTGGATTGAGTTTCAATTTTATCAAACTGCACATGTATTGCCTCTGTCATATACATCCGTGCATTTTCAATGAACAGCTGGATCCCATTTCCTCTGCAACACTTAAAAAATCATTATTAAAAATATTTTCCATTTCTGACTTTTTATTAACAAATTTTTCATAGAGTCTGTTAGGAATACATCTTCCTGTGCTCTCGGTTGCCCTGTTTCGCTTTTAACAATATTCCAAACTGTTTTAATTTTATTAGAGAGGTGCTATCTCAAATACAGTGCACATACTTCTGGACTTTTTAATAACTTTTCTTAATACAACACAATAATTTTTACAACGTTTAACTGTTTCTGGATCATTACTTCTTCCCCAGCCCAGTCTAACTGTTGCAAGCTTTCCCTAAAATTTGCCGTTATTAAATTGTTAATTGAATGCACTATTTTGGAACACTGTTTTGCATTACTATACGGAGCTATGTTATATACAGTAACCAGTTGTGCATCATCATCATAAAGACCATTCTTAACAGGAAAAGTTTTTATTTTATTAAATTTTTTCTTGGTCTATAAAAACATTATCAGTGTGCTGCTTTCCTGTGCTACCCAAGTAACTGATATCAAATTGAAAGAACCAAGTAATACTTCAAGGTCATTCTTTGTATCACACTTTTTCAGAAAATCTGGACGGAAATCCTCACAAATGATAATTTGCTTCCCTCGGTTTAATAGACAGCAAAACAAGGAATCCAAGTTTTTCAGAAACAGCTGAAAATTTCCCACTGGGGACCTATATACAGATGCAGTTATAAAAGTACTATTCTTTAGTTTAAGCTCGCAGGCCTATGCTTCTGTATTTTGCTCTATGTAGTTTCTAAATTTTTCGCACTGTGATAAATTTTAACATACGTGGCAACTCCTCCTTTCCACCATAGTATCTCCACTTAACATGTGCTGAAAGCTTATATCCATCTACATTAACCTGTGACTGTATAGTGTTCAGACAGGCATAGTACTCCTATATCAATGTGGCTAATTTATCCTTGTCTTCCCTATTGAGATGCAGGTCATGTCTTGTGCAGTCCCACCTACCAACAGCATCAATAGGAACAATCCCATGCCTGACAATGTAGCCGCCCAAAGCACCTGATCTATCCCCATATTGACCACCTCGACAGAGCTGATCAATTGCGGTTGGTCTTACTGCATGAAAGCAGGAACCAAGCCAACATTTGTATGGTTCGTTGCAGAAGTTATTTTTACTAGGTCACACTCAATATTGTAGCTCTGATCCCTGTCAATACTATTTCCTGCTCCACTCACTATCACAACATGAACCTGCTTTGTAACATTCTTGCAAAATGATTTTACATCCTCTATCTTTTACCTAAGACATGCACTTGGCTTGAAACGACTTGTGACCTGGTACCTGACACCTAATTTTTCCTGCAAGATCTGGCCCACACCTCTTCCATAGCTGCTACCTAACAACAGAACTTCCCTCCTACTTTGTACTTTTTTGAAACAGTTTCTTGGTGAAAGTCTGTTGAGTATAACTACACTTACATACGTGAGCCTCTTCCTTAATTAACTAAGGTAGCAAGTGTATTGTTTGTGCCAATGATCAAACTGTCAGATACTGTTCACTTTCTGTGGCCCCTGTTCCTTGCTAACACTTCCTATTTGTCTTAGCCCTTCTCCCCCCTTAACCTCATCAGTTCCTCCCTAGCATTACCCAATCAGCCTTAAGGGCTCTGATCTTCCCTTCCTGTTCAGCTATTTTCCTATCCCTTGAACATATTTTGCAATAACATGAATGAGACTCATTTACTCCCATACCACTACAGAGCCCCCAATGTATACACTGTCACAGCAACTGCATAGAACCCCAGAACTAACGTTCCTACGGAAGTTCAAATAATTCTCGGTCATGGTTGCTTACCATTTTTTTAAAAATTTTATCTAGACAATAACAGTAATATTTTATTAAATTCGGATCACAAGAGTCCTTAAAGTTATGTGGAGCACAAATATACGTGTTTACTATTAATACAGTAATGTAATGCACTTAAAACAACGTTAAAACTCAATACTTAATACCGGAAAAATTAGACCTAAAATCATGTATGCGCGACATGGACTTTACGCGTCTTGAAAAGACAGAATTCAAAACCATAAATTCCCAGAGTATATACGGCACTGGTAAATAAATATACGTGTCACGAAAACCGTCTAAATTCTACACTTAATACTTACGGCAACGTCTTAAATTTGTGTGAAAATCTACGTCTAAAGTACGCAGAAACCGGTCCTTAGGATATTATTTACGAGAAATACGTTGAAACAAGTGAAACCTTCAGTAGATAAGATGAAATAGGCTTCCTTAGGGTGTAACATTAACTTAATTGTCAGTTACTACAGAATTAACTTCTTGTCTTCACGAGCTCATTATTCAAGTGTGCGCGGTCTGAGGCAGCGCTCAATTCAAACTGAGTCTTGCCAATGAAGACAATTCTACTCCAATCAATGAAATTCCAGGCCGAAGACGTGTCTGGAGACGGACAGGACAACGGTGGGATACCATCCTGACTGTCGCCCGACAACCAGGAGTCAGGGTCTGGGGTGACTTTCTTTTCATAGCTTGTCATCCGCGACATTCTTACAGCGCAGGGGCACGTCGACGATATTCTACGCCGAGTTTTGCTGCCCTTCATGGCAACCCATCCTGGGCTTATATTTCAGCAAGATGATGCCGTCTCATAAACGGCGAGACTTTGTACCGCTTGTCTTCTTTACCCAAACCCCACCTTCGCCAGCAAGATCGTAGGATCCCTCCCCAATTGTGAGCGATTGGAGCATTATGAGCAGGGCCCTCCAATCAACTCGGGATTTGGACGATCTAACGCGCCAGTTGGACAGAATTCGGCATGATATCTCTCAGGAGGACACGAGCGTATAGGTTGGAAATTCCTCGACTTGCGCCATAGAGTGGCTGGGTATCCGGTCCTGATCAATACGTCAGAGGTCCACAACACACACGAAGCGGCTACACGGATAGCGGGGGCTGTGTAGAACGGCCTGTGCGTTTTGTTTTGTTTTACGTTAGAGGGCTCCGGAAATTGTAGAAAGGGAGTCACATTAAAAGAATGCAGGGAAAACCCAGGACAATGTAGGCTTAGAAACAATCGGTATTGTATTTGTAAGTTGTCATAGCTGTGCTGGGGAAAAAAAAAACCACCAACCCTGAGCTCCAAGCGCTAATAGAAAGCACTGAATCTCAAATCATTACACTTCACAACTGGAATGAATTAATTGGTTCCTTTTATCGAACCCCGATTCAGATGATCCAGTTGTTGACCAGTTTAGAAAAAGCTTGATGCTTATTTCAAATAGGTATAGTTGGTGGTGACATCAATCTACCCTCAACATGTTGGCGGAAATACATCTACAAAGCCATTGGTAGACATAATATATAGTGTAAAATTGTACTGGATGCGTTCTCCGAAAATTATTCCGTGCAATTAGCTCAGGAGCCGTTCGAAGTGCAAACAGTTATGAAAACATACTTGACATCTTAGCAACAACTAATCCTGAGCAAATAGGGAGCATCATGGCGGATACAGGGTCGAGTGCCAGAAGGTTATTGTAGCAAGACTAAATACCGTAATATCCAATTTCACCAAAAACTAAACGCAGAATATATCTTTACAAAATAGCAGATAAAAATTCAATTGACACCGTCAAACAATGGAAAATCCAGGATGGAATGAAACAATATTATGAAAAAGCGATGCTGGGTCACAGATAGGCATAACGAATAAACTGTCACAAAATAAGCTTTCGCCCAACAAGGCATTTGTCAAAAATACCACACACACACACACACACACACACACACACACACATGACTGCAGCTGCGTGGCTTCAGCTCCCAGAGACTGTGGTCATGTGTGTGTGAGTTGCGTTTGCGTTTGCGTGTGTGTGTGTGTGTGTGTGTGTGTGTGTGTGTGTGTGTGTGTGTGTGTGTGCGTGTGTGTGATTGTGTCGTCTATTTTTGACAAAGTCCTTGTTGGCAGAAAGCTTATTTTGTGATAGTCTTTTTGTTTTGCCTATCTGCGACTCAGCATCTCCGCTATATGTTGAGTAGCAACTATCCTTTTCATAATATTGTTACAATTGACACCTTCCTAAGGGACAGTCTCCACACCTCTCCACCTTCCAAACAGACTACGATCCCTCTTGGTACACAAAACAGGTCAGAAAACTGTTGCCGAGGCAATGAAAAAAGCATGCCAAATTTAAACGAACGCAAAACGCTAAGATCAGCGAAGATTTACATAAACTCGAAATTTAGCGCGAACTTCAGTACGAGATTCATTTAATAGTTTCCACAAGAAAACTCCACCTCGAAATATGGCAGAAAATCCAAAGAGATTCTGGTCGTATATGAAGTACATCAGCAGAAGGACACAGTCAATAGCCTCACTACGCAATAACAATGGTGATGTTACTGATGACAGTGCCACTAGAGCGTAGTTACTACTAAAGGTTTTCAGAAATTCCTTTACCGAAGAAGACGATGTAAATGTTCCTGAATTCGAATCAAGAACAGCTGCCAACATAAATTAACTTAGAAATGGATATCCTCAGTGTAGCGAATCAGCTTAAATTACGTAATAAAGGCTAGTCCTACGATCCAGACTATATACCAATTAGGTTCCTTTTAGAGTATGCTGGTCAAACAGTTCCATACTTAGCAATCCTAAACAACCGCTCACTGGACGAAAGAGCCGTAGCTAAAGACTGGAAAGTTGCTCAGGTGACACCAGTGTTCAAGAAAGGAGCGATCCGCAGAGTCGATTTGCAGTAGGATTGTGGAAGATATACTGTGTTCGAAGAAAACAATTTATTGTCAAATGGTCAGTACGGTTTCAGAAAATATCGTTCATGTGAAACACAACTAATTCTTTATTCTCATGAAGTAATGAGTACTGTCGACGGCAGACATCAGACTGATTCCATATATTTAGATTCCAGAACGCTTTTGACACTTCCTCACAAGCGTTTTCTAATCAAATTCCTCGCCTACGGAGTAGCGCTCAGCTCTGCGTCTGGATTCGTGATTTATTGTCAAGAATGTCACAGTTGTACTAACTGACAGAAGGTCATCGAGTCAAACGGAAGTGACATCTGGCGTTCCGCAAGGAAGTGTTATAGAACCTCTGCTCTTTCTGATCTATATGAACGATTTAGGAGGCATTCTGAGCGGCCCTCTTAGATTGTTTGCAGAAGATGCTGTCATTTACCATCTCGTAAAGTCATCAGATGATCAAACCAACTTCAAAATGATTTAGAGAAGATATCTGTATGCTGCGAAAAGTGGGAATTGACTCTAAATGACGAAAACTATGAAGTTATCCACATGAGTAATAAAAGAATCTGCTAAATTTCGGTTACACAATAAACCACACAAATCTTAGGGCTGTAAATTAATATGAATAAATGAAATTGATGTGGGGTAGGCTAACCAAAGACTGATTTATTGGTAGAACATTTAGGAGATGTAACAGAACTACTAAAGAGACTGTATACACAACGCTTCTCCGTCCTCTTCTTCTATCCGCATCCGATAGAACTGACGGAGGACACCGAAAAACATAAAAGAAGGGCAGCTCGTTACGTATCATTGCGGGCGAGAATGTCAAGGATAGGATACGTGAGTGGGGGGGGGGGGGGGGGGGGGGGTGGTAATAATTAAAACAAAGGCGTTTTTCGTTGCGGCAGGATCTTTCACGAAATTTCAGTCCCCACTTCCTTCTCCGAATGCGAAAATATTTTGTTGGCTCCCACCTACATAGGGAGACTTGATCATTGTAATACAATAAGAGAAATAAGATCACGCACGGAAAGACTGACGTTAGTTTTTCCCGCGCACTGTTCGAGAGTGGAACGGTATAGAAATAGCTTGAAGGTGGTTCGATTAATCCTCTGCCAGGCACTTAATTGCGAATTGCAGAGTAGTCATACAGAAGTAGGTGCAGAGGAAACTACGTCGATATGGAATAGATAGAGGCTCCAGTATTAGAACCAGATTTTAAAAAAGCTTTGGAATAAGTAAGCCAGGAGGGATCGATAACATTTCACTGCAACTTCTAAAATCACTGGAGGGAAGTGGCAATTAAATGACTATTTAAGATTGTACGTATAGTCTAACAGACATGAAATATATCATCAGACGTTCGGAAAAATATCATCTACACAGTGCCGAAGATCGCAAGAGCAGGGAAATGCGACAATTATCGCATATCAGCTTAACGGCTCATGCATTCAAGTTGCTAACAAAAATAATATACAGCGGAATGGAAAGAAATCTGAGGAGCTGTTAGATAACGATCAGATTTGCTTTAGGAAAGGACAAGTAACCAGAGAGGCAGTGCTGACGTTGCGGTTGATAATGGAAGCAAGACTGAAAGAAAATAAAGATATTTTCTTATAATTCGTCCACCTAGTAAAAGCATTCGACTGTGTAAAATGACGCAAGGTGTTCGAAATTCTGAGAAAAATGGGAGTAAGTATAGGGAACGACGTGTAATACATAAAATATACACGAGACAAAAGGGAACAGTAAGACTGAAAGGCAAAGAACGAATTGCTGAGATTAAAAAGGGTGTAAGGCAGGTCTTTCGCCGCTGCTGTTCAATCTATGCATCGAAAAAGCAATTACGGAAATAAAAGAAAGGGTCAAGAGTGGATTTAAAATTCAGGGTGACAGGATATCAATGATTAGATTCGTTGATGATACTGATATCCTCAGTGAAAGTGTAGGAGAATTACAGGATGTGTTTAGTGGAATGAACAGTCTAATGAGTACAGAATATGGATAGATAGGAAACAGAAGAAAGAGGAAAGTAATGAGAAGTAGCAGAAATGAGCATAACATAAAAATTGGAGATCACGAAACAGATGAAGTTAAGGCATTCTGCTGCGTTGGAAATGAACAAACTCATGACGGAAGATGCAAGGACGACACACAAAGCAAAGAGGGCATTCCTGGCCACAAGTCTACTAGTTCCAAACATAGCCCTTAATTGGAGGAAGAATTTTCTGAGAATGTACGTTTGAACCACAACATTGAATGTGTCCTCGAGAAAAAGGACAAGATTAAGGAGATAGATGCTTCAAAGAGACTGATAAGAGCATCTTAACAACGGTTTCGTATTCTGGACGATGTCGAAAGGTTGTTCCTTATATGGATAAATGAAAAGCAATTGCAAGGCTACACTCTTAACGACAACATCATTTGTGAGAAGGCGAGAATAATCCTCACAGATCTCGTTAAGAGGATGCCAGGATTATCAGTGGCCGAAGCAGTATTTAAAAAAAGCTGTGGTTGGTTCGAGAAGTTTAAGAGAAGAAGCCGCGTCCACGACGTTGTGAAGTACGGCGAAGCAGCCAGCTCCGACACAAAGGCACCAAAGAACTTCTTCAACAACTTCAAGATGCTCGTAGATTCTGAGGGTTATCTGCCGCAAAGATTTTTAATTGTGACAATATGGGTCTGTTCTGGAAAAAAGATGCCGAAGTGCACCTTTTAACAGCAGACGAGGGTGCCGTCTCACACTGCTATTCTGTGCCAATGCAACGGGCGAATTGAAAATTAAACCGCTGCTTTTTTACCATACAGAAACTCCAAGAGCCTTCAAGAACTGTAATGTCCAGAACAGTAGGTTAAATGAGATGTGGGGGTGCAACAACAAGGCTTGTGTGATATGTGACCTTTTTTATGTTGGATCATTGAAGTGTTTGCTCCTTCGGTGAAAAAATATTTGCTTGAGATGTATCTGCCACTCCATGGCTTGCTTGTTATGGTAAACGCTCCTGCCCATTCTCCACGCCCATAAGACAGCCTCCTTAAGGAATTTCAATTCATCAAGATCCAATTTCTGCCTCCCAACACCACTCCGTTACTCCAGCCTATGGACCAGCAGATTATTTCTAACTTTAAGAAGCTACACGCTAAAGCACTCTTCGAGCATTGCTTTGAGTTGACTGGAGCAACCAAGCTCACTCTCAGAGAGTTTTGGAAATACCACTTCAATATCGTTGCCTGCGTCAAGATGATCGAAAAGGCGCGGGAATGGTTTACCAAGAGAACTCTCACTTCCGCTTGGAAGAAGCTTTGCCTGGAGTGCGTTGTCGAACGTGACTCTGAGGCAGTTGAATCGGTACCTGTGGAGCCTGTAGTCAATGAGGTTGTGTCTTTCGTCAAGAGCATGAGACTAGAAGTGGATAACAATAATATCGATGAGATTGTGAAAGATCACAACCAAGAAATGACCACCGAAGAGCTTATAGAGTTGAAATGTGTTTCACAGCAGAAGTTGTGGAGCGGAATTCTTCAGAGGAGGAAAAAGAGGAGGCGGCAGCAGCAAAGCAGCAATCTTCTGGCGCAATACGAGAAATGCTGAAAGTATGGAAATCGGTTGCATCGTACATTGAGAATCATCACCCAAATACAGCAGTGGCTATGCACGCTACAAATTTATTTGATGATAATGCCGTGTCACATTTTTGCCAAGTGATGAAGCGACGGCAGAAACAAATGACTATAGATAGCTTCCTAGCAAAAAAGAATTAGTTATGTATCGGAATAATAAAGTACACACCCCTGTATGTATCATTTTCTTAGAATAAATGGACGAATAAGATAAAACTTCTGGTACTTTTTCTGCATGGAACGCATTATCCTATCTTACATTAATTTATATGGGATAAACTGATTCATTTAACGAGTGTTTCGCACCACGAGTAAGATTCTGGAACGAATTATGCTCGCTATGCGACGTTCCACTGTAGTTTTAAAGTATAACATTTCTAAAAATTGTGACTCACACTTACTAATAACTGAATTAGAGACAGCTACGTAGAACTGTGGAGCACGATTTCATACTCTGAGGACGGCGATGGGCTACGGCTTGGACTCCACGAGACACCGAAACACTATGGACTCATACAGGTCCTTGTTCGCTCAATCGCAGGGATTGGCCCGAGTTCACATAGGCTGGCTAGAGCAGAGTCGAGAGAGCGCCATTTCTCGCTCCATGGCGTCTTACATATGCCCAATAGGACTGGGGCCGTGTTACACTGCCAAAGTTCTTTGAAAATCTTTCACCACAGCTAAGACCAAGATCTATATTTTATAAAAGACATAATAAAGGCAGTGCAGTAAACTGTCGAAGTTTTTATAAAACGTCTTGTATGAAAGATACTTAAGAAAGCTCTTTTACAGTGTATTACGGACCTAAGATGATATGACGTGGTGGGGTCATACAAGCTTCCTCGTCTTCCTGGAGTGGTCTGCGAACCGTTCTGACAGAAGGTGCACTGTCTGCAGAGTAATACAGGTGGAGAAATACCAGGAATCCCCCGATTCTTTAACGAATGGAACTCCCACTCATAAAACTGCTTCAAACGTCTGATTTCTTTGTAAATGAATTAATGTGTTCAGTATTTTACTTTAGGCATTTAAACGATAAAAAGTTTAGCAAAGGTTCAAAATTATGTTTAAAGATGGTTGGAAGTCACTAGATGCTCTCATTGTCAATCTCAGGATGAATATAGTCTGGGTAATTTGGGATCCATTTTAAGCAAAAGGTAGTTTATCAAGCATCTAAACGTTTATGGCTTCGTATCTCCTGAACCGTGTATCGTAGAATGATAAAGAAGTTATCAATTAAAGCATTCTGCGTGCTGTTGAAATTTTATTACGTGACATTTTAAGCAAACGCTTGTTCCTCACGGATCTAAATATTTATGACTTCATACCTCCTAAACTGTGTGTCAAGTGTCGTACGATGATGTAATTTTGCAGGTACATTCAATGGAATGTGTGGATACTATCTGCAAACTGTGTTGCGAATATAGTGAGTAGAAAAGAAGTAATAAATTAAAGCGTCATACCTTATGCTGCAGATTGACTCCATGAACACCGAAATGTGGTGAGCGATAAGCTTTTCTTCCTTTCATGATTTTGTGGCGGGGGGGGGGGGGGGCGGGGGAGGGGGGTACCAGCGAGAAAAAGTTTCGAAAAGGTTTGTAATTATGTGCAAAGTTTGTTGGAAGTCGATAACTGCTCTCTTTATCAAATTCCGGCTGATCACAGCCCAGATATTTGCGTGACGTCAGTTACGCAGCCCCAAGACAAATTCGCGGTTTCTAATTGTAATACGTGACTTGCCGTAAACAGTTGAAAGATTATACCTCTTAATGAGAAGATTATTTCAGCATTTTAAATTTTTAAATTCGGCCAATAATTACGTGAAATAACGAAAATCAAATTTTTGTCACCTCTGGAAGCCCTTAGAAAGGCAACGTGCAACAGGTACTGGGTTTCGGGTTCCGTGACAATCACTTAGTAATATACGAGATATACAACACATTTTCTTTTCTCACCCAATTTCGCCTGCAAAAATGCGGAAATTCTTGTGGGACAACCTGCAATATACCCACTTCAGCCGGCCGAAGTGGCCGTGCGGTTAAAGGCGCTGCAGTCTGGAACCGCAAGACCGCTACGGTCGCAGGTTCGAATCCTGCCTCGGGCATGGATGTTTGTGATGTCCTTAGGTTAGTTAGGTTTAACTAGTTCTAAGTTCTAGGGGACTAATGACCTCAGCAGTTGAGTCCCATAGTGCTCAGAGCCATACCCACTTCAGCCCCTGTAATTTCATTAAGTTCCGATAGGTGGCGGCGCTACACGTAGTGTTCAAAATAGCTTCTGAAACGAAGGTGCGTTCCAAGCAGACAGCTGTCATTGAGTTTCTTTGGGCGGAAAACCAGAACATCGCAGAAATTCATACACGCTTTCAGAAGTGAGTCATTGGGCGAGACGTCTGTCATCATCGCAGCGAGGTCGTGCAGACCTGTCCGATCTCCCGTGTGCGCGCGCAGCTGCGTCTCCTGCAATGTTGGAACGTGCGGACCCTCTCATTCGAGATGATCGACGGATCACAATCGAACACCTCGCTGCACAATTCGACGTCTCTGTTTGTAGTGCTGACACACTCGTCCACCAATTGGAGTACTCAAAGGTATGTGCTCCCTGGGATCCACTCTACAGCCGGATCTCGCAGCTTCCGGCTTCCATCCATTTGGTCTATGAAGGATGCACTCCGCGGGAAACAGTACGTGGCTGATGGAAAGGTTACTGATACATCACGTTGGCTCCGAAGTCGACCAGTACAGATTTACCGTGCGGACATACGGACCCTCCCGCTAAGGTGGAGCAAGGCCGTCGCATTGAACGGAGATTATGTCGGAAAACAAGGTTTTGTAGCCAAATTAGTGGGGAATAATACGGTGTATCGTAATCCTAAATATAACCACCCTGCCTTCAGAAAAAAAGTGTTGCATTACTTACTGTATGCCCCTCGTAGATGAAAGGGCAGCGGTTCCCTGTGTCGTTCGAGACAAAGAAGATAGCTCAGTTGTCAGGAGCCGTGCAAACATGCACCACTCGAGGATATTTTCAGCAACTGTTTGAAATATGCCCTGTTAGCCCGCCGATATGCACCAACTTGCAGCGATCTATTTCCATGTTTTGATCATTCATCGGCGGCAATCCCGGATCCACGCTCTTTTTTGAGTGCTGTGGCGTGAGGTGAGTCAGGATTCAATCGTGGCAGTGTCCACGTACACATAGTACGGGGCTCCGCGCTGTCAGGAAGCCCCGCACTCTCACTGAAGGCCGGCCGAAGTGGCCGTGCGGTTAAAGGCGCTGCAGTCTGGAACCGCAAGACCGCTACGGTCGCAGGTTCGAATCCTGCCTCGGGCATGGATGTTTGTGATGTCCTTAGGTTAGTTAGGTTTAACTAGTTCTAAGTTCTAGGGGACTGATGACCTCAGCAGTTGAGTCCCATAGTGCTCAGAGCCATTTGAACCATTTTTGAACTCTCACTGAAATATTTTTGGGGAAGATTTTAAGGGATAGCAGCATCGAAAATAATAATATTCTTCAGTCAGATGTCTGAAACAAAAGATGATTTCCACAAAACAACACCAGGACTTTTTATAAAATGTCTAAAACGAAGACAAGTGGGCATCAGTTACAAAATCTCTGCTTCAAGAAGTAAAATGGAGAACTGATACTTAACTAAGAAAGGTTTCACAAGAAATTCCCGGAGAAAAGCAATCCTGATTCACAAGTACCAAATTAAGAGGAAACTGCTGGACAAAAGGCTAAAAAACAACAAAGCATCTGGTGAAGTCGAAATTATTGAGGAGTCCTGATATGAGTTGGCGCAAAAAGCTTGAAAGAAATTCCGCTGTATTTGCATGCAAAACTGAGAAATTACGAATGAATGTAAACGGCATCCACGATCCGCTAAGGGAGATAGAACTGTGTTAATAATCATACATGGATCTCCGTTCTTCCTGTCCCACACGAAATTATACACTGACGGAAAAGAATCGCAATACCAAAAAGAAATTTTGCACATAAACGAAAGTTGATAGGTGTGTTTGTACATCTAAAAGATTATGTCTATTCAAATATTCTCGCAGTCGCATAAGAGTGGCCACTATGGAGGATGCAAATCAGGTTTGCTTTAAATAAACGCTGTAATGGTCGTGAGCGTTAGATACCTTTGAAACTGGGCGTGGTGAGTTGATGTTAGTCAAGAATGCCTATAACGAAACAAAGTCGCCATTGTCAACAGCTCATTGTGTTTGAACCAGGTCGTGTAACAGGGCTTCGACAAGCTGCGATACTGCCGAAAGGCTTGGCAGGAATGTATCCACTGAACACGATTGCTGGAAGCGGTGATCAGGAGATCAGACTCCGGACGGTCATGTGGCACTACCGAGAGCGAAGACCATTGCGTTGGGTGTACGGCTCTGGACCATCGTATTGCATCTGGAGCAACAATTTGAGCACCAGTTGGCACCACTGTGCCAACGCAAAATGTTACAAATCAAGGAGAGGCCCTAGACAGATGCCTTCTATTGTGCCTTCCACTGACTCCAAACCACTGTCGTTTGCGATTTCTGTGGTGTCAAGCGAGAGCTCACTGTACGGAAAGGTGGGTGTCCGGTGTGTTTTCTGATGGAAGCTGTTTCTGCCTCGGCGTGAGACGTAACAGTCCATTGAAACCCATTGAAAACAAGTATTTTTCGATCCAATTTGAAATAAACACGAATCACTGATGTAAACAAAAGATAGTGGTGTAGGTAAACCTATACTTATAAAATTGGTACAATGAAACTGGTTACTAAATTATAATTGTAATGAGGTATATAGGTCCCGTAATTGGTAGGAATATTTAGGATTAACGTAATTAGGTGAAATCTGGAACAAATGATCGAGTACAATGGTCAAAGTAAATTCTTTGCAACTGAGATGGATTTGTGTTAAAACAGTATCTAAATTAAAGTCTGTGGTATTTATGGGAAAAACCAACTGAGAGAATCAAAATTGATAAGAAAATTAAAATGTAATTAGCGAAAATGTTATAAGTGGCGTGTAAACATAGGCAGTTCTTTAGGTGTTTCGTCAACGATAGATAAAAGACCTATTTTGCCACATTCAATGGGAGGCTTTGAAACATATACATTGGTAGGAATGTTTTCGGAACCATGTATCTTTTGTATTTAATAAAAATAGTAAAAATATTATTAATACTTTATATTTTGAGCATTCGTACACTCTTAAAATGTTATACGTTTGAAAATTCATCTATGTATTTGCTCTATAAGAGCTAGTGCAACTGTTTAAATGAGTCATTAATTTTGTGGTAACAGTTTTAATTGTAATTTGAATAAAAAGCACTTTATAATAATAAAGAGGATTGTTCGGAATTGTATATGAAAGGGGCAGCCATGTTGGCACAAGAGGTCAGTACTTTACGATCATTCAGTGGAGTAAGGTGTACGTCAGTGTCTTATGAGATTTTGTGCTAGAAGCATGTAATTGCTTACGTGAGTACTTTATGTAAATTCGTGCAGTAGGCACGTCGGACTTGCCAAATTCTATGGAATATGTAAGAAGACTGATCTATCATTACAGCAGTGTACATAAAAAGGTTAAAAGCTAGGTGATATAATAAAAAGAAGTTCTGAAACATAATGTTCGATTTAGTCATTCTTGGCATAAAAAACAAGTTACAGTGGACATACAGTAACTCAGTGACTGTTGCAGCACCGGATCGACAAAAAGGAACGGATGAGTACACCCCACAATATTATATGAATTTTAATATTTAAAAAAAATGGCTCTGAGCACTATCGGACTTAACTTCTAAGGTCATCAATCCCCTAGAACTTAGAGCTACTTAAACCTAACTAACCTAAGGACATCACACACATCCATGCCCGAGGCAGGATTCGAACCTGCGACCGTAGGTTCCAGACTGTAGCGCCTTTAACCGCTTGGCCACCACGGCCGGCGAGGAGGCCAGTTGTTGGCCCACAATCAACCTGTCTGCTTGCTGGACACCTAGAGTTATGGTATGTTGCGCGATTTCGTATGACAGCAGGAACACCCTCTTGGTTACCTCACTGCAAAACTATGCGTCAATCTGGTGATTCGTTATGTTGTGCTGCCATTCACGAACAGCAGTCCAGGAGGTGCTATACAGCAGGATAACACAGGCCCACATACCGCTGTTGTACCGTAACATGCTCTACAGAGTGTCGACATGTTGCCTTGGTCTGCTCGATCACATATGGGACATTATAGGACAACTCCAGAGTTATCCGCAAACAGCATTAATCGTCCCTGTATTGACCGACCGAGTGCAACACGCATGGAACTCCATCCCACAGACTGACACCCGGCACCTGTACAACACAATGCACGCACGTTTGCATACTTCAACATTCTGGCGGTTACACCGGTTTATAACGTACCAGAATTTCGGATTTGCAATGGCTTACCTCGCGCTTACGTTAACTTGCAATGTTAATCGCTTAAATATGCTACCTAAACAAATGCATTCCCGAAATTTCAAAATCTACATTAATTATCTTTTGGTGCTGTAATTTTTTTTACATCAGTGTATTTCAGGGTGTCCTGGACCGAATAAAACAACAAATTGAACGCGAAATTGGCGAACATCATGCAGGTTTCAGACCATATAGATCTTCACTGAACACATACTTATTCTCAGACAAAAAAAAGAACTTTGTGAAAAGAAATACGCTTTTACCTTTGTTGCTTTTCGAAAAAAAACTTATGATGTACTGGAAAGAAAATCTCTCTCTCAAATACTGAAAGCACGAGATCTAGACCTTAAAACCACTGCAGTTATGAGCAAAATACTGAATGATACACAATAAAAGGTAAAATTCAGGGAGAAGTTTCGGAACATTTTGAGAAGAGTGGGACAGGGGATGGACTTTCTCCATTACTTTTCAACAGTGTCTTACAAGAAAACTAAAATCGGAGCTTAAAATTGACGAACCACCCAAATTAGGCTGAACCAGTATTAGGATATACTGTTTATCCTTTGCAGACGACCTACCGTTAGATGTTGGGACTTTCGAACAGCACAAAAACAAATAGATATTCTGAAAGAAATAGCAAAAAAGTCTATCTCTAAGTAGCATTTGAAACAAAAGAAAAAAAAAAGAAATACACGTCTAGCAACAACCTGGCGCCCAAAATTCCAAAAATAAATTATGGGATAACTGAGAGAGTTTCATAGTTCAAATATTTCGACGAAAAGTTTTAGGAGTCTGGCCTGGAAGAGATACGTTAAAAAAATTGTTGCCACAAAATGGAAGCCGCTTTCAGTCTTACAAAAGTATCTATAACAAAAAGTGTATATCAAAATAAACATGGCTGAGACACTAAAACAACGTCATCACTCCAGAGTATCTTTATGGGTCCGATACGTACCTTTTCAATAGAGAAAAACTGAAGAAGTCCAAAAGACAACGGAAAGTAAACAAAAAATTTTAGGTCCAAATTATATTGATGAAGGAACACAAAGACTAAAAGCAAGTAAGGAAATTGAAAAGTATTCCAACATTAATTCAGATATGAAAAAACGAAGGTAAAATTCTATGGCCATAGTAAAAGAATAGAACCAATTATATTATTAGACAGTGGAAGTCTACAGAAGTCGCAGCAAAGCTGAAATTGAACCAATTAAATGGATCGATGCAATAAAAGATGAAACTTGATACAGCAGAAGGATACATTTCTGGCAGAAAATTCACGACTGGACATATGACCTGGCAGAAAAACCCAAAAAGACCAGAACAACTTGGTCTGACGAGACTAAAAAGAGAACATTCTGACGAATGGAAGTACTAAGGCCACACTGAAAAGCGAATACAAAACTTTAAAAATGACGTTTGTTGTGCATCGCGTGGTCTACTAGAGCCCGAACTTCAATGATACCTATAATAATAATAATAATAATAATAACATTGTTTTGGAATATGGGCGCACGACTAATCAGTATTTTTAAAATATCGAAAATGGACAGAGACAAAATTGTGCATATTTTCACACTTATGAATACATTCATCGCATTTTAATTCATTAAACCACATTTTATGTATTATAATTTGGCATAAGAGTTTCATTTACATCTTTCTGTTCCGCTGTGGTCGGCTGAGCATTGTTACAAACTAGGGCTAAAATATTTTCTAGAGAGATGGTTTGCTTTACATTGTTGGCAAAGCTTGTCTAAAATCGTTTGCTGATAGACTCTCGCACCAAACGAAGTAGCCAACTATTCGAAACATTAGGAGTTCCAGAATACTCCCAACGTCTGACAGCTATCCACTTTGAAATAAGGTGAGTGATAATTTAGCTTGCTTTGTGGATTTTCGCTTAATATCAGTTGTGTGATAAATGACGCAGAAGCTTGTTCAACAAATGACTTCAAAATTTAAAAAGTTAGTTTCTGGTAGGAATTTCGAAGAGCAGAAGTAGAATATGACAATGCATGGGCGAGGAGGGTTAATTCCTCATCAGAGCGCGCAGAAACATAACACGAAATGCAGATAGCCATAATCTGATTTATTCCTTTTTGTTTTGTACAGACTCCTTTGTGCGTTTTGCTTAAAACGATGTGATCTGGTTAAAAGGATTCTACGTACGAGCTCGTGAAATTTATCTACGTATTAGTGTTTTAATGTAGAGGTATTTGTGGTATCGATAGCTACGATGCCATGGCGTAGTTGCAAGTTCTTAGGTTGGCACTACGACACCGACACCGACGACAGAGCCCCCTAGCCGGCGCTGTGCAGCTCTACGAGCGCCGCTCCAGATTCAGCCCATTTGATTCCGAGCCGACGACCAAGCAACTTAGATTCTGCTTCATAGGGGGCTAGCCATTACAGACTTTGTTACTTCAATGATATCTTGTCCAACTACTAGTAGCTGTTAGCGTTGATATCTGTACGGCTTCGCACTTACGTGCTCACCTCAGCCAAAGTTAAGTACATAGTAAAACCAATTTTAGTTGCATTACCAAATGTTCTACCTCACCTGCTCCTCCTAGCCGGCCGCAGGTGGCCGAGCGGTTCTAGGCGCTTCAGTCTGGAACCGCGAGACCACTACGGTCGCAGGTTCGAATCCTGCCTCGGGTATGGATGTGTGTGATGTCCTTAGGTTAGGTTTAAGTAGTTCTAAGTTCTAGGGGACTGATGACCTTAGAAGATAAGTACTATAGTGCTCAGAGCCATTTGAACCATTTTTGCTCCTCCTAGCTTCCTACATTCGGCCTACACTTCAGTTTTTAGGAGCAGACCCACGCGCCGTCTATCCAGGCGGGATACAAAAGTATTTTTTCGCATTCTTCCTGTTTGTGCAAAGGGTAACTCAGGCTTATCGCGCTCACGAAAGCACAGATCGAGAGAGCACTTACCTCCACTATTTGACAGGCTTGACACGTTACTGTGTAGCCACCACAGCTATCTACGATTTTCTCATCCGTTTCTATTTATTTCTTCTTCCTGTTTCATCTTACGTTACTATATCTCGCTCTTCCTCTGACCATTCAACTTCACTGCATTTACGCCTTCTCTACTGTTGTCATACATTTCTTTTAGTTGTAACTACACACGTTCGATGAGAAAGTAATGAGGAAATTGCTTATTTTTAAAAGGGAAGACATTGATTACAGTCCATATACACTCCTGGAAACTGAAATAAGAACACCGTGAATTCATTGTCCCAGGAAGGGGAAACTTTATTGACACATTCCTGGGGTCAGATACATCACATGATCACACTGACAGAACCACAGGCACATAGAAACAGGCAACAGAGCATGCACAATGTCGGCACTAGTACAGTGTATATCCACCTTTCGCAGCAATGCAGGCTGCTATTCTCCCATGGAGACGATCGTAGAGATGCTGGATGTAGTCCTGTGGAACGGCTTGCCATGCCATTTCCACCTGGCGCCTCAGTTGGACCAGCGTTCGTGCTGGACGTGCAGACCGCGTGAGACGACGCTTCATCCAGTCCCAAACATGCTCAATGGGGGACAGATCCGGAGATCTTGCTGGCCAGGGTAGTTGACTTACACCTTCTAGAGCACGTTGGGTGGCACGGGATACATGCGGACGTGCATTGTCCTGTTGGAACAGCAAGTTCCCTTGCCGGTCTAGGAATGGTAGAACGATCGGTTCGATGACGGTTTCGATGTACCGTGCACTATTCAGTGTCCCCTCGACGATCACCAGTGGTGTACGGCCAGTGTAGGAGATCGCTCCCCACACCATGATGCCGGGTGTTGGCCCTGTGTGCCTCGGTCGTATGCAGTCCTGATTGTGGCGCTCACCTGCACGGCGCCAAACACGCATACGACCATCATTGGCACCAAGGCAGAAGCGACTCTCGTCGCTGAAGACGACACGTCTCCATTCGTCCCTCCATTCACGCCTGTCGCGACACCACTGGAGGCGGGCTGCACGATGTTGGGGCGTGAGCGGAAGACGGCCTAAAGGTGTGCGGGACCGTAGCCCAGCTTCATGGAGACGGTTGCGAATGGTCCTCGCCGATACCCCAGGAGCAACAGTGTCCCTAATTTGCTGGGAAGTGGCGGTGCGGTCCCCTACGGCACTGCGTAGGATCCTACGGTCTTGGCGTGCATCCGTGCGTCGCTGCGGTCCGGTCCCAGGTCGACGGGCACGTGCACCTTCCGCCGACCACTGGCGACAACATCGATGTACTGTGGAGACCTCACGCCCCACGTGTTGAACAATTCGGCGGTACGTCCACCCGGCCTCCCGCATGCCCACTATACGCCCTCGCTCAAAGTCCGTCAACTGCACATACGGTTCACGTCCACGCTGTCGCGGCATGCTACCAGTGTTAAAGACTGCGATGGAGCTCCGTATGCCACGGCAAACTGGCTGACACTGACGGCGGCGGTGCACAAATGCTGCGCAGCTAGCGCCATTCGACGGCCAACACCGCGGTTCCTGGTGTGTCCGCTGTGCCGTGCGTGTGATCATTGCTTGTACAGCCCTCTCGCAGTGTCAGGAGCAAGTATGGTGGGTCTGACACACCGGTGTCAATGTGTTCTTTTTTCCATTTCCAGGAGTGTATTTATTACGACACATGCTGTCATTCTTACACCCGCCAGGGTAGCCGAGAGCGCCATACGCTGCTTCCTGGACTCGGGTAGGCGCGCCGGCCCCGGATCGAATCCGCCCGGCGGATTAACGACGAGTGTCGGTATGCCGGCCAACCTGGATGTGGTTTTTAGGCGGTTTTCCACATCGCGCTAGGTGGATACCGGGCTGATCCCCACGTTCCGCCGCAGTTATACAACTCACAGACATTTGAAAACGTTCGCACTATTTCATGGCTTACACTAGTTTCAGACAGTTGGGGTACACTACTTACGTCCCGGGGGTTTACAGGTGGCGACAGGAAGGGCATACGGCCACCCTCTGCAACTAACACTGCCAAATCGGTACTAACACGGCCGACCCCGCGTGGCAGCGGAATACAGGCCCAAAGAAAGAAAGAAATACTGTCATTCTTATCATCATCGCTATGATCAAACATTAATCATGCACCATACAGTCCGTAACGCTTATTCCCGGAGGAAGTCTGCTTAGGTGTGTAATAGACTCTGAAGCCCCTAATCTCGCCATCTTCTTCTTTCTTCTGTTCTTTATCTCGTATCTTCGCTGGTTCGGCATGTCAATTAATGGATTTGGCAATGTTAGTGGGAAGGGTTTGGTTGGTTGAGGTTTAAGGGACCAAACAGCAAGGTCATCAGTCCCTTGTTTCAAATATGCGCCATTCCGCTAACGGGACAACTCAGTAAAGTCAGAACAATAAAACGGAAAAAGAGAAAAAAACGTAAAAAGGCAGTCATGTTGTCATTGGTAAAAAACAAAATGAGGAAGTCGGTAAGAGAACGAACCCAACACTATGCTGAAGCAGCATAGGCAAGACCACTTGTGACTTAAAAGGTACAACTGCTATAATGTAGAAACTACGTATGGGAATAGAAAGACTAACCAAGCCTTAAAAAAAAAAAAAAGGGTAGAAACAGAGTAAAAGGGGAAGAAAAGAGGAATTCGGTCAGGGAGGTGAATCAGGAATCTCCGAACACTGCTTACAGTGGGAGACACCCAAACACTCACCACCCTGCCCCAACACCAGAGAGAGATTAAAAACCTTAAAACTGAGAATAAAAACCACTTTCCCGGAGGAAACCGAGAACCAGAGAGACCATCCGGGAATCGTCAGCCACCATCAAAGGTAAAGTGTGGGGGAGCCTGTACTTAGCACGTAGAGCCAAAAGAAGGGGGCATTCAACCAAAATGTGGGCTACTGACTGGAAGGCTCCACAACCACATAGTGGGGGTGGCTCATCACGCAAAAGAAAACCATGGGTCAACCGAGTATGGCCAATGCGGAGACGACACAGTGTGGTTGAGTCCTTTCGGGAGATGCGAAAGGAAGAATGCCACGGGCCTGGTGTCACCTTAATTGCACGAAGTTTATTAGACAGGGGAGTAGCCTCCCAAGAATTGGCCCATGACTGTGCGAAGTGGGATTTGATGTGAAGCCGTAAATCCGCTGCAGGAGGCGCTACAGAAAACGGGGGGTAAGTAACTGCTCCCCCAGCCAAACGATCAGCGAGCTCATTACCCGGGATACCCACATGGGCAGGGACCCAAAGGAAGTCAATAGAACAAGCAGCACGGTGAATATCAGCGAGATGGTCATGGATGGCAGAGACCAAGGGATGGCGCGAAAAACACCGGTCAATAGCAAGAAGGCCACTCATCGAGTCCGTGCATAACAAAACGCGGTTGTGTTGAGACTGTTTAATAAAGGTAAGGGCCTGGGAAATTGACATCAATTTCGCAGTAAACACCCCACATGTAGGTGGCAGCAGATGACTTTCCGTTCCAACAGAGGACGTGAAGGCATACCCAACACGGTCAGCAGATTTAGAGCCATCAGTGTAAAAAACAACAGCATCCCGAAACTCCCATAAAATTTGGCGGAAAAAGGAACGGAACACCACCGGGGGGATGGAATCTTTCGGACCGCGGCGGAGATCCATCCGAAGTCGAGGCCAAGGAACTAACCAAGGAGGGGTGGAGGGGAGGGAGCAAGGAAGACAGGACAAAGAAGGAAGCTGAAAATCACGGCAAAGAGACGCAATGCGCAGCCCAACCAGTAAACCCGCCCGAGGGCGGGAGTCGGGTGGGCGACGTCCATGGTGTGGGAACAGGGTAGAATAGGAAGGATGAGTGGGAGAGGAACGGATAGTGAGTGCATAAGACACCAGAAGCTGGGACCGCCGAACAGAAAGAGGGGGGATCCCAGCTTTAACCAGGAGACTATCAACAGGGCTAGTAGGGAAGGCACCGGTGGCCAAACGGATACCACGATGGTGGACTGGATCCAGCACGTGCAGTGTGGAAGGAGCAGCTGAACCATAAACTTGACAACCATAGTCCAAGCGAGACAGAACTAGAGCACGATAAAGACGGAGGAGGAGGGAACGGTCCGCACCCCAAGAGGAGTGGGCAAGGAAGCGAAGGACATTGAGTTTACGGAAACATCCTACCTTCAGGAGTCTGATATGGGGCAGCCAAGTGAGCTTGTTGTCGAAAAGAAGACTCAGGAAACGAAACTGTGGGACCACAGGCAATCGTTGTGCAGCGAGATAGAGCTCTGGATCAAGGTGGATCGTAGTACAGCGACAGAAGTGGACCACTCGCGATTTTAAAGGAGAGAACTGAAACCCGTGTGAGAGGGTCCATGCAGAGGCACGCCGTATAGCTACCTGGAGCTGCCGCTCTGCAGATGCCATCGAGGAGGAACTAACCCAAATGCAGAAATCATCCACATACAGGGCAGGGGCGACCAAGGGACCGACAGAGGCTACAAGTCCATCGATAGCAATGAGGAAAAGAAGGACAATCAAGACAGAACCCTGTGGGATGCCCGTCTCCTGGGTCCGTGGAGAACTAAAAGCAGTACCAACGCGAACTCTGAATGACCGATGGATCAGGAACTGGCGGATAAAAATCGGGAGTGGGCCCCGAAGACCCCACTGATGAAGGGTAAGTAAGACGTGATGGCGCCAGGCCGTGTCATAGGCCTTGCGAAGGTCAAAAAACACTGCAACCAAATGGCGGCGCTGGGAAAAAGCCTGCCGAACTGCGGATTCCAAGCGTAGTAAATGATCGATTGAAGACCGTCCCTCTCGAAACCACACTGGTAAGGCGACAATAGATCCCGAGATTCGAGGACCCAATTGAGCCAACGGGCTACCATCCGTTCAAGTAACTTACAAACGACATTGGTCAAACTAATTGGCCGATAGCTGTCAACAATAGGGGGTTCTTACCAGGCTTAAGGACAGGAACCACAATGCTATCCCTCCACTGAGAAGGGAAGTCACCCTGGAGCCAGATACGGTTAAACACCCGAAGAAGACGTTGCCGTTGTGGAGCACTGAGATGTTGAAGCAGTTGGTTACGAATGGAATCTGGGCCAGGGGCCGTATCATGACAAGAAGATAGAGCAGAAAGAAATTCCCATTCAGTAAAAGGTTCGTTGTAAGATTCTGACTCACAAGGGGTGAAACATAACGTGGAAGCTTCAGCCAGCTGTTTTTGATGAAGGAAAGCAGCTGGATAGGAGGCTGACGCTGACGCCACTGCAAAATGAGTCGCAAGATGTTCTACAAGAACTAATGGGTCCGTACAAATGTCATCTGGGAGGTGAAGGCCTGGGAAGGTGGACTGCCGATGGCAACCTTGGAGAGAACGAAGTGTAGCCCATACCCGTGACAGAGGGACACTAGACCCAAGGGAAGAAACGAATCGTTCCCAACATATCCGCTTACCCTGTTTGATTAAATAACGGGCTTTAGCACGGAGGCGTTTAAAGGTAGTAAGGCTGGCTACGGATGGGTGCCTCTTAAAGTGTTGCAAAGGTCGACGGCGATCACGGATGGCAATGGCAATGGCCGTACTCCACCACGGGACTTGCCGACGACAAAATGGTCCAGATGAGCGCGGGACAGCAAGGCTAGCAGCGCGAACAATCGCGTCAGACACGTCATGTAGGACGTCATCAATACATCCCGACAAAGAGGGAGAAAACACGACCTGTGCAGTGTATAGAGGCCAATCGGCGCGGTGGAAAGACCAACGAGGTAACCTGTCCATCGGGAAGCGGGAAGGGAGCGTGATAATCAACGGGAAATGGTCACTATCACAAAGGTCGTCGTGTGGCGACCAGTGTAATGAAGGGAGGAGAGAGGGAGAAGAAAGAGAAAGATCAATGGCACAAAAGGTACCATGACCGGCACTGAAATGAGTAGGGGAGCCATCATTAAGAAGGCACAGGTCGTGGTCTGCAATAAATTGGTCTATAAGAAGACCTCGTCTAGATGGAAAGGCACTGCCCCACAAAGGATGATGAGCATTAAAATCCCCAAGGAGGAGGAAGGGAGGAGGAAGTTGCTGAAGAAGGGTGGTTAAGGCAGCAGGTGTAAGAGTCCTGTCAGGAGGGAGATAAAGATTGCAAACTGTGACTGCAGAGTCTAAGTGGACCCTAACAGCAACCGCTTCCAATGTAGTTAGGAGAGGAATCCACGTGCTAGCAATGTCTGTACGGACCAACGTACAAACGCCACCAGAAGCCCGCAAGGGTCCGACCCAATTTCGACAGACAACACGGAACCCACGGAGGGTCGGTGAGTGAGCATCAGTAAAACGAGATTCCTGGAGAACCACACAAGCTGCAGAGTAGGACGAAAGAAGGGATTTCAATTCCGGAAGGTGACGATAGTATCCGTTACAATTCCATTGGAGAACCACAGAACGATGGTTTAAATGAGGGCTGAACACGTTAAATCCAGTCATACCGCCGGATCCCCACCCGTCACCGACAAGGAGGGGGCGACATCCATGAACAACAGGTCAGAATCCGTTGTGAAGTCGGGGAAGGGACCTCTGGTGACACCAGAGGCTCTTTGTCCCGGGACTTATGTTTCTTCTTCTTTTCAGGCTGAGATCGAGGAGGGCTGTGTGGCATAAAGGAGCCAGCTGCAGCAAGATCAGGAACAGAAAGAGACCGGGCGACCTGGGGGCCGACAGACCGCGGCTCTCGCGGTCGTCGCGCGGCAGCAGACCTTTGACCTGGAAGGTGCCGGGAAGGGGCATCCCGGGAGAGGCGCCCTTGACCGGCAGACGCCGAAGGAGTGGGACACTTCTCCGGCTGGGGAGGGGGAGCAGCGCCCATAGGAGAAGGTGTGGTAGCCGCAGGGGAGGGGGGGAGGAGAGGGGTCCGGGATGGGGGTAAGGAAGGGGGAGGAAGGGGTGAAGATGTAACCAAGGTGTAACTAGATGTCATGGACAGGGTGCAGTTGTGCAAATTTCTTACGGGCCTCTGTGTAGGTTAAACGATCGAGACACTTATACTCCTGTATCTTTTTTTCTTTCTTATACACTGGGCAATCTGGTGAACGTGGAGAATGACTACCATGACAATTTACACATACAGGAGGGGGAACACAGGGACTTCCCTCATGGAGTGGACGTCCACAGTCACCACAGAGAGGGGCCTGGGAACAGCGAGAAGACATGTGGCCAAAACGCAAGCACTTAAAACACCTCATAGGAGGTGGGATGTACGGCTTCACATCACAGCGATAAATCATAATCTTAACTTTCTCAGGGAGGGTATCCCCTTCAAAGGCCAAGATAAAGGCACCAGTATCAATACGATTATCTTTAGGACCCTTCTGAACACGCCGAACAAAGTGAACACCCCGCCGTCCGAGATTGTCCCGAAGTTCCTCATCAGTTTGAAGGATGAGGTCCCTGTGAAAAATCACATCTTGTACCATATTTAGAGACTGGTGAGGGGTAATGGACACAGGAATTGTGCCAAGATGGGTACAGGCATGAAGGGCCGCAGATTGGGCAGCTGAAGCAGTTTTTATCAGCAACGAACCCGACCGCATCTTGCTCAGGGAGTCCACTTCGCCAAACTTGTCTTCAATGTGTCCCACAAAGAATAAAGGTTTGACACTGGTGAAAGTATCTCCATCAGTCCTGGTGCAAACTAGATGATGGGGGAAAGGTTTTGCCCCTAGACGACGGGCCTGACCCTCTTCCCAGGGGGTAGCCATGGAAGGGAAGGCCGAAGGGGCAAGAGAAGCAGCACTTGAGGAATCAGTTCCACACAGAGAGACGGCCGCAGAAGAACGGCCAGAGTTTTGGACCCGCATGCGTTTCACCTGCATAGCGTCCGCCCTGATACCACCCACTCCGATCAGGGGCTCTCCTCACGGGCGCCACCCAGCCACAGCAAGGGCCGTCTGGCACGGCGGCCATTGTCGGGAGTTCCATGCTCCAGGATGACGAGCAACCACTCCAAGGCATGCATGAGGAGGTCACAGCTCAGGTATCAGAAGTGTGATCCCTGTGTGTTCAGGGGGCTCAACCAAAAGGGTACATAGCGACCCCACCACACGGGCTGGCTACCGTGCTGGCTATGCACCCTAGCATCAGACGACGACATGAAAGGAAGGTGGAATGTACTAGGAGGGCGCACGTCGGAGACACTAGGTAGGGTGCTCTTCCCCAGATGGCTCACACTACGGAGGAGAAATTTTGTAATGGAGGTCAAACCCCAGAGGGGGACCAAGGAATGCCAAAAGGAGGAGATGAGTACGCAACAAAGCCAGAGTGTAAAAACAACAGAACCAGGAGGATAGCAGGGGCCAACATAAGCAAGGACACCAATAGAGGGAGAGGAGAGGGCGAGGGGAAAGGAGCATGGAGGGGAAAGGAGGGAAAGGGAAAGGAAATGCAGCCCGGGAGAGAAAGAAGGCTGCAATGGCTCGGGGCCCCGTGCTCGCCACGCACGTATCCACAAAAGAGTTGTGGACCCCCTGGGGTGGGGGAAGGGTTTGGCAATGTTAGTGGGAGGGGAGGCCGGATGCCCTTCCTGTCGCCATCCCCTCCCACAGGGGGCGGAATTTGTGTACTCCTACTGTCTTCGTCCAGTTTTATCCCACGTGAAAGTGCGCGAACGATTTCAAAATGTTTGCGTATCGTGTAACTGAGCCAGGGCGTGGTACGAGCACGGTATTCATCTAGTAGAACGTGGGAAAACGCCTAAAAACGTCAACCAGGCTGGCCAGAAACAGGCTCTCGTCAATCCACCGTGCAGATTCACTCCGGAACCGGCGCACCTCTATAAGTCCCGGATGTAGTGTGCTAACAGAAGCGGCTATCTGGGCGAATCACATGAAATAAATGTTAAATAAACTCTAGGTCGTTATGAGACGATTCAACAGGTCAGTTCCAGTGTGGTTTTCATGCTGTTACCTCTCCTCGTCTAGGCATTCGTGGGCTATATAAGCGTTTCTTACACAGTTACACTTTACACAAACTGGAGGCGTTTGAAAAAATACGCCTTTACAGTAATACGCCCTTTCAGTAATACGCAGATAGATTTCAACACTCATACATCAATGTGTATATTTAACTAATGGTTCTAATGGCTCTGAGCACTATGGGACTTAACAGCTATGGTCATCAGTCCCCTAGCACTTAGAACTACTTAAACCTAACTAACCTAGGGACATCACACAACACCCAGTCATCACGAGGCAGAGAAAATCCCTGACCCCCCAGGGATATATTTAACTATTAGTGATTCTGTTTAGATGAAACATGCTCAGGACATCCATAAAAAAGAAATGGAATAATGATAGGGATCTCTGAAATCTGTTTTCATGTGTCTCATCTGATTCATAAATTATTACTACCTCACTTTATGCAAAACCATATTCTGCGTCCTCTCCCAAATTCGTCCCTGAAATTAACCTTTAACCTTTCAGAGTCATAGCATATAAAATGCAATGTGGCTACAGCAATAAAAGGATTTCTGAAAACAGGAGTTTGTTAACATCGAATATAAATTTGTGTGTCAAAAAGCCTTTTTTGTAGGTATTTGTTTGGAGTGTAGCCTAGTGCTCAACTGAAAAGTGGACGATAAGCAATTTAAACAAGAAGCAAATAGAAGGTTTTGTATAGCAGTGCCACAAAGGAATACTGAAGATTAGGTGGGTAGATCGGTTAACTAATGGAGAGGTACTGAATTAAATCTGGGAGAAAAGAGATTTATGATACAACCCGACTAAAAGAGGGGGTCGGTTGCTGAGGTATCAAGCGGTCAGCAGTCTACAATGGAGGGAAGAGTGTGTGTGTGTGTGGGGGGGGGGGGGGGAGGGGGGGGGCGGTAGGAGGTAAAAGTCGTAAAGGGAGACTAAAAAGATGTGAAGGCTTAGATAGTAAAGACTAGCGTAGAGAGCTCCATCACACCATTCTTCCGACCGAAGATCACGACAATATTCAACAAGCCTCCATTTCATACTTATGATAATCGATATGAAATGGAAAATTATTAGGGCGACTCAGGAAACGGATCGTTACTTGTTTCTTAGGCAAATAATACACTCAGACACAAAGAAATTACAGACATTGGCTGCAACTGGACATTAACTGAAATCAATTTGGCAACTTCAAAATTTGTGCCGGAACGGGATTCGAACCCAGGTCTTCTGCTTGGTAGGCAGATGCTCTGACAACTAAGCATCCGGACACATTGGTCCTCTCAATTGCACGGGCTAGCCCAACATGTACAAAGGGATCCAGAAAAATGTAGACACCCTTCGATAGTCAATTTTAATGGAACAAAATGTTACACCGCTACAATTATTGTACAGGGAAAGGTTATTTTATGTGTTCAAAGTTACCCCCATACGCAGCCAAACAACGTCGATGCCGCTGAAATCTTTACCGAATTACGGCTGTCAGTGTTACTGGTGTGATAGCCGCACAGGACTCCTCGATGGTTTCTCGTAGCTCGTTCAGTGTATCTAGTTTCTGTTGATAAACTTCTTTTTCAACGTCCTCCTTAGACAGAAGTCAAGAGGTGTAAAGTCTGCAGACCTTGGTGTAAACTCAACAGCTCCTCTTCGACCTATCCACCGTCAAGGTAGATTTTCATCCATGTAGGCTATTACGTCTCTGTAGTAGTGGGACTGAGCCCCATATTGTTGTAGAAAAAATATTTTGTTTCCAAATATCTCTCGGATGGCAGGAAAAATCGATGATTGCAGCATATGAAAATACGCCTCACCAGTTACGGTACCTTTAAAGAAGAATGGACCAATCACACTACACATTAAGAACCGATATATTAACATGTTTGTCCACGTGAATGTGAGGATTTTCAGGAGCCCAGTACACGCAGTTATGGTGGTTTACAGTGCCGTTCAGTTTGAATTGCGCCTCTGGAGACCAAATAACCATACCTGCAAACCGGTCAGCCTCACGAAACATATGTTCAAACCACTCCATCTTTCCATCTGGGTCATCCCTGTTCATAGCGTGCAAAGATCTTGGAATGTACAGTTCCCACTTCGCAGTCTTTAGAATTCGTCATAAGCTTGATCGGCTTACCATGCTTTCACATGCACCCTGCTTTAGAGATTTTTGAGGTGACGCAGTACAATGTTGCAGCACAGCAGCACTGAAAGATGGACTTGATGATGTTTTTGGTCGGCCAGACCTTTCTTTACGCACATCCTGAAAAGTGCCATTGACTTCAAATTTATCTCGAATATGATAAATTGTTGTTAGCGATGGTGGTTGAGTTCCGTACAGTTGTACCCCGTGATGTTTACGTACCTCTAGTTCCACTTCAATATGGCGTTGCGTTGCTGAAACGACAATCTTACTTCAGTCATCGCTGCACTGCCATCTGCTGGAAAACGCGCGCCAAGATATGTTGAGAAAACAATGGGGTAAAATCGACGTCGCGGTGTCCAAACGATACACATCAAACGTGCTATCGTAAATCGATCGTGCGACTTCGGTGGCGGGTATTGTATGTTTACAGTGGTCACTGCAGCAACAACAAAACAAGAGCGTTACAAAAATACTTGTAATTGCAAAGGAGACAACTTACCTTACTCATAGTCGGTGTTGTCTTGATGTGAAAGTCCATTACGGTCGTCTGGATGGATAATTTGGAAGAGTAGAACCATTTATTCTTCCTGATACTCGTTAGTTTTCCGCACTCAACGCAATAAATTTTAACGATATTTCAGCATCGAAACTTTTACACACTTCGCACCACCACAGTCTACACAGTCCCTTCTTTCCTCGTCCGGTAGTACTCCATATTTGCGACAAAAAGTCTAATAATTTTCTACGCTGGATAAACATGGGATTAGGTTTATCCATGTGAGAGAAGACGCCGAAGAAACGTCAAGAACACCAGACATCCCACTCACTAACGACCTTAAATGTCTGGGATTCCCTAGCAACTCACAATTCGCGGAGGTATGTAATTTGGAGCAACTAAGGGAACGACGGAAAACACAAAAACGACGATCACAAATAATTTGTCACAACACCGGCCACCGGAGTCGCATGATCGATTTACGATTGCACGTTCGATATGTATCGTTTGCACCCCGAGACTTATTAGCAATCATTTTTGGAAATTACCAACGATGAAATATGCTACCGCATAAAATTGAAACAATATGTCATTTCGTTCCAAAGATAATAACTATCTAAGACAGTCGACATTTTTCTGAGCTCCTCCGTATGCAAATAATACACGCTAAAACAAAAAAGCGACGCACCGCGAAGGAGCTATGTAAACTGGTCACAAACTAATATTCGTACAGGTATCCACGAAAAATGCAAAATTGTAAACTTCGGCAGCCGATGAAGGAATGTATGATGCTGCAGCGCGAATTCACCGCGCAGGGGACATGTCGATACCAGGGCATAAAATCTTTACGAATTTCATTCCCGTGTATTCAGTTGGACAGTAACTATGCCTCCCAGACAGGAGCGTGAGCAATATACACAGATGCCAGCATCTAAAAGTGGGTGGGCGTATAGTTGGATTCAAAGAAGTCGGTTGGAGTAACTGCTGAATAGCTTGACATTTGAATACGACACGTCACTATTCGACGATGTTGGCAGGAATGGGGGAACTGTGGCCGAACACGGCGTCAAGAACGAAGCAGTCGACCTAGAGGGACGACAGAAGGAGAGGGCCGAGCAGTCGTCAGAGAAACAGAGTCCTCGATTTAGCATTATCATCGATCCATCGTGCAATTGATGCTTCAGTGTCTACAAGTACCATTAATAACCGGGTCACAGAAGATGCTCTGAGCTTACCACCAACTAACATTTAGCTCCGTACACCAACAGGCCCATTTGCATTGGTATCTGGCACATTCGCCTTGGAATCTCATTGACTGGGGTAGAATTGTCTTCAGCAATGAGTCCCGCTTGAATTAAGCCCCGATGACCAGCGAAGACTTGTCTGGAGATGCCTTAGACAGCGGTGGGATGCCGACCTGATTGTCGCCCGCCGTATGTCCCGACAATCAGGGTTTGGGATGCCATATCATTTCACAGCAGGATCACTTTGGTTGCCAATTGGCGCACGCTTACAACACAGCGTTATGTCGACAATATTCTACGCCCCATTTTGTTGTCCTTCATATAAAGTCATCCTAGATTTATATTTCAGCAAGATAATGCCCGCTCGCACATGGCGAGAGTTTCTATTGCTTGTCTTCGTGTTTGCTAAACCCTCGCCATAGCAAGGTCATCTGATCTCTCCCCGATTAAGAACGTTTGGAGCATTATGGACGGGGCTCTCCAACCATTTCGGGATTTTGACGATCTAACGCGTCAACTGGCACGATGTTCTTCAGGACATCCAACAACTCCGTCTGTAAGAATGGAGCCATTATAGGATCACTTTGTTATCCGTCCATCCGACTGTTATGAATCCTTTTTCTCAGGAACGAGTACGTGAAGTTCTAATTCATATCACATACTAAGGTCTATGTTCCCTTGACGGTGCAGAAATTTTAAGCATGTAAGTCAATGAAATGAAAAGATAGTCCCCTATGTCATGTATTTTGGTACACGAAAACTCACTCATCGAAAGCTATAGGGCACTTCCCGTTACCTGAGAATCATGAAATTCGGCAAGTAGCAGGGTTTCACAGTACAAGGAAAGAAAAAAAATCCGAAATTGTTGATTTTAACTAATATCACAAGAAAAACAAATTTTTCATGTATAAAGACTGATGAGGAGAGTGAAAATTTGTACCAACGCCGGGAATCAAACCCAGGTCTCCTGCTTTCTAGGCACGTGCATTAGCCACTAAGCCACCTTGGCACAGCAGTTGACCCAACTGCATGGATTAGATTGGTGCGCCTCCATTCTCGATCAAAATTTTCACTGCCGTCTCATTTCATTTATATAAGTATCCGCTCCAGGGTTTCAGGCTGTATCCCTATGTACGGTCGATGCTGAGATACTGTTGTTGTTGTTGTTGTGGTCTTCAGTCCTGAGACTGGTTTGACGCAGCTCTCCATGCTACTCTATCCTGTGCAAGCTTCTTCATCTCCCAGTACCTACTGCAACCTACATCCTTCTGAATCTGCTTAGTGTATTCACCTCTTGGTCTCCCTCTACGATTTTTACCCTCCACGCTGCCCTCCAATACTAAATTGGTGATCCCTTGATGCCTCAGAACATGTCCTATCAACCGATCCCTTTTCTAGTCAAGTTGTGCCACAAACTCCTCCTCTCCCCAATTTTATTCAATACCTCCTCATTAGTTATGTGATCTACCCATCTAATCTTCAACATTCTTCTGTAGCACCACATTTCGAAAGCTTCTATTCTCTTCTTGTCCAAACTGTTCTGTTACATCTTCTAAATGTTCCACCAATAAATCAGTCTTTGATCAGTTTTCCCCACAACATCCATTTCATTTATTCATCTAGGCTCTTGATACTATTCGAGAAGATAGAGAGCCTCGGCAATTCTGTTCGTGTGTAAGGGGGAATTTAAAGTAGACTGGGGCAGCAGTGAGAAAGTTGATCGAGGAGGGAGGCGGACCAGGGTAATGCGTGCAGTTGTGTGCATCGCTGTGTCAACGTGGTCTAGTGGCTAATGCACCTCCCTGGTAAGCAAGAAATTCGGATATGATTCCTGGCTTCGGTACAAATTAACACTCGCCGCTTCAGTCTATCTACATAAAATCATATCTGTATGAACCAATAAAGTCTCTGAAACTGTGTCAATTTATTTTTAAAAAACTATTTCTTTTGTCATTTGTTATCCGACTTCCTACTGGAAATTAAAAAGTTCTCGAAAGTCTTGAAATCTCTGGGACCAATATCTTGTCAGTATCAATGTCGATAACAAGCAAAAAACGACAATATCCTCGACTTCCGGAATGGATAAAAGTCTATATACATAGTCAAGTTCGTACAGAACATTCACTGCGCGAGTCCTACTCACCTGGACAGTTTTTTTTCTTTTTTCTTGAAGTGTACAAACGTAATTTGCTGCTTTATCCCTCAAAACGAAACCACTTGCTGGCCAACAACATTCTTCTGTTTTCAGAAAGTACGTGTACTGGCAGTATCGGCCCATAGTGCCAAACTGTCATTCATTTCACTGCCGACCACCGGCAGCCCAACAATATTGTAACCAAATGTTTCCTAATTTACTGAACTGCATGAGGATTGTTACATTATCTTAAATAGTATTAATGTTTTTTCTTACAAAGTGCTGCACGATAAACTGGGTGGTCCCGGCGGAGGTTCGAGTCCTCCCTCGGGCATGGGTGTTTGTCCTTAGGATAATTTAGGTTAAGTAGTGTGTTAGCTTAGGGACTGCTGACCTTGGCAGTTAAGTCCCATAAGATTTCATACACATTTGAACATTTTGATAAACTGAGCAGTGCAGCACGTGGCCTGCGATGTGTTCTGTATGTGCTGTCAGGCGCCTGTTGTGTTCTTCAGTCAAAAGGCTGCTTTTATGCAGTTCTCCAGGCTACTCTATCCAGCACAATCCTATTCATTTCATGCGTAATTACTGCAACCTACATCCCTTTCAATTTGCCAACTGTATTCGAGCCTTGGTATCCATCCAGAACTTTTATCCCGCACCCTTCTTTCCATTACGAAACTAACGACAGCCTGATGCCTCAGGATGCTTCCTATCAACTGACCCCTTCTTTTTAGTTAAGATGTGCCACAAATTTATCTTTTCACCAATTCCATTCAGTACCTCCTCCACTGATTATTCGATGTACCCATCTAATGTTCGGAATTCTTCGGTAGCATCATATTTCAAAAGCTTTTATTCTCCAAACTATTTATTTTCAATGTTTCATTTCCAAACAAATCAGCACTATAGGCAGTTACCTACAGGAAAGACTTCATAGCATTTAAAGTTACGTTTTGCTGTTAATAAATTTCTCTTTTTCTGAAACACGCTTTTCTTGCTATTGCCTGTCTTCATTTTAGATGCTCCCCACTTCAGCCATCACCAGTTCTTTTGTTGCCCAGATAGCACACCCGTCGACTACTTTTAGTACGAGAGTGGTTTTATAAGTCTGGTAAATTTCCAGGAAAGAATTGTACATTTCTGTAGCGCCTCCACGGTTGGTAAGCTCGATTATTCCAAGGATCGTATAAAGAATTACAGCAACGTACAGTGTACTGTTCGTTGTTGACAGCCGTATGAATTGGCCATTGTGTCCGCTGCTACTGAAAATGGAGAAAACTGGGTTTTGTGATGTTCCCAAACATTTTCGTTTGAAGGGAATGCCGCGATTTCTCACAGTCGATCAAAAGCGCATACGGAACAACATTTCAACAGGATGTTTGGTGATGTTTCATCTGAATCTGCAAATTTTTTGAGCCAATTTGTGACTTTTGATGAAATTCATCATTACACACCAGAGTCAAAACAGCAGTCAAACGAATGGACAAAGACTGTTGAAAGTGCACTGAAGAAGATAATGATAATTTTTTTCAGCTGGTAAGGTGATGGCCACTTTTTTGAGGTTCCCAACGAATGATCCTCAGACATTATTTGGAAAAAGGCAGAACCATAACTGTACCCTATTATGCTTCACTGATGAATCGTTTGAAACTTGCATTGGCTAAAAAAGACCAACTTTCACCAAGATAATGCACCATCCCACACATCAGTGATAAGAAGGGCGAAAGTTCTGGGCTTTGAACTGGTTTCTCATCCACGCTATTTCCCAGACTTAGCACCAAGTGACTTCTTTCTGTTCCATAACTTGAAACTTTGGCTTGCTGAGAAAAAATTTTCGTCAAATGAGGTAGTAGTAGTCACAGTCAACGAGTATTTTGCAGAATTTGACAGAACCTATTTTTCCAGCGGCATGAAAAAGCTGGAGGATCGCTGGAGCAAGTGTATATCCCGCAAAGGAGACAATGTTGAGAAGTAAGGTGCATTGTTTACAAAATAAATATTTTTTCTTGCTTTTTTGCCGGACTTACAAACCACCCTTGTATTTCATTTCCTAATCCAATTTCTTCAACATCGCCTGATTTAAATCCACTACATTCCAGTACCCTTCTTTACTTCTCTTGATATTCATCACATAATACCTTTTCAAGACATTACCCACTCCTTTCATCTGCATTTCTATATATTTGGTAATCCGTGGCAGAATTACAAGCACATCGGCAAGTCTCAGTGTTTTTATTTCTTCTCCCTGAATTTAATTGCTACTCCAAATGTTTCTTTGGTTTCATTCACTGCTTGCTCAGTGAACAGATTGAATAACATCGGCTGTAGACTACAGCCATGGCTCACTCCTTTTTCGACTTTCTTATCTTTCGACTTTAATAGCTGCATTCTAGTTTCTGTACAAGCCGTAAATAAACTTTCACTCTCTGTATTTTATCTGCTACCTGCTACCCTCAAAGTTTCAAGAGTGTAATCCAATCAACAGTGTCAGATGCTTCTTCAAATATACAAATGCTACAAACGGAAGTTGTCCTTCCTTTAGACTGCTTTGTGAGATGAATCACATGGTCAGTATTGCCTCGCATGACCTTTCTCGAGGTCAGCCTCAGTAGTGGGCCAACAGGAGCATCAGCGCACATTGTGGGTTGCCTATGTCAGGGGCAGGTATACATTCAGGTACAAAGCTCTTGTTCCCTTTTGACTGACAAGTCCTGAACCTGTTCTGCTAAGTGAATTATGAGCCCCTAGGGATAATCCTTCCAGCCAACAAACATCCACTTCTCCTGTCCCACCCACCTCATCCAGCACTCCTCTGGAAACTCCCCTCGCCTACATGAGCAACTTTCAATATAAATTTAATTGAGTAATTGATTAAATCAATCAATTAATTAACTCCTTCAATTAATTAACTCCTCCTCCTGTGGGAAACCGCCAGACCTCCCCTTCCCTTCACCAGCCTGGAAATTGGTGGGAAAAAGACTGAGTTATTGGCCATAGGGAAGTCGATTGCAATGTATGGAATGTTGTTTATGTATTTATTTATTTAAAGAATGTGGTGAGAAATCGATTGTAGTATATGTAATATTGTTTAAACAATTTCTGGTACACAAGGCTATGTATGGAGAATAGTTTATTTAAACAATTTATGGGATACAAGGCAGTGTTTGAAATATACACTATGAGATCAAAAGTATCCGGACACCATCAAAAACATACTTTTTTCATATTAGGTGCACTGTGCTGCCTCCTACTGCCACGTACTCCATATCAGCAACCTCGGTATTCATTATACATCATGAGAGAGCTGAATGGGGCGCTCCGCGGAACTCACGGACTTCGATTATGGTCAGGTGATTGGGTGTCACTCGTGTCATACGTCTGTACGCAAGATTTCCACACTCCAAAACATCCCTAGGTCCACTGTTTCCAATGTGATGGTGAAGTAGAAACGTGAAGGGACACGTACAGCACAAAAGGGTACAGGCAGATCTTGTCTGTTAACTGACAGAGACCACTGACAGTTGAATAGGGTTGTAATGTCTAATAGGCAGACATCTATCCAGATCATCACACAAGAATTCTAAACTGCATCAGGATCCACTGCAGGTCCTACGACAGTTAGGCGGGAGGTGAGAAAACGGATATCATGGTCGAGCGGCTCCTCATATGCCACACATCAGGCTGGTAAATGCCAAACGACGCCTCGCTTAGTGTAAGGAGCATAAATATTGGACGACTGAACAGTGGAAAAACGTGCTGAGTGACGAATCATGGTACACAATGTGGTAATCCGATGACGAATGCCCGATGCACGTTATCTGACACTGTGTAGTGCCAACAGTGAAATTCGGAGGCGGTGGTGTTATGGTGTGGTTGTGTTTTACACGGAGGGGGCTTGCACCCCTTGTTGTTTTGCATGTCACTATCACAGCACAGGCCCACATTGATATTTTAAGCACCTTCTTGGTTCCCACTGTTGAAGAGCAATTCGGGGATGGCGATTGCATCTTTCAACACGATCGAGCACCTGTTCATAATGCACGGCCGGTGGCGGAGTGGTCACACGACAATAACATCCCTGTAATGGACTTGCCTGAACAGAGTCCTGACCTGAAACCTATAGAATATCTTTGGGATGTTTTGGAACGCGGACTTCGTGCCAGGCCTCACCGACCGACATCGATACCTCTCCTCGGTGCAGCACTCCATGAAGAATGGGCTGTCATTCCTTACAGCACCTGACAGAACGTATGCCTGCGAGAGTGGAAGCTGTCATCTAGGCGAGGGTGGGCCAATACCACATTGAATTCCAGCATTACTGATAGAGGACGCCACAAATTTGTATGTCATTTTCAGCCAGATGTCTGGATTCTTTTGATCACTTAGTGTAGATTGTTTAAACAATTTGTGGCTGACAAGTCAGTAGCGAATATTTAAACAATTGCGGCGCTTTTTTATTCTGATCATGCGTGGAAAGGATGAGTGGTCTTAGTTTATACTTGACGCTGGAGTCCGGGATGTTAAGGCTCATATTTTTTATTTTCTTCACTTTTCTAAGCACACAGGTGTATAAGCACAAACGGGAAAAATCAGAGGAATTACATATCTAAAAGTACATGACATATTTCGAAACCACCGACAGATCGTTAAGAAGAAAAAAACACAAATACAATTCGAGTCACTTGCCTACAGACGAAAAAATTGGCTGGAATTTTCGGTGAACTTTCGATGTCCTACATACACTGATCTGGAGACGCTCTAAAGCTACAATGGCGGTTGAGGGGACAGCATCCCACCGACCTGAACCTGAGGAGGCTGATTCGCTTGGACTTGTCTCTGAACACTTGAATAAGATGTCATGTGACACTCTGACATCATGGAACTTTCTTTAGTTACATTGCTCTGCGCCCGTCTTATTCAAACCAGTGTGTAGAGACTCCTATGCCGCCCCCCACAAAGGATATCTTGTGACACCATGACATCCTGGAACTTCCTGCGAATGGAGCATTCTGATTGGTTCTTACTGGATTTACCCGCCAAATTGTTGCTGTTGGTGTCTGAGCACTGTCTACCACTTTCTGCAGATGTAAAATTACGAGAATTTTAGCGGCAAACCATTTTGCAGAGATCGAGAAACATACAGCAGTCATGTTGCACTGCCAGTTAAAGCCTACAAAAGCAATCTATAGATCATTAACGGAATGAAGTGTGGTATATTACGCACCCTTTTTGGGTCTCCCGCATGCGTGTCTACCGTGAGAACGCGGCCACCAAAGTCAAAACCGTCCAATGTGCCAATTAAAGATCACGTTACTAACTACCACCATCCAAGAACTGGATATCAGTCTCCTCTGATCGCTCAGCCCCAACATAAAGCATCCATTGTTCGGGAAATTCCAGACTCGCCTCTTGTTTCCGTCTTTCTCAAGAGGCCACTACCTGTTAGTCTCTGGGAGCCAATGTCTTGAAACACACAGAAATAGGTTTTCATATCTCCTCAGAACACTGTGTTTTTGTTGACTAATGCTGGAGACAAAGGGGGAGCTGCTGCAATTTCGATATCAAAAATAGAGTGAAATAATCTGTTTACACTGGACTCACCTTTACCTTATGATGATCCTTCTTCAAAATTAAACCTATTTCCAACGTTTGCATATCACACGTAGACTTTATTTGTCAATCAAGTAATGAAATTGCTGCCAGAAATAGATCGCAGTGATAAATATATCGGAGATCTTGTATGCACCGATGTTTGAGATCACAAACATCCCTCGCCACCACTGCACCCACTACCAGGAGCTATGGGCGAGCCATCCGCCGCCAGCAGGGACATCGCACCCTCTCACGAGCGCCGGTGTGAAGAGATTTACACACACAGCCGCCATGCCAGCAGCTCCATGCCCATCCCCCAGCGTCGACTCACCTACCTTACCAAATGCTCAGAGGTCAGAGATACACTGTCATCAAGCAGTCAATCAATCAATTTACATGGATGGAATAATCATCCAGTGTAAACACCCATCATTTTAACCTTCTCGCACAAACACACACATCTGCTTCTATCGCCACTCACCCAGCACACTGGTCATTTTGCTAGCATCCGCTTCTGCGACCAACACCACAAAGGTCGGTGCATTCTTTGTACCTATCTACTAGTCACAGACTGAGCTAATCCGTTACTTCCGGTTGCTGACTCTTCCTGACCACCCCTGCAGACAGCTGCGGTGCAGTGCGAAAAAATCAGCTTGTGGCTTAGATGTATACTGTAGTTCTAACAAATTCCACCCCAACATAAACCCTTAGTTTAAAAAATTCATTTTACCTAATCCAAGAAAATAGCATTGTTTATCATACTCTCAAATTTTTCACATGTAATTTTAGATTTCTCACTTTTATACAAGTTATTTTCGAAGAGAGAAGAACTCTGGACTTACACACTTTTTCACATCGCTAAAGTATCGTAACAATGGCATACACTAGTTTTCTCTAAGTATTCTATATTCAGCTACAAAAATTTCTTTTCTTATCTGTTATGTCCTGCATAACAGGGCTAGAATATTATCATTTTTGGCTCATGACGGAGCATGCTGTACCTCCGTCACAGGATGCCTCCTCACTTTCGAACTCTCTCTTAAAGTAACCAAATGCCATGTCATATACGAAGTCTCTTAAGGTAACAGCACAGGCAAGCTGTAAATATCAGGCTTATACTACGTATCACTCACTTCATGAATTCGGCAACACATCTCATTTTATTACGATGGTCGTTTCTCCCTGTGAAGGTGGGAGATGAAAATTTCGTTAAATGATACGCCAGGTTTCCGCTCGAACTCAAGAATCATATCTGTGGTACCCTAGCCATCGCTTCCACCCTGTCATTGGTATCAAACTGATAGACAAATTAATTAAACTGATCATGAGAGTCACTTCACATGGCGAGTTATCTTTCTTTTTCAGCAGTAGGATCACACTCACCAGGTAGCTCAATCCCTAGAGGGAAGATGACGCTCTTTTTGAGGAACACTGTCGAGAACCGACAACTGAAGCTGACCGCAGGAGGACTCTACCGCCGGCAACACACATTTCACGTAAGCAACACGCTTTTAAAAACACGATCACAACTACTATCTTACCGTCACCCTGCATAAAAAGTCGTCTTGGTTCCACAGGCGTACACAAGAGTTACGCTTTTTGGTTAGAAATGCTGCCTGCGATTTGGAGTCAAGTCTATCATTCAACTAATTACTTGTGCTGGATCCTACGGAGATGTCTTTTAATGATTACAGCCATTGATGGATCATATTCCTGCCACTCTCATATTTCAATAAGGAGTCACCTTTTTCGAATCTATCTGCCAAGCAATTCCATAGAGCAAGTCTCCAGCATGGTTTTTTTTATATTTTAGACAGTCCCTCTGCACCTTGTAACCGTTCCCCAGTCTCTGTCCCACCTCCCATGAAGCTTTGTCCATGTGATCGTTCTAATTTAACTCAGAACTGAACGGAAGCTGGAGAGTGCTATATTTAACACCTTCTGCATCCAATGGAGACACAGTGTGGGCTGAATTAATGCGACAGGATCTCGACCACTCGGTAGAAATGGGAACACGTTTCATAGTTCTGCCAACTGTGTATGGCGCCAAGCGAAGCTTTCTCCTGTCATGGAAGATAGTAGAAAAGACAGTACACAAGCAATTACGGTGGAGTTTCTTATCGGGAAAATTATGAAGACTCTACATCCTACATGAACTGGAAGAATGACGAGCATTTTGCTACTGCATTGTGGTGCATCTCCAAACTAAATACTGGTACTGCAGTTCGAAGATCTGTATCTCTCAGGGTCAGCTAAACATTCTCTCTATCCTCATTATTTTGTACCATCTAACACAGAAAAACTATAAAGACGCCGCTACTGTCACCCGGTACAGAACTCGGTAAGATATTACCACGTCCCTGTCTTCTGAGATATCGAAAAAAATATACTATCTGTGTGCTGGCATTGAAGGTATGTGATGATCCCATTAAATATACATGTACTGGCCTGGTCCACTCGAACAGGCGACCAGTGATCGAAATTGCTTCCACAGACCAGTGTCAAGTTTTGTCGACCGTACTGTAGGAGGACCATATCCTACAGACTATCCTTGTGTTGTTGTCTGATACATTTGCATTTTTTGCAGTAACACATCGAAGCAGTGTATGACTGCAACTATGTATGCAGCCATACATTTTGTTTTTCTAACATGATTGAGGTCTGTGTCATTTGCTAAACTGACATTAACACATTTCGATCAACTGGCTCTAATTGAAAGTTGGACATTTCACAGTGTAAATTCTGCTGCTGCTGCTGCTCTCACAACACATAGGATAATTGAAAGAAAAAAAAGACAGAAGCTGTGTTTCTTATTGACAAAAAAATGTGGAAGACATCACAACATATGGAAACTGGATGAGTTTGTGGCGTTGTGGGGCGATTCCAAACAGCTGAACTAAGCGAGGTGGCGCAGTGATTATTAACACACTGGACTCGCATTCGGGAGGAAGACGGTTCAATTCCGCGTCCAGTCATCCTGGTTTACGTTTTCCATGATTTCCCCAAATCATTTCAGGCAAATGCCGGGATGGTTCCTTTGATAGGGCGCGGTTGAATTCCTTCCCCATCCTTCCCTAATCCAATGAGACTGATGACCTCTCTGTTACGTCTTTTCCCCCAAATCAATCCAATCCAATCCAAACAGCTGTCCAAATGTGATTGATAACCTCAACATTTAAACTCATCTTCTACAGTCATGGGATAGTAGATGTCTCGGTGTTCTGCTTCGATAGATTCCTCATATTGCAGTCATGTACGCGATCACTGTTTCATGCAGGCCATACTCGGAAGGTGCTGCTCCCACCAAGACTCTCTCCATCTCTAACAAATGGCACCAGTCAATCATAATGTGTTATTCAACAGCATACCAGTGGAGGGATGGGATGGAAAAGACACTATCGTTACGGTGCAATGTACTTTAATGAGGACCACAGTTGAAAGCGCGATCAATTTTAGCAATTTTACCAGTTTTCCGTAATTTCAGCACTGAGGAATGACACGACAACGTTCTTCACAATTTCTGTATCATCGCTAAACCACCTGTCCACTACTCTGCGAGTACCATACACTAGACTGCGAATGTAGATAGATGAATGTGCAATATGACCATTCATTGTTAATTCTCGAACATCTGCACTAAAAGTATACCAGACAGCGCCCTATACCAATGCAGTTAGTTATCTACATATTTCTAGCACTTCGACCATAGTACACAATTTAAGATTATGACTGCCCATATTTCCCTATGTGGATGGGAGTCACAGAGCATTCTCGCTTTCTTAGGATAAAGTTGGGTATTAGGAGATCTCCCCACATTGACTTTGACCAGCCCTCCCTATAACACTGTCACCGACTTGATTTTCAGTTGATCAGAAGTGGGAAGGCACAATAAATGCTACATTCCACATCTTGTCAATGAACAGTGAGCTGAGTCCTTAACTGCTATTCAGAAAGACTGTTCTCCACCAATCTTACTCACAGTGCCCATCCAAGTGCACAAGATCTCTCCAGATTTGTGCATGTTAAGGAGGTTAGCACCCCTTATCAGTGTTCAGTAGATATAAGAATGCTGTGATGATACAACAGACAGTTAAGAAGAAACATGTGATTTATGCATGATGGAGCTCCAGACGGCTGTAGTTTGAAACATTTTACCCAAATCAACTGTGCTATCGATTCTGAAGTATTGTTCCAGTGCCTGGTGCCCACACCAAGAAGATATCAGAAAGAGAGAAATGATCGTGGAAGATAAACAAATTCCAATGGCTAAATGTGGAATGCAATGCTCTCAATATTCCAATATAAGAAATATATTTCCAGCACATGACATACATTCTCCACGCAAGTTTCTTTACGATAAACTATGGTGACTATCTGTAAAGTGATAAAACTATTACCTCGCGCACCATAGAAAACAACAATGTTTTATAATACAAACACTACATAGATTTTCAGAGGTGTATGCCAAGGGCTGTTTATGAAGTTCAAGCCCAATTATGGGTAAGAAATTATGGTCTTTTCGCAACAGTAGCCAGAGGAGACGTAACAGTCTTATCGCAGTTCACCACTGCCGCTGGTAACTTTCCTCTTGCACACAGAAGCCATGGTCCGATGTTAGGTTGGCTCATGTGCGGGATAATATTGCTGTTTCGCCTTGATGCCAGATGTCTAGAATGCCTCCTCTTTCCACTATTAAGGTGTGTATCTGTAGCATCAGTCTGCTCTCCTCCATCATGTCATGGCATTTTTCTCTAATTTTATGGATTCTCAGTCAGTTTTCATAATTTTACTAGGTCTTCGCGATATTACATATTTTATGGTATTACCTTAAATTTTTACATATCTCACATCAATGTTTCGTGATATACCAGGTTTTCCTCGAATTTTGTCGATTTTATGTCATTTTTCATACTTTTCCACAGTTTTTCATATGTGTATGGTCATATTGCTGACATAACCATGTGCTGTTTGATTTTCTACTACAGTATTTACGCATCTTATACTCCAACCTCCTAAAAAATCCTAAGACTTGCCCTCTCACCAATGGTCCACATACGGATCCTGGCACCGAGCGAGGTGGCGCAGTGGTTAGCACACTGGACTCGCTTTCGGGAGGACGACGGTTCAATCCCGTCTCCAGCCATCCTGATTTAGGTTTTCCGTGATTTCCCTAAATCGTTTCAGGCAAATGCCAGGATGGTTCCTTTGAAAGGGCACGGCCGATTTCCTTCCCCATCCTTCCCTAACCCGAGCTTGCGCTCCGTCTCTAATGACCTCGTTGTCGACGGGACGTTAAAAAACAACACTAACCTAACACTAACTACGGATCCTGGCAGTCCGCGCACTTTGCGATTGCGAGTTTATGTGACTGATTGGATTCTTTCACCTCATATAGTTAGTGGAAATTTTGTGTTAGGGAAGGGTGTTTGTGCTCTCAAACATCAGTGCATACAAGACCTCAGATATATTTAGTACTACAATCAGTATGTGATGCAAATTTCTTTACTTGAGTTACATAACGTTTGTGTGTGATACTCAAACGCTGAAAATATGTTTCATTATGGAGAAGGGTCATCGTAAAGTGAAGGTAAGCGTTCTAAGCGATCTACTTGACTCCTGTAAATTGTTAAACAATTCATTTGATAGCGCAATGCAAATGGATTATTTCGCCCTCTCTTTGATATCGAAATTGCATCAGCTCTCCCTTTGTCTCCGGCATTAGCGAACTGGAATACTGTATTCTGAGAAGAAACGAAAATCTCCGTCTGCGTGTTTCGAGATGTTGGTTCACACAGACAAACAGGGAGTGGGCTCTTTAGGAAGACAGAGACAGGAAGCGAGTCTGGAATTTCTCCATCAGCGGAAACCACCACTTGATGTTTTGTTTGGGGGCTGTGAGATCAAAAGAGACGTATATTTGGTCCTTGGTCGTTGGTATGTAGTATCGTGATCTGTAATTAGGACATTGGACTGTTTTGACTTCCTGGGTGGCGCCCTGGCGATAGACGCAAATGTAGAGATCCCAAATGGTGGCTACTATACTGCACTTCATTCCATTCATGATCTGTAGACTACTTTTGTAAGCTTTAACTGTCAGTGAAGTATGACTGCTATATGTTTCTCTATCTGTAAAAAATAGTTTGCCGCTGAAATTCTCGTAATTTGTGCATCTGTAGGTGGACAATGTTCCCACACCAGCAGCAGCAAATTGGCGGGTAAATTCAATAAGAACCAATCAGACTGCTCCATTCACAGGAAGTTCCATTATGTCATAGAATCACAAGACATCCCTTGTGGGGGCGGCATAGGAGTCTCTACAGACTGTTTCAAACGAGACGGGGACAGAGCAATGTATCTACAGAAAGTTATGTGACGTCAGACAGTCATATGATGTCTTCTTTGTTCAAAGATGAGTCCAAGCAAACCAGCCTCCTCTGGTTCAGGCAGGCGAGATGATGTCCTTTCAATCGCCATTGTGGCTTTAGAGCATCTTATGACCAGAATTTGTAAGACATCGAAAATTCACCGAAAATTCCAGCTATTTTTCTCGTATGTACAGGAGTGATTCGAATTCTGTTTGTGTTTCTTCCTAACAATTTGTTGTGGGTTTCGAAATATGTCATGAACTTTTAGATATGTAATTGTTCCAACTTTCCCATCTGTGCTTAGACACCTGTGTGCTTCGAAAAGTGAGAGAAATAAATTATAAGAGCCTTAATATTCCTGACTCTAGCATCAAAAATAAAGTAAGTCCATACAGAGTTTCCATGCACATCAGAATCGAAAAGTGCCACAACTGTTTAAATATTCCATACTGTCTTATCACTCACAAATTCTTTGAATAAACAGTATTACGTACACTGCAGTTAATTTCCCAACAAATTCTTTAACGACATAAATAAGCTATATTTCTAACACTGCCTTGTATCCCATAAATTGTTTAAACAATATTCCGTACACTGCAATCGATTTCCCGCCAAACCCTACAAATAAATAAACTATATTCCATACACACCTTGAATCCCATAAATTATTTAAATAAACAATGTTTCTCAGATTGTCTATATTGTTTAAACAATATTCCATACACTGCAATCGATATCCCGCCAAATGGCCAATCAACTGAGTCCTTTTCCTGCCAATTTCCAGGTGGATAAGAGGAGGGGAGGGGAAGGTCTGGGGGGGGGTTCCCAGTTGGAGAGGGGTTAATTAATTGATTGATTTAATTAATTAGTCAGTCAAATCGATTTCAAAAGTGTGCTTGTATCGGCGAGGGGAGTTCCCAGAGGGGTGGGGTAGGAGAAGGGGGAGGATTTCTTGGGAGGACAGATTATCCACAGGAGGTCATAATCCACTTAGCAGAACAATAGGTTAAGCACCTGTCAATCAAAAAAGAACATTAGGTTTGCCACTGAATGTATACTTGACCTGATGTAGGTAACCTGTAATGTGTGCTGATGCCTCTGTTGCCCCACTACTAGCCTTTATTAGTTTTGTACATATGCCATGTGGATAAAACGCCTCTGGCTCAAATGGCTCTGAGCACTATGGCACTTAACATCTGAGGTCATCAGTCCCCTAGAACTTAGAACTACTTAAGCCTAACTAACCTAAGGACATCACACACATCCATGCCTGAGGCAGGATTCGAACCTGCGACCGCAGCGGTCGCGCGGTTCCAGACTGAAGCGCCTAGAACCGCTCGGCCACTCCGGCCGGCCAAAAAGTCTCTGGTAGCCACCTATGACAGTATGTCTCAGTGCCTTGACTGATATTAATTATGAAAGTCAAATAATGGTCCAGATATCAAAGTTCTTTGCATTTGTTAGTGTTTTAAATAATTAAATAAATCATTACTTGATATATTCTTCAAGTAATATAAGGAAATAAAATATTCTTCAAAAAACTGGCCAGGTGCGAGTAGGACTCGCTCACTGAAGTTTCCATACAGACTTACTTACATGTGTAGGCAGTTCATCCATTCCGGAATTCGAGAATATCGACGATTTTTGCCTGTTATCGACATTGACACTCGCAAGCATCTGTCCCTGGGATGTGTGGATGTGTTAATTTCAAGTTTGAAGTCGGATAACAAATGCCAAAAGAAATATTTTTGTCGTGTGGTATAATTAAAAATTAACAATTTTCTCATTTTTTCCGTTGCTTGTACTGTGAAACGATGCATATTGCCAAATTTCATGATTCTACGTCAACGGGAAGTACCCTATAGCTTTCGAAGAAAGAGTTTCCGAGAATCAAAATATGTGACACAGACGGCCGTATCTCTTGATAGCATGGACTTAGAAGCTTACCGTTACTCTACCACCAAGGGATTTTATATGTGGCATAAATTTCAACTCGATACCCGTTCCTGAGAGAAAGTGGTCTTGGCAGGAGGACGGACAGACAAACAATTCGTCTGAAAACAAATGACGAAACTTTTTTACGTGTGATATAATTCGAAGTTAACAATTTTCAGATTTTTTCCCCTTAGGTTGTACCGTGAAACTTTGCTTCTTGTCAAATATCTTGCTTCTACGTGAACGGGAAGTAACCTCTGGATTTTGATGACTGGGTTTCCGAGTATGAAAATAATGATATAAATGGCCGTATCTTGTGATTGTACTGACTTAGAAGCATCAGATTTTACACCACCAAGGGACCGTAGACATTAGCACGTGACATAAATTTCAGCTTGATATGTCTGTCCGTTGCTGGGAAAATGGATGTTCAATAGACAAACAGACGGATAACAAAGTGAATGTACAAGGGTTCCGTTTTACCGATTGTAGTACGGAACCCTAAAAATAACATAACATATTGCTGAATAGGTTCCCGACAGTGCACCATTGCTACGGGTCCCGTGCGACCTCAAATCGAGTGTGGGACGATAGCTTCTGACCCCGAAAACAAGTACGAGTGCGCGCTTTTCATTCGCAGATCCAATGTGGGGAATAGAAATCATTTTACCAAAAGAGTTTATAATTTTCAGTACATCAGTTTCCAAGTTTCTTATAAATATTCGCAAAATAAAGTACCATGAAAACAATCTAAAAATGGCAAGGAATTCTAGAAAATTACAATCTTTGTTTAGCACACGACACTTTTCATGTTGCTCGCTTGCGGGCTAACCCACTTGGATGGGCTTGCAGACTGGTTGGCTACAGAGAACATTCTAGCCCCATAAAGGCACACATGCACAGGCTGGCCGCACCTGCTGTCAACAACAAATAGGTCACGGTACTTGAGTCCACCGATAGACCTAGCAAACCACAGGTAGTTGAGGGAGGCAAGACAGAAAGGAAAGCAACTATATTTAATAAAAAAAAGTGAAAGAGACTGACTTCCTGAACGACAGTCTCCAAAGTACGCGGACACGTGTTCACAGCTGTAGTGCTAAGTGAAATACTTATAACAGCGGGCACACTTCGGTTTTATTAATATAACGTGCAAATTGGGTTCATGTAGCAGGTACTATAGATAGGCCATTCTGTTCGGTTGATTTCTGCCTCCTCCATGAGGATGTTCTCGAGCTGGGCGCAGTGTGCTCTTGCATTACCGTCTTGATGGACGAACCCAATGTGTAAATTATTATTTTCATAAGTGATGCTAATGATGATGATGTCTGGTTTGTGGGGCGCTCAACTGTGCGGTCATCAGCTAACGTACAAAGTCCCAGTTTTTACACAGTCCAATTTTTTTACACAGTCCAATCTAGCCAATGACACGAACGAGGATGATGATGATGATGATGAAATGATGAGGACGACACAAACAACACCAGGCAGAGAAAAATCATCAACCCGGCCGGGAATCGAACCCGGGACCCTGTGATTCAGAGGCAGCAACGCGAGCCACTAGACCACGAGCTGCGGACGTAAGTGATGCTAAAGTGATGTACTAAGCTTTAGCGTATGTCAGTTATTATAATTATTACAGCAATAATTGATTGTTGTTATTATTAAATCCCAGGCAACTGTGTTATGTTGAAAGTGGGAATGACAGCAAATTATAGACTGCCTGACCAAAAAAGTGAAGCAACCAGAAGAAAAGGAGGAGACGAAATGAAACTTGACAGGGTGGGACGGTATGTGAAGTTACTTCATAGATTACAATATCGAGTCAAATTTACAAAGCACTTAGCAGTGTGAGCCCACTCATTAGTTATGGCTTTGTGCCCCTCTGGCCTGGATGCATGCACTGATCCAGCTGGAGTGTCAAACTCGTTGCAAGCGCTCCAGAAGGTCGTTGGCCCACAACTGTTTAATTGGTCATTGATATAGATACTGGCAGTGGAACAGAGTCGATTTACAAGCTGGTCCGATTCATGGTCTATCAGGGAGAAAGGGAATCCTGCTGGCCACGGCAGTGCCTCAACATAACACAGACAGTTCGTAGGGATATACGCAATGTGTGGACGAGCTTTGTCGTGTTGGAAAAGGGCACCATCGTGTTCGACAATGGCACCACGATACTGTCGCATGAGAGGTAACACGTGAGGACACAGGATGCCAATGATATAACCAACGTGGCGTCAGAGTTCCCCCAATCACTACCAGTCGTTGCCTGAAATCATACTATATGGCTCCTCACACCACAAAGCCAGAAGTAACTCTGCTGTGCCTCTCCAAAATAGGACCGATCCCCAGGTCGCCACCATACTAAGTTACTCGGCTGAGGATCCTGGGCGCGAACAGCGTGACCGAGGTGGTCCCAGATTCTCGATTTGATTTAAATCTGGAGCTTTCGGTGACCACTGGAGTACGGTAAACTCACCCTGCTGCTCTTGGAACCACGCACGCACACTACGAGCTGTGTGACGCGGTGCATTGTCCTGCTGGTAGATGCCATCGTGCCGAGGAAGAACAAACTGCATGTAGAGGTGGACATGGCCTCCAGGAAGAGATTATTACTTGTGATGATCCACTGTGCCTTCCAGAATGGCGAGACTACCCGTGGAATGCAAACAAAACCTTCCCCAGATCACAACAATCCCTCTTCCAGTTTGGACCCTTCTACCAATTCAAAGGCCATCTGTCTGCTGGAGCATAAAACATGATTCATCTGAAAAGGCCAACTGCTGCCGCTGACTTGTCAACGGACGCCCAGCTGCGGTAATGCCGTGCAAATTCCAGCCTTCGTCGTCTATGAATAACAGTAAGCATGGGTGCATGAACCAGGCGCCTGTTGCTGAGACCCATAAGCAGCAACGTTCGGTGAAAGGTTGTTGAGGAGACACTGCTGGCAGCTCTTTAGTTCATATCGGCGGTCAGTTGCTCAACAGTCGCACGTCCATTCGCACACATCTCCACATCTCCCTCCAATCTATGGCCCCTGATGCACCACACTCGCCTCGGTGCCAGTTTTGGATAGCGGCATTTTGCCATGCACGGTTTACTTTAACTCCGGGTGCACGAGAAATGTTTAGTCTTGGCCGTTTCGGAAATGCTTCTACCCTTGGCCCGAAAGCCAATAATCACGCTCTTTTGGGATGTCAGATGAATCGCACAGTTTCCGCTTTATGACAAAGACTGCACTATTTTCCGCGTCCCTCCGACACGCTTCGTATGCCATCCACTGCTAATGCAGTCACCTCTCGTCTGTTAGTGGTTACTTCACTTTGACGCCGAACACAGGCTGCGGTCACATTAATGTGACTGGACTGTGTACACCGTAGAATGTGCTTGCAAAATTATGTCACTGCATGACGCACACTTCAAGAGATATGACATCATAAATGCTGAAACGTTTGAAAAACTACTTTTGCTTCAAATGGAGCACAAATTACCCAGACAATACTCATCCAGCATTTGATAATGAGAGACTTCCACGTTTTCAAAAAATTTTTTCGCTTACAACTCCACAAAATAATAACAGGAAAGAAGTTTGTCGCTTACTAAATTTGACTTTTTCATCATTAGTCTAGCTGCAGGGTGACGCCTTCTCTGCGTCAGTGAAGCCTCTTCTCCAGCTGCTGCTCTTCCACTGAGGCAGCAACCCACTGTCTAATATGTACACACGCTTCCTGGAGGTCACAAACGCCGCAGGCGAGTTGTGCCTGCCCCCTGGATGACCTCTCGCTCCGATGGGATGCCGACTTCAACGTTTTGTATGGAAGTCATGACGAATACAAAATATATATATTTAATGAGCTCTCCTGACTCCGCACTCGCCGTGGTACTGGTGGTATGCAGTCCACAGCTCTCACACACACCATTCTGGGAAGAAGAAGCCTTGCTGGCTAATACCAGGTGTAGAAGTACGAAACCAAAATTTCCGTATAGATGGTGCTAGCCGTCAGTGCAGGGCCCATGAGGCTGCGTCTGCAATGCCATCTGCTTCCTGTAACGGCTGACGACGAATGTCGTAACCCAAGTTCCATACATCGGTATCTATTTCAAACCCGTCAGCATGTCGAGTTTTGTGCTTACGAACTACGATATGCGGACAGCATTGGCTTTCTGTTATCATTTGAAGGAAACTGCTGCAGAATCGGATAGAATGCTTGTCGAGGCTTTCGGCGAACATGCTCTTGGGCAAATACAGTGTTTCGAGTAGTTAAACTTCTAAAGTAGTGATTTTGAAGTGAGATACGACGAGCGCGGGAAAACACCGAAAATTTCGAAGACAACGAATTGCAGGCCTTATTGGATGAAGATGATACTCAAACTCAATAGGAACTCGCAGAACAATTGACTGTGACGCAGAAAGCCGTTTCTCTTCGGTTGAAGGCCATGGGAAAAGTGCACAAAGTGGTAAAATGGCTTCCGCATGAACTGAATGAAAGACAAAAAGCACATCTAAAGACTACTTGTGGAATGCTGCTCGCCAGATACAAAAGAAAGTCGTTTCACCATCAAATAGTGACAGGAGAGGAAAAATGGATTTATTTTGAGAACCCTAAGCTTCGTAAGTCATGGGTGAATCGAAGCAAAACAGTGACAACCGCTGCAAGACCAAATCGCTTTGGAACGAAGACAATGCTCTGTGTTTGGTGGGATCAGAAGGGTGTCATCAACTATCAGCTGCTAAAACCTGGTGAAACCGTTAACACTGATCGCTACCAACAGCAGATGATCGATTTCAATAGAGCATTACGTGAAAAGCGACTGGAATATGGAAAAAGGCAACACGAAGTCATATCGCTCCATGATGACCCCATCACACACACAGCAAAACGAGTCGGGGAGACGATCGAGGCGTTCACTTGGGAAATAATAGACTTGGCTCCATCCGATTGTTATCTATTTGCAACACTGGGACACGTTCTCGCTGAATGACGCTTCAATTCGTATGAAAATGTACGAAAATGGCTCGCTGACTGGTTCGCTTCAAAAGAAGAACTGTTTTTTGGCGTGGCGTTCATAGTCTGCCGGAGAGGTGGGAGAAATATATAAATAGCGATGGAGATCATTTTGAATAAAATATTGTTTATCAATTTCAAACAACAGACGAGTAATTATTGGAACCAAATTCCGGTTTAATACTTCTATACCTGGTGTCGGTGCCTGAACCGCCGACACCGTTACAATTCATCACTGTCTCGATAAAAATTGAAGGGGGATGATTAGCGGAATAAGTGGCTAATCATGTTCCTCCTCCCGATGATGACTGTTTTGGGTAGGCCACTTATCCCTCTTGCTCTTCTAATCACTTCGTTTCACAATGTAGATCTGTGCTATCTACAACATTCTACTTCAACACCTCATCTCGAAAGCTTGCAGTTTTTCCGAATTCCTCAGCGTCAGATTTCTGCCCACACATACGTGTGCTCTTTAAAAATCGTTTCCTGACAATGTGTGGGGTAAGTAGCGTTCTTTGCTGGATACATCCGCCGTACTTGTACCATCCATTGTGATACAACTTACGAGGTACCTGATCATAGTCACTTACACCAGCTTTTCGCCTTGAAGCTCCATGGCTGGATTTTGTTTTCCCTCTCTCTTGTTGTTCGGAGGTTTTTATTTTGCTGCTGATGATCTTCATCTCGCACTTCTCTATTAAGACTCGGTTCATTTGGAGTCATCCCCGCCACTCTCTACTTCGTCTTCGTTTCTACCCAGTAAGCTGCTGCCATTTGCAAAATTGATCGTTTTGAAACATTCTCCATTAATTGTTATCTCAATGTGCTGAGAATTTGATCACTGCATTTTCGATGTGCAAATTAAGTAATAGTGGAGACCAGCCCCGTCCTTGTCTGACTCCTTTTAAAATCTTGGACTCCCCACTGACAGTATTGTGATTCTTGTAAAGCAGCGGTATTATAATTTTATCATTGTAGTCTACTCCAGTATTCTTCGTTTGAACAATTTCTGTTGCTTCAGCTCAGGAGTACTTCTTACGAGTACTTCCGTCTCTCTTCCTGTGTCTTAACCAAAAGACGTGTGGGCTGGAATGAGAACAGGGCGTCTTGGAACTAACTGTCAATTTTACAAATTCTGGAACAAGTATAAGAGCACTATGAGAGTGTATTTGTTAAATCTTCTTTTGTATGCCTTCTCCTACGAGAAGAGCAAAACAGACTCATGCTTTGGTTTTAATTACCATGGCTACGAGAAAATCTTCGTCAGTTTGCCTCCGAATCCAACGCTACACGTTACCGCCATCATCTCCACACACATTGCTCGCTGGGCCAGATTAAAGTTATTTTGTTTACGTTTCAGTTTCGACGGTTTGGTTGCTAGAACCATCACCAACAACAATGGATGTCAGAGACTTGGGCAGAATCTATAACGCTGTCTTCTCAGTGTCTTCTCGGGGTGAGGGGCTATTTTAAGTGTTGAATGGCCACAATCGAGCAAAAACACCGCGTCCAGAAAACAAACACAGAATAGTTTAACAGCGGCACTTGCCCATATCATACCTTTCTTTTTCCGGTTTTGAAACAAAACGATCACAAAAGTCTCCACACACTTAAAAACCAGCCGGCTCTTTTCTTAATCTAATGAGGACACTCCTTGCAAGATGTGACCTATATTTCAGGGTATTTATTCACCTTCTCAACTCAAGATCATTATCCAAACCGACTGAATGCATGGCAGACTGACATTGGCTGTTGCCAGGGTTACGAATATGTGTGCAATTCTCTCACAACTACTGCTGCTCCGCGGCGATTGGCGAGATCGTTGAGAAGCAGCAGTGGCTGACGAGCACAACTTTCTCGCCGCGAGTTCGCAGCTTCACTGCCGCGTGTGTGGCTCCATAATTTCACACATACTGCTAAAGCGGGCAAAGAAAGGCTGCGAATTCGCGCAGAGCACCATAAAAACTCTTTAGATTTCGTTTGGGACAAATAGGAGAAAACGTGAGAGACTGTAACGTCAGAATGAGGGAGGCTGGGTGGTCATTTCGAAGAAAGAGCCGTCTTTAAGGCCCCCTGCATCTGTGCTGGGAACAGGGTGAGTGAGCTGGAAATACTGGCGTATACCAAATGTTATCGTTAGCCAAGCACATAAAATTCATTGCCATCCAGGAGTCTTGTTGTCACCATCGGTGTGTAAGCCTGCCTCGATAACCTACATCTACATTTGTATTCCGCAAGTCACCTTATGGTGTGAGGTAGAGGATACTTTGTGCTCCACTGTCTCTTCCCCCTTTTTCCTGTACCCGTGGCGAATGATTCGCAAGAAGAGCGATTACCGGTAAGCCTCCACGTGGGCTCGAATCTCTCTAATGATCCTTTCGCGAGATATACCTGGGAGGAAGCAACATATTGGTTGACTCTTCTAGGAACATAAGCTCTTGGAATTCTCACAGTAGATCATACCGTGATGAGAACGTCTCTGCAGCGTCTGCCACTGGAGCTGAAGGCCTTTTCCAGAAAAGCACCCGTTATCGCCTTATCTCATATGTCGCCTCACATTAACACTCTACTTTGGAGCGCGCGGTGCTGCTTCTATTGTGCGCAGTTGACACGTTCGTCTACAGAATGATGATGTAGACTATTCAGCGACAAATTCAGTTTTTATCTACAGACGAACGGAAGACCTTAAGCTACATTTGAACTATCGCGCTGCCGAATATGAGACGCATGTGTTACTACTGCACCAGCTCTCTCAGTCTAATAACTTTCTGAATCGAGAGAAGACCACAAACCACGCGTTTGCTGGAACATCCTGAAAAATTAAAAAAAATTCCTGAACTGAAATACGAACACGGTCCTCTTTCGCTGGGGCGATCAGCTAACTGAGCCTAAGATTCGAGTCAAAACGGCACTTTGTTAATACCATGTTGTTGTTGTTGTTGTGGTCTTCAGTCCTGAGACTGGTTTGATGCAGCTCTCCATGCTAATCTATCCTGTGCAAGCTTCTTCATCTCCCCGTACTTACTGCAACCTACGTCCTTCTGAATCTGCTTAGTGTAGTCATCTCTTGGTCTCCCTCTACGATTTTTACCCTCCACGCTGCCCTCCAATGCTAAATTTGTGATCCCTTGATGTCTCAGAACATGTCCTACCAACCGGTCCCTTCCTCTTGTCAACTTGTGCCACAAACTCGTCTTCTCCCCAATTCTATTCAATACCTCCTCATTAGTTATGTGATCTACCCATCTAACCTTCAGTATTCTTCTGTAGCACCACATTTCGAAATCTTCTATTCTCTTCTTGTCCAAACTATTTGTCGTCCATGTTTCACTTCCATACATGGCTACGCTCCATACAAAAACTTTCAAAAACAACTTCCTAACACTTAAATCTATACTCGATGTTAACAAATTTCTCTTCTTCAGAAACGCTTTCCTTGCCATTGCCAGTCTACATTTTATATCCGCTCTACTTCGACCATCATCAGTTATTTTGCTCCCCAAATAGCAAAACTCCTTTACTACTTTAGATGTCTCATTTCCTAATCTAATTCCCTCAGCATCACTCGACTTAATTCGACTACATTCCATTATCCTCGTTTTGCTTCTGTTGATGTTCATCTTATATCCTCCTTTCAAGACACTGTCCATTCCGTTCAACTGCTCTTCCAAGTCCTTTGCTGTCTCTGACAGAATTACAATGTCATCGGTGAACCTCAAAGTTTTTATTTCTCCTCCATGGATTTTAATAGCTACTCCGAATTTTTCTTTTGTTTCCTTTACTGCTTGCTCAATATACAGATTGAATAACATCGGGGAGAGGCTACAACCCTGTCTCACTCCCTTCCCAACCACTGCTTCCCTTTCGTGCCCCTCGACTCTTATAACTGCCATCTGGTTTCTGTACAAATTGTAAATAGCCTTTCGCTCCCTGTATTTTACCCCTGCCACCTTTAGAATTTGAAAGAGAGTGTTCCAGTCAACATTGTCAAAAGCTTTCTCTAAATCTACAAATGCTAGAAACGTAGGTTTGCCTTTCCTTAATCTTTCTTCTAGGATAAGTCGTAAGGTCAGTATTTCCTCACGTGTTCCAACATTTCTACATTAATGCCATATCTCACTCATATCACTTCAAACAAAGAAACGAAAGATACTGACAGACTGAAGCCTTGAGTGGTGTATAGCAGGTGTGCTTGCAGGGTGCAACTGCTAGAGATTTATACGTCAGCGGGAAAGTTCCAAGTTCAGTTAAGGGTTCGGCACACAGTTTAATCTTTCAGGAAATTCGACTAAATAATACACATTGCCAGAGGGTGAAAGAATCACCCGGAGTAGCTCACTGCACAGCACCATAGGGCAAGAACGCGTTGTCAGATGGCACTATATAATTTGCGGTTGTTTATGGTTCTGGCACTGAGTCGCAAAAGTTAATCACTGTGTTCGTAATAAGGAGAAGTGTTCAAATACCCTTGCGTCCATCTCGCTGTAAGTTTGCCTAAATAACTTCAAGCGAATGCCGGGATGTTTAATTACAAAATTTTCCGTCCCATGACTGTCAAATGCGAGCACGTGTTCCACACCGAGTGCCTTCTTTTGTGTCGTGGCCTGACAGGAACTAGGCAGATCACTGCCGCTAACCACGCTGCGTGTGACAGCTGAGATCGACTGTAGGTCGACAGCCGAAAACACGCTAGAGAAATCACGTTGCGAGACCAAGTAACGTGAACTCAAAAGAGTGCCGATGAACAAAGCCAGAACCATCTTGAACAACAACACACGATCTAAACTACACTGCCTGACAAGAAATGTGAAGCACCCACTACACAGAGTTGGATTTAATTTAACTTTGTACAGGCATACACCATCGGCAGACATGTAAATGATTAGAGCTGCAATTCTCTGTGACTGGTAGGACGACCAACAGAGTGCATTTGTGCTGTTCGAAATTAGTGTTGTCACCAGGGATGGTGAGGTACATAAAAGGCGTAAACAGCGTCAGATGTTAAGAGATCACTTCGAAGGACAAGGAGATGCCGCGTACTCCTGTGAGACAGCGTTATCAGCACCTGACAGAGTTTGAAAGGGGCCTCTTTGTGGGTGTTCATTTGTCCAGCTGGTCGAATTGTGCATTATACAGATATGTGTAGCATTCGAATGTAACAGTCGACCGATGGTGGACAGCAAGGGAACACAAGTGCAGCCAAATTCGTCGTCGAAGTTCCTGTCGCTCCGTCTGACCACCATAAGGGGGGATGGTCGTACTGTGCACCAAACACATCATAACCACGTCACAACTGCGTCTGCCATCCGAGAACAAGTAATGGACTCCCTGTAACATTCTGTGTAATTCCACATCACTGGTCGGAGAGCAGCAGGCGGACTATGTAATTAAAATCCCATACGTAGGCTCCCGTTAACACCACAGTGCGGAAGGCTGTGAATGTAGTGGTGCCACCACACTGCTGATTGATGGCATCGCGCTGTGTTCAGCGATGGATTCTGCACTTCCATGGATGACCATCGCCGACGAGAAGGGCGCCTACCTGAGGAGAGGCATCATGTTTCCAATATTTTGGTGAGGCACTGCAGTATTAGTCCTGGTGTCATACTGGCCGTCGGGTATGACTTCAGGTCACGGCTGGTGGTGACTGAGGGCACCCTGGTGACACAACAGTACGTTACTGACATCCTACGCCCTCATGTGTTACCTCTCATGTAACACTATCGTGGCGCCATTTTTAGCACTCCATGACTCAATCTTGAAAACGGTATCCTTATGTGATCGCTTTGTTACCCGTCATTCTGTCTGTCTATCTGCCTCTTACGAGCCCTTTTCATCAGGAACGGGTAGATATATCAAGTTTAAATCCACTGGAGAGACAAAATAAACTGGTACACCTGCCTAATAACGTGTAAGGCCCCCGCGAGCACGCAGAAGTATCGCAACACGACATGGCACGGACTCGACTAATCTCTGAAATAGTGCTGGAGGGAACTAACACTATGGATCCTGCAGGGCTCTCCATAAATACGTGGGCTGGAAATCTCTTCTGAACAGCACGTTGCAAGGCATCCCACATATGCTCAATAATGTTCATGTTTGGGGAGTTTGGTGGCCAGTGGAAGTGTTTAAATTCAGAAGAGTGTACATCGAGTCACTCTGTAGCAATTCTGGACGTGCAGGTGACGCATTGTCCTGCTGGAGTTGTCCATTTCCGTCGGAATGTACAACGGACATGAATGGATGCAGGCGATCGGACAGGACGCTTACCCAAGAGTCACACGTCAGAGTCGTATCTAGACGCATCAGGGATACTATATCACTCCAACTGCATACGCCCCACACTATTACAGAGCTTCCACCAGCTTGAACAGTCCCTTGCTGAAATGCAGTGTCCATGGATTCATGCGGTTGTCTCCATACTCGTACACGTCCATCCGCTCGATACAATTTGAAACAAGACTTGTCAGACCAGGAAACATGTTTCCAGTCATCAACAGTCCAATGTCGGTGTTGAAGGGCCCAGACAAGGCGTAAAACTTTGTTTCGTGCAAGTGTTATACTTCTGTCACGCTTATTGATTCTCTTTAGTCGTCGTTGATCCCGTTCTTGCAGGATCTTTTTCCAGCCGCAGCGATGTCGGAGATTTGGTGTTTTACCGGATTCCTGATATTCACAGTACATTCATGGACTGGTCGTACGGGAAAATATCCACTTCATCGCTACCTCCGAGATACTATGTCACATCGCTCGTGCACCGACTATACCACCACGTTCAGACTCACTTCAATCTTGATAACCTGCCACTGTAGTAGCAGTAACCAATCTAACAACTGCAACAGACAATTGTTGTCTTATATAGGTGTTGCTGATCACAGCACCGTGTTGCGGCTGTTTACATACCTCTGTATTTGAATACGCATGCCTATACCAGTTTCTTTGGCGCTTCAGTGTATACATCACATATTAAGGTCTATGGTCCCATGCACGTATAAAAATTTGAAGCTTCTAAATCACTAGAATCAAAAGATACGCCCATTTATGTCACATATTTTGATCATATTAGAGTTTTCAGCTCAGTTCCCGAGTTTGCAGAAAAATAATATTGAATTAAAGATTGGTTCGACTTCTTTCAAGAACACAAACTACACACATCAAAAAAAGTTTTGCATCACTCCGATTCTCAGAACTCCTGACGATAGGCTTTGACTGTGTACATTGTATCACAGACACAGACCTTTTGACCGTTCAGAGATGTCACTAAACCCGCCCACAGATGTAAACAACCATGCATGAGCAGCGCTTATTAGACGGAGGGGGTCCGACAGCCGAACAGTTCCAGTCATTCCACGAGGAAGGAGGTACATGGCTCGTATTGTCTGTAGTTCAACTATGCCTGCACGATCAATACCGCATTGTTACTTTGTGCCAGGAAGGGCTCTCAACAAAGGAAGTGTCCAGGTGTCTCAGAGTGAACGAAAGCGATGTTGTTCGGTCATGGAAGAGATACAGAGAGACAGGAACTGTCGATGACATGCCTCGCTCCGGCCGCCCAAGGGCTACTACTGCAGTGGAAGACCGCTTCCTACGATGGCTCGGAGGAACCCTGACAGCAACCGCACCATGTTGAATAATGCTTTTCGTGCAGTCACAAGACATCGTGTTACGACTCAAACTGTGCGCAATTGGCTGCATTATGCGCAACTTCACTCCCGACGTCCATGGCGAGGTCCATCTTTGCAACCGCGACACCATGCAGCCGAACAAAATGCCGAATGGACTGCTCAGGATTTGCATCACGTTCTCTTCACCGATGGGTGTCGCATATACCTTCAACCAGACAATCGTCAGAGACGTGTTTGCAGGCAACCAAGTCAGGCTGAACGTCTTAGACACACTATCCAGCGGGTGCAGCAAGGTGGAGGTTCCCTGCTATTTTGGGGTGTCATCATGTAGGGCCGGCGAACGCTGCTGGTGATCATGGAAGGCGTCGTGACGTCTGTACGATACGTGAATGCCATCCTCCGACCGATAGTGCAACCATGTCGCGGCAGCATATTGGGGAGGCATTCGTCTTCATGGACGACAATTCGCGCCCCCATCGTGCACATCATGTGAATGACTTCCTTCAGAATAACGACATCGCTCGACTAGAGTGGCAAGCATGTTCTCCAGACTTGAACCCTATAGAACATGCCTGGAATAGATTTAAAAGGGCTGTTTATGGACGACGTGACCCACCAGCCACTCTGAGGGATCTACGCCGAATCACCATTGAGCAGAGGGACCATAAGGACAAACAGTGCCTTGATGTACTTGTGGATAGTATGCCACGACGAATATAGGCGTGCATCAAAGCAAGAGGATGTGCTACTGGGTATTAGACGTACCGGTGTGTACAGCAATCTGGATCGCTACCTCTGAAGGTCTCGCTGTATGGTGGTGAGGAGGAGGAGAGATTAGTGTTTTAACGTCCCGTCGACAACGAGGTCATTAGAGACGGAGCGCAAGCTCGGGTGAGGAAAGGACGGGGAAGGAAATCGGTCGTGCCCTTTCACAGGAACCATCCCGGGATTTGCCTGAAGCGATTTAGGGAAATCACGGAAAACCTAAATCAGGATGGCCGGAGACGGGATTGAACCGTCGTCCTCCCGAATGCGAGTCCAGTGTGCTAACCACTGCGCCACCTCGCTCGGTCTGTATGGTGGTACAAGATGCAGCGTGCGGTTTTCATGAGCAATAAAAAGGGCGGAAATGATGTTTATGTTGATCTCTAATCCAATTTTCTGTACAGGTTCCGGAACTCTCGGAACCGAGATGATGCAAAACTTTTTTTATGTCTGTATTATTTTATTACCCAAACAAGTTTCATCAAAGTTGTGGCATTCTCAGTGTTTTTTTAGTTATTTTCCTGAAATACTCACATACAAGTTATTGTAAGGTTAAAAATATGATACACCGGATTTTGTTGTCATTTAAATTGTATGTGCACGTTACCTTTTATTTAACATTATATATGTCCTGTGACTACCAACCAAAATCTAAATTAGTACACCATGTCATCTGCAAACATGAGGGAGGCTAGAAAATCGAGTGCACTGATTTGTTTTTGTTTATTATCCAATCTTTAAAATGTAGGCTCTGTTAAAATTGGTGGCATATGCCAGTTTTTGGCGTTACCATCGTGTATTTTGCTAGTCATTAACTGGGCAAGTTTGTTTTCATATAACAAATTTGGTATTTTGTGTAGTTGAGCTGAACCTGTGGACATCAATAAAAGCTTTGCGGAGCTTAGGTATGGGGAACTATTTCGTGTAGTTTGTTATTCATGGATTATGTTTGGTATTTTGACAGAGTTCACTCACGTTTTCTTCTGCTCGTTTGTCAATACTGCGTCCTGTTATGTTGCTGTGGCTTGGTCACATGCTTCACTGAAGAAGGCTTCTGTGCCAACCTCTTCACCTCAAATTAGCATTTGCAACCAACGTGCTCAATTATTTGCTGGATGTATTCCAATCTCTGTTTTCCTCCACAGTTTACACTTTCTAAAGCTCCGTTTAGTATCATGGAAGTCATTCCCTGATGTCTTAACAGATATCCTGTCATCCTCTCCCTTGTACGTGTCAGTGTTTCCCTCGCCTTTCCTCGCCGATTCTCCAGAGAACGTCCTAATTTCTTACCTTATCAGTTCAACCTGTAAGTAGGCTGTTTAGGTTTTTATACTGGTAGCGCCACGTAGCGCTCTGTATGAAAATCACTGGCTGTGCTGTGTGCAGTCTGTGGCTAGTTTGCATTGTTGTCTGCCATTGTAGTGTTGGGCAGCTGGATGTTAACAGCGCGTAGCGTTGCGCAGTTGGAGGTGAGCCGCCAGCAGTGGTGGATGTGGGGAGAGAAATGGCGGAGTTTTGAAATTTGTAAGACTGGATGTCATGAACTGCTATATATATTATGACTATTAAGGTAAATACATTGTTTGTTCTCTATTAAAATCTTTCATTTGCTAACTATGCCTATCAGTAGTTAGTGCCTTCCGTAGTTTGAATCTTTTATTTAGCTGGCAGTAGTGGCGCTTGCTGTATTACAGTAGTTCGAGTAACGAAGATTTTTGGTGAGGTAAGTGATTTGTGAAACGTATAGGTTAATGTTAGTCAGGGCCATTCTTTTGTAGGGATTTTTGAAAGTCAGATTGCGTTGCGCTAAAAAATATTGTGTGTCAGTTTAAGGACAGTCGTATAATTGTTCTAAAGGGACGTTTCATATGTCGACCCTTAGCCAAGGATACCTCACTGGAATCTTCTGATTTTGTTCTTGTAGCTTGTGTAATTATTGTAGCTATTGTTTACTGCTAGCGCGTAATCATAGAGAGAATTTCCTTTGTAGTTGTAGTTTTCATTGTTTTACAGTAAAACAGGTGTGGCACGCATGTAAATTTGCACCAAGTATTTCGCAGCTTGCAATTAACTAGATATTATTTTCAGCGCTATGTTAATGTGTTCTCTTATTTTCTGTGTTATCGTGTGAAATATTGTGACAATAATGGCGTGTGAAAAACGTAACACTAGGCTCCAAAGTAAACAGAGAAATAATAGTGACGACGAGCGTAGCTTACCAGCACCGCTGTGTAATGAATTAACAGACATTCAAAGTAGTAATTTGGTAACTGTGCATAGGGAAATGGAGCAGGCATCAAATAATGGTGTAGACAGTGAAACAGGTAGTGAACAGGGAAGCATTATCGATCGATCGGTCGGCAACAGCTCGCCTCAGGAATCGGGAATGACAGAACACAATATTGCAAATACTGTAGACTCAGGTTTTGGGTTCTCACCGTTTTCTCAAATGAGTCAAGACATATTTTCCGCTTGTCAAAATGTGAATGTTGCCGGTGCAAATTCACTGCCGAAAAGCACTCAGGAACATGTTTCAGACACCAGTGCATTGTTATTACAATTAATGCAACAAATGGGACTAAAGCTTCAAAAGTTAGACACAATGGAACAAAATCACAGACAAACACAGCAAAAGCTTCAAAAGTTAGACACAATGGAACAAAATCTTCAAAAGTTAGACACAATGGAACAACACCAGAGACAAACACAGCAACAGTTAGACGCAATGGAACAAAATCTTCACACCATGCTTGAACAAACACGTGAAGCTTTAATTACTGAGTTACATAAAATCGAATCGAAATGTCAAAAAGTCTGTTGTAACGACGTAAAAACACAAATTTGTGAGCATTTTCAACCTATTTTTTCGCGGCATGAAAATGCATTACAGAATCACGAAGCAGCCATAAAAGAATTGCAAATTATTGTTCATGAAGATCATGAGACCTTGCAAGCTAAAATTGACTCAGTTGCACCTACCGATTCGGTTACGCAACTTGCAAAAACTCAGGAAAACTTAAAGGACACAGTAGAAAGACACATGGAGGAAATTAGTTCATTATCAGAGAAAGTAGTTGAACTTTCGGATCAGCTAAATAATTTATCTACGAAGGTAGATGATAATCTGAATGACACAAAACCGGTAGTCTTTAATGACACAGAAGAGTGCAAACAAATTAGGAAATTCAAACAAAATCAGAATCAAATTAATACGCAACACCAAAGAGAAATCCGGGAAGTACAAGATCAGCTGACACAAGTAATACAAAAATTACACATTTCAGAGGACACTCGCGCTCCAACACGGGATGAGGGACTTAGAAATACGGAACAACCACAAAATAATAACACAGGACACTTCGGAAATTATGAAAGAAATTGGCAAGGCACTCCGAATTTTGAGATGGAACCGCCGAAACGACGTAACAATGACCGACATGTGACTCGCCGACATGATGATTTTGACTATAAGCTGTTCATTACTACACGTAAATTCAAAACATTTAAGAATTCTGGCAACAACATTCATCCACAAGCATGGCTCCATCAATTCTCTCATTGTTTTCCTCCCAACTGGTCATTAGAGCACAGATTAGAATTTATGTGTGGCTACTTAGAGAATGAACCAGTTGTAAGAATGCGATCGGTCATTCACGATTGTCACAGTGAAGGAGAATTTTACCATGCTTTCCTCTCAGCATATTGGTCTCAAGCTACACAAGACCGAGTAAAACATAGCATCATAATGATGAAACATTTCGAACAATCTGAATTTTCCAGTCTTGTGAAATATTTTGAAGACATGTTGCACAAGAATCAGTACCTGTCAAACCAATACAGCCCCTCAGAACTCATCCACATTTGCTTAATCAAATTACCTGAACATTTACGACATATTATTTTAGCAGGACGTTGCAAAGAAGACATTGTGGCTTTTCAGGGACTGTTACAAGAACTGGAAATTGACACTGACAATCGGGGAACACGGAAACAGGAGCACAACGATTACAGGTCACATCCGTCACAATTCCACGATGACAGAAATAATAACTGGACACGACAAGGCTATTCTCACAACACATATCGTGACCAAAACAGACACCACCCGTATGACAACCGTTGGCAGAGTAGTAATAATTACAGGGAACGATCACCTCTCCGCAGTAGTGACTATCACAGAGACAATCAGAGAAACCGACAATTTGGGAACCAAAGTAATTATTATCAAGGGAGACGAATAACTTTAGACGCAACGGTCCAGCGCGCAGTTACGATTCAGGGAGAAATTCTCCACCACGTGACCGACAAGAAAGAAACTATGGCATCTACCGACATGACGACAGACGATATGATCGTAACGACAGACCTGAATTGCATCAGAACTGGCGGGATTCAGACAGAGCAGGGCCCTCTTGAGGAGGTGAATTTGTAGAAGTTAGGTCTCCAAATCCCAATAACGACGCGCGCCAACAAAGAGACAATAGGCAATGACTCACACCGCTGGCAGCCACAAAACGTACTTATGAAACTAACGACGCAGCTGCCGTAGCTAGTAATGACGTAAAAATGGAAGACATTAGGGACATCTTACTCCAGGAACACAACATAAAACGTAACAACATTGCATATCCTGTGATTCACATTACTGTAAATGACGTAAAATTTACGGGAGTACTTGACTCTGGCAGTCCCATTTCAGTAATTAGTGAAACAGCTTTTAGCAAATGCAACAAATCGAACGATTGCCCCACACTTCCGTTATGTAAGATTAAATTACAAGGTGCAATCTTTGGAAAAAGTGTAGTGTACGCCAACAAACCAATTTAGAATTCTTTTGCCAAAGCCACAGTTTCTCTATGAACTTTCTTATTGTTCCATTATTGTCGACGGAAATTATATTGGGAGTAGACTTTTTGAATGAATACAAAGCAATCTTAAACTTTCACGACGCTGAAATAAGTTTAGAGAAGGAAGGTAAGTCAATAGCTTTGAAATTTGAAGATTGGCTCTCAAACCATGACGAAGAAATTAATCGGCTTTACCTTCTGTTGGACAACAGTTCGGAATTTTCTACGGAACTAGACACTAACAACCACTCTGCAAGTACTGACAGGGATGATATGGACGGCATATTTGAAATTAATGAGTTAATTCAGAATAAAATTCAAACAATTGAGAATTGTAATGACACTGATAGGCAGGACCTTTTTGAGATTTTACAAGAACATTCCACAGTTTTTACTCACAAAACAGGAACAATCAAGGGATTTCAATACCAATTTCGTGTTCGTGAGCATACTAAATTTTGTGTTAGACCATACGTAATTCCAGCACATTATAGGGACCGTGTTAGAACAGAAATACAATCTATGCTTGACGAGGGCATTATTGAGCCTGCAGTAAGCTCATACAACAATCCATTACATGTTGTTGAGAAGAAAAATGGATCGATCAGGCTTGTCTTAGATTCGAGACAAATCAATACTATCATTATTCCTGAAACAGACAGGCCGCAAACGTTGGAAGAACTTCTTCAAAATTTTAATGGTGTAAAAGTGTTGTCTTCCATTGATCTCAGATCCAGCTTTTAGCAGATCGAACTTCATCCAGAATGTAGAAAATACATAGCTTTCCTTTGTTTCGGCGTTTGTTATCAGTTTCGGAAACTTCCTTTTGGTTTGAACATTTCTTCGGCAGCATTCATTCGCGCGCTAAATTCCATATTACCTGAGTTCTTAAAACGTCACATCACCTTATATGTGGACGATATTTTAATAGCAGAAGCTTCATGGGAACAACATAATCGCATCCTCAACAGTTTGTTACGTATTTTTGCAGAATCTGGAATTACAGTTAACTTGGAAAAGTCTGAATTCGGTAGGTCAAAGGTGAGGTTTTTGGGACATATTATTTCTTCTGAAGGCATTCAGCCGGATCCTGAAACGTTAGAAGCAATCAGAGCCATTCCAGTTCCATCCACAAAAAAACAGGTCCGCAGTTTTCTAGGTCTCGTAAATTTTTACCGTCGTTTTCTGAATATGCAAATTCTTGTTACACCAAAACTTTGTTCTCTCACTGGAAAAAATACTATTTGGAACTGGGACGAACAAGCACAGTTGGAATCCAATTCTTTGAAAGAATCGCTACTTAACGCGCCAATACTAGCTCATCCAGATCTGTCACAAGATTTCTGCCTTAGCACGGATTCTTCTAAAGTCGGTCTTGGTGCCCATTTATTTCAAGAAGCCACAGAAAATGACACTACTGTTCAGAAAACCATTGCTTTTGCTAGCCGAGTGCTAACAAAATCTGAAAAAAATTATTCCGTTACTGAATTAGAAGCTTTAGCAATCGTTTGGGCATTTAACAAATTCCGTTTCTTTCTTTCTGGTAAGCACGTAAAAGTATACAGTGATCATCGTGCATTACAATTTCTTATGTCTTCAAAATTAAATCATGACAGGTTAAAACGTTGGGTATTGTTTCTGCAAGAATTCCACTTCACAATAGTCTACATTCCCGGCAAGGAGAACATTGTTGCGGACGCACTGTCACGCGCACCGGCTGGGCTGGAGAAAAGTAACACAAAAGGCAACCTCGAAAAAAATTTCAGTATTCTTTACATTCAGAAAGTCGCCTTTGAAAATTTCATCACCACATCTTTAAAGGACATTGCTCATGAACAAGATAAAGATCCGATTTGGAAAGACATCAACAGCAAATGGCATGAAAAGACACACACATAGATTCGGCATTATTATCTGGTTAGAAACAACATACTGTTCAAACGCTGCACTGTTGATGACAAGTTATGGGTACTTTACATTCCTGACGATTTTGTTAATAAGCTCATTTGGTACATTCATTTCAGCTACGCACATTTTGGCCCACGAAAATGTTATCATATTCTTGGAACGACTTGTTATTTTAACAATATGGAAAAGAGAATTCGAAGAGTCTTGTCTATTTGTAAACTTTGTCAAAAGGCGAAACCATCTACTATCTCCCATCGTGCTCCGCTGTTTCCTATCATTCCTTCTAAATTAAAAGAATTTGCTGCTGTTGATCTCTTGGGACCGCTTGTCAGAACATCTAATGGATTTTCGTATGTTCTAGTCGCTGTTGAACTTACTTCAAAATTTGTTTCTTTCACACCGTTACGTAAAGCCACTGGACGGTCTGTATCCAACGCCTTTGTCAAAAATTTCTTACGTGAAGTTGGACACGTTAGCAAAGTCATTTCAGATAACGAACCTCAATTCAGATCTGCTGTTTGGTCCCGCATGCTTCGGAATCATAAAATCAAACCCGTTTTTATTTCATTGTACTCACCACATTGTAACCCGTCTGAACGGATTATGAAAGAAATCAATAAGCTTTGCAGACTTTATTGTCACAGAAAGCATCAGCATTGGGACAGATATTTACACCTATTTCAAAATGTGCTGAATGAAATGCCTCATGATTCCACTGCTTTACCACCTACTCTTGTGCTAAAGAATGAAGAACCACCGAACAGAATCAGAGAGCTTGTACCTTTCCTGAATACACGTAAACTTCGACACAAAGACATAATTGATTTGGCTCTTAAAAATATAAAATCTGCAGCAGACAAAAGGAGAAAACTACACGGTAAAGCAAATGCAAAGAAATTGTATATTGGTCAGAAAGTTCTCATTAAAGCTCATTCATTGTCACACAAGAAAAAACACTTGAGTCACAAATTCTTTCTAGTTTACAATGGACCTTACAGAATCCGACGTATACCACATGATAATTGCGTTGAAGTTGAAACTCTGCGTACTAGGAAGAGTAAAGGTTTACACCACATTTCACATGTAAAACCGTTTATTGAAAGATAATCTGGTTTTTAAACTTTGTCTTTGCCATATAACTTTTCACTTTACATTGCTAGTATGCTTTGTCAGACTTAGAATCTGTTAACATACAACAATCCTTGAAGTTAAATATCCAGTCTAGATCCTAGGGAACATTTTTAAACAGAAATTACGAATGCATTGTTATAATGAGCAGACGACACAGTGTTGTATTTGTACATTCTTGCTTGTTAGTTGCACGATTACGTAACGACTATAAGGCTCACATACTTAGAACATTTACCAGTACTGCTAATGAGATTTTAGTGCAACATTTTGGTTTACTCGAAAATACATTCTGAATTAAAGTACTTTCTGAGAGATACCAGATGACACAGTGGTTAGTTTATGTGACAGCTACACGATTTTATCACGACGCTACTAATGAGTGACAATTTACAATGTTGCTTTTGCGGTGTTTCTGTTTTATATTTGCACAGTTTTTCTGAATTATTCTGGAAAGTAAAACATGTTTTAGTAATAACTTTTGTGCTATAGCTACAAGGAGACAGCCTTTTCCATAGGACAACAATACGTTACAGCACAGTACTTTCCTCATCACCGCAATAAGCATAATAACTAAGATATCTATACGCAAAGCATTTCACTTTTGTTTATCATGAGGTAAGTACATTGGCTTCGGCAGAACTTAGCTTTCGGAGGACGATAACTACGACACTTCCACACAGATTATCTTACAGCAAGACGCACATTTAGTGCTACAGGACACGTATTTGAGTGATTAATTTCGCACTTAAAACATGCATTTTTAAAGATATTTGAAGTACAATGATACAAAGGTTTTCCGTAATAATTTCATTCCATTGTTGTAACCTGTAACACCTAAGGGTATAATTACATTAATCCTCAGGGGGGTACACGCTTACTTTGAGTACCATGTGTCTGGCAAGCACAAGGAGCCCTAGCTAATATGGTATTTGCTTATACAACTTTACACATCGGTACCATATTTCTGTAACACACAAATTACACAGCTATCTGATCATTTAACTGAGAGATAAACATTTTTTTTACTACATCAGTGACACATGTTTACGCAATTTCACAGTTGGGTAACTACACACTTATGAAATTGTATTTTGTCTGTACTTTGTGAAATGTTCATATTTTTCGGAACCACTGTGATACTATGAGAGCTTTGAATGCCGTATTTCTTATGGGATCATGATTTTTAAAGTACGTTTGAGGAAGATGACACTTTTGACATGAGCAGAGAATTTTTTTTAGGTTTTGAAATTATTGGAGGAAGCTACGACGATTTTGAGAGTTGACTGAGGTGTTATGATGTTATTATTACGATGACTATGTGTATTATGCTGTTGCGGTATGTTTATGATCAGTAAGCTGATGCTATATGAGTTATTTGATTATGCTACGTATCTGTAATGATGAAATATTGAAGAAGTGTCGACGAATAAGGTAAGGAATAATGAGTAGTGGTTAGGGACTCTGGTTTGTGAAAAAGGTTGTTGGAAACCAAGAATCGTACTTTAAGAGTTATGAAATGTGTGTATATGCGTGAATGTATCACAATGCTGGCGAAAATTTTTTGGACGCTGTTACATTTATAGGATTTTGTTTCTACAGATGTGTAACACTAATTCTTGGCCTGTGAAATATTTTTATATGAGACTGCCACTGTAGTGCAAACTGGTGTCATAAATATTTCAGCAAGAAAGTTAAGTGACCACCTGCACGTAATGCGTCGTGGGCACCCAGCTGGGCGACAATCGCCTGGAAAAAAGCCATTAGCGTGTGCCCCTTTCTGAGATACAGGTGGAGAAAAAAAAAGGGAGGCCATTATCCTCGCTATTGACGTTCCTTTGTAGAAAGCATCGCAAAAACGACATGGTCGAACTTGAAAACATATGATTAAACTGTGGAGCTCTTAATTTATGATATTTACTGAAATGCCTAATGAAATGACGAGAAATATTTTTATGTCTATACACCTGATTATGACTACTGTCTCTCTAGTTGAGAGATTTTTCTACTAACTTATAAAATGCCTCATGACTACTGAATGATGTTCTCATGCTTTACTTTGTACATAGTTGCTTATTTCATTTGATATCTGGTTTCCAGCTGTCTTGCAGCATTGGTTTCATAAAATAAAATTAAATGCATTTGCTAATGTGAACACTTTCTGTCAACAGATCTATTAAATAATAATTTTGTGATCCACATTCTTCAAAAAAGGAGCACTTGGAAAGGAAAGAACAATAAGAAGGGACTAGTAACAGTAACTGCATACATAATATTCTTTTCAAGTACATGGTAATATTTTTTTTACAATAAGTTGTTGTGGTGCACCACTTTAATTACATAGACATTAAGATGTGATTATACATTACCTTTGTCTGCATTGTTATTTTGAATGTACTATTTTTTCTGCTTGAGCTTTGTCATGTTTAGGTATAAGTTATTTCATTTTCTGCTGCTGCTTGCCAGGCATAGTGTTACTGAATTTGACTTTGTATTATTCTGTTAAGCCAGTTTTACTAATGATTTATTTTTCTTGTTTGCTGCTCATTGCCTTATATTAGTTGTAATATTGCTGCTTGCTTTGACAATTTCCATTTTTTTTTCATTGCTATTTGTATTAATTGTTTTGTGCTGCTGCATTGCCTCGTCCCTTAGTTTAGCATCTGAGCTCAGTAGATTTAAGTTAACTTAAGAGGGGGTAGACTATATAAGAACCTAACTATGGAGAATAGGGAAAGAATGCATTGAGAAGTTATATGAAAACGATTTGGGCCAAAATGAGTATTGTACAATGAGCCATAATTATTTTGAAAGAAATATGGTTAGAATACAGAAAAGAGGTATAGATAGGACTTTTTGGGAATAATAATGAATGAAGGGAGATCTCCAAGAATTAAAGAAAGTTTTGTTTGCAAAATACTGCAGTAAAACAAACCCTGTCCTTTCCTTTTGTATTATTATGCTATGTGTTTGTGTACCCTTGTGTATTTCTTTTCTTCCTGTCTCTGTGTACTGTTTCATAGAAATTTTTTTCTGTTCTAGTACTAAGCTACATTCACTATGATGAGGAATACTGTTATCCTCAAATATAATTTGCATTTATAACATGTTATTTACTTTGTAAAGATGTTAGACATTATTAATTCTGTTCTGTTTTAATGCTCATGTGTGAAGTTGATGTTTCAATAATTATTCTGATCTTTTATATCTTTTATGTATGTACTCATGTCATAATTCCTGTAACACTGATGTATATGTTATTTCGATTCTTTTGTAAAGCTTGTACTACAAATGTTATCTGTATTGTTATGTTCTTTAATGATGTATTTTGTACCTTTGTAATTGTATTCTTATGTTATAAAATTGTAATTGACACCAGTTCATCATATTATTAACTTGTAAGTTCCATTTCACTGCACACATTTCTGTTGGTCATAGTATATGGACAATATGTGAGAAGTAGGGACTCATAGTGTTTGCACGTGTGTTAATAATTCAGCAAGGGACTGGATAACAGCATTGCTGGTTCTAAGGACAATTAAACAAAAAAAAATTGTGAGTGCACAAGTGGTGGTTTATGGACTTGCTATATTGTCCGCAAGACTCTTCGATGGTGATTGTGCACCGGTACAGTCGCAACAGATGGTTGCTGGCTGTCTCTACAAGGACTACAGTGGGTCTGCATCTTTGATGGTCCACCAATACCGTAATCTCTACCAGGACTACAGTGGGTCTGCTCTGTGATGACCTACCTACCAATATTCTTCAAAACGTCGAATGACTCTGCTGTGGGTTTGCTCTGTTGTGGCCCATTACCTGTCTGCATGTAAAGAGTCAGCATTATCATTCCGTTGGAAGGACAACACTACTTCTTCAAGACTACATGGAAATCCACTACTTCCGTGTGCATTTTCTTTTACTGCTCAGACTTTGAGAAAAACACTGCAATCTTACTGTGATAAACGATCAGGACTGTCTTTATGGACTGTGAGAAAATTTTAGCTTTTGACCAACATTGTATCAATAAGTGTGTGCATTTGATTTCTTTGTTATTGTAATTGTGAACAAAATTTTAACGAATATGTATTGGCCAGTGCCCAAAAAAATTTGTAAAATTTTTTGTGGGGAGCATGGGGGCTATGTAAGTAGGCTGTTTAGGTTTTTATACTGGTAACGCCACGTAGCGCTCTGTATGAAAATCATTGGCTGTGCTGTGTGCAGTCTGTGGCTAGTTTGCATTGTTGTCTGCCATTGTAGTGTTGGGCAGCTGGATGTTAACAGCGCGTAGCGTTGCGCAGTTGGAGGTGAGCCGCCAGCAGTGGTGGATGTGGGGAGAGAAATGGCGGAGTTTTGAAATTTGTAAGACTGGATGTCATGAACTGCTATATATATTATGACTATTAAGGTAAATACATTGTTTGTTCTCTATTAAAAACTTTCATTTGCTAACTATGCCTATTAGTAGTTAGTGCCTTCCGTAGTTTGAACCTTTATTTTGCTGGCAGTAGTGGCGCTTGCTGTGTTGCAGTAGTTCGAGTAACAAAGATTTTTGGTGAGGTAAGTGATTTGTGAAACGTATAGGTTAATGTTAGTCAGGGCCATTCTTTTGTAGGGATTTTTGAAAGTCAGATTGCGTTTCGCTAAAAAATATTGTGTGTCAGTTTAAGGACAGTCATGTATAATTGTTCTAAAGGGACGTTTCAAACCTAATTACAATATTTTTCTGTAGCACCGTTTCGCAAATACTTCGATTCTCGTCCGTTCTGGTTCTCCCATAGTCCATGTCACACTACCACACACGGCCGTGCTCCAAACTTATAAGGGGTATTCAAATGAAACCAGGTCACTAGTGTAAAGTAACGGTAACGATTTAATTAACTCAAAAATGTAGTTATACACAGTGCACATACTCAAAAATTCTCGCCAAAACTGTTTGCACATTTATCCCATTGTGACACAAGCCATTCGATTCCATCCTTGAAGAAGCTAGTAGGCTGCTGTCGGATCCAGGGCTGGACCCAGCCACCCACTTCGTCGTCCGTTGCGAATCGACGTCCGCGAATAGCTTGTTTTAGAGGTACAAACACATGAAAGTCACACGGTGAAAGGCTGTCCAAGACTAAAGCATTCACTTCCGTAACCATTTGCGGTGTGATGACACGATGAGCGTGTCCAGGACGAGGGACGAGCATCATCTTCCAGTGACTCGCAGACTCGCCTCCCTCACGGAATCGTATGCGCCATTCCACAACACTTGAACGACTCAGACTGTACTCACCGTACATAGCCTTCATGTGCCGATACATTTCATAGTCTGCAACTCTCTCCGCCGCCAAAAATCGAATCATTCCTCGTTGTTCCTGCATACTCGCCTGCACGTTCAGTAGTGGAATATAACTAGTGTGACCACCTTGCCTTCGGCGTGAAACCACACTGGGGCTATACAACATCAAACAGTGCGCACGCCCAATCTCTCTAGCAGTAGATGGCGCCACCATACCCGCAGTTACGTGGTGCCACCTTACGGGCAAGGCAAAGGTAGACGCACTGACCAGGTTTCATTTGAATGAATCTCATACATTCTCAGAAACTTCTTCCTCACATTAATGACTATGTTCAATACTAGAAGACTTCTCTTGGCCAGGAATGCCTTTTTTGGCAGTGCTAGTCTGCTTTTCATGTCCTCCCTGCTCCGTCCGTCAGGAGTTACTTTGCTGCCTAGGTAGCGGAATCCCTTAACTTCATCTACTTCGTGATCACTAATTCTGATGTTAAGTTTCTCGCTGTTCTCATTTCTGCTACTTCTCATTACTTTCGACTTTCTTCGACTGACTCTCAATCAATATTGCATACTCATTACACTTTTCATTCTATTCAGCAAATCCTGTAGTTCTTCTTCGTTTGCACTGAGGACAGCAATGTCATGCAATCTTATCATTGACATCCTTACACCTTGAATTTTAATTCCACTTGAACCTTTCTTTTATTCCTGTCGTTGCTTCTTCGATGTAGATTGAACAGTAGGGGCGAAAGTCTACATCCCTATCTTACTGGTAACTTTAAAACTAGATATAAAGAACATATAAGAAGTTGGAAATATGAAAACAGTTACTCTACCTTCGCCAAACATCTGATAAAACATGGACATGAACCATCCAACATGGAATGTGACATGACAGTAATCAGAGTGAATAATCACAACAAAAAACTCGTGACATTGCAAGAAAACTTTCACATACAAAGATCCATTGCAATAGAAAAGAAAGTACTCAATGACCAAATCCACATAAACAATAACTCACTGATCATGCTAGCCAGCAAAACAATAGCAAACCGAACTGAATAATTAATGTATCTCCTTCCCCTCTTCTCTCTCTCTCTCTCTCTCTCTCTCTCTCTCTCTCTCTCTCTCTCTCTCGCCCCCCCCCCTCCACACAGACCACATGTAGTCATACTAAAAGAAATAAATAAAATAATAATAATCATACATTTGCACATATCAAATTACACACACACACACACAAACTCATTTTTATTAAAAAAACAACAATACATTTGCACACAGCAAATTACACACACAAAAACACACACACACAAACAAACACATATTTATTTAAAAAAAAAAAACAATAATACATTCATACACAGCAAATTACACACACACACACACACACACACACACACACACAAACTCATATTTATTTAATAATAATATATTTGCACACAGCAGATTACACAAACACACACACACACACACACACACACACACACACACACACACAAACTCATATTTATTTTTAAGAAACAATAATACATTTTCACACAGCAAATTACACACACACATAAACTCATATTTATTTCGAAGAAAAATAAAAGAAAAAAACAGCAGAATACACACAACAAACGAAAAACATCAAACACAACAGAAATGAAAGACAGACAAACACACAACAGTTGGCAACACTACACACCGAAAACACACATACGTTAATCACCAAATGGAACTGAAAGCGAAATATGCGATGTGACAAATGTGTATAAATAACGCCGGAAATCGGCCAGCTGGAGTATGAAGACCAACAAATACATCTCTAGGAAAACATACATGTGTCAACAGCGCTGGAAATCGCAAGTAACACCGAACGATACATTAACAATACGGAACTTGTGCTACAAAAGTTGCTTTTAACCTAAAAAGCAAGAAGAAAAACACGGCAAAATGTAATATATCAGCATATTATATCTATCACGTCCGCACCGATAGCTAAGTGGTCAGCGTGACGGATTGCCGTCCTAAGGGCCCTCGTTCGATTCCCGGCTTGGTCAGGGATTTTCTCCGCTCAGGGACTGGGTGTCGTGTTGTCTTCATCACCATTTCATCCCCATCCGGCGCGTAGGTCGCCCAATGTGGCGTCGAATGTAATAAGACCTGCATCAAGGCGGCCGGTCCTGCCCCGCAAGGGGCTTTCCGGCCAATGACGCCAAACGCTCATTTACATTTTTCCATATCTATCATATATTACGTTAATTGTACGTATAAAAAGAAAATGTATTTCAGGCAATTGAGGATGCTTCCCAAATTAATGAAGCGAAACGTGTATGACAACAAACAAACTGCCTTCCTTTACTTGCATAGACAGTACATACCTCCACAAATTTAGAGCAACTACGGGAAACATGGAAAACAGATAAAAATGATAGTATTTCTCATCGAAAAGTGTATCTAACATAAACAGTATCTCTCATCAAGAAGTATAATAAACTAGCTATAATTATTATGGTCTCTGTTTTTAACATTTCAGCAAGTTCCAAAGCTTCGTAGGAGCATAGTCACTTAGTTCTGTACTTTCGTAACTTTTTATGACTGTATTAATTTTTGACATCATGACTTTGTAACTTGTATCATATATTTAATTCCTTCCTCTTACCCCCTTCCTTAAACACACCCACAACATTTTACTGTCCTATTTTCACAGTTATATTACTTTTATACTATGTTTAGGGTCAGAGTTAAAAGCCCCCCTTATTTTATCCAATTGCGTCCCTGGTTTAGTCAATAAAAAACAAAATAAGTCATATGATATGATTGTTTCTATGTATTTTGATTTTATAATTAAGTATTATCTTCCTTTATTAATTTTTGTCTCTATGCTAAATGACCTTTCTTGATTTTGTCTTATGACTACATAGTAATTCTGCTGCAATATTTCTTAACCAACATGTTACAGTGTAGGTTCATACTTGGTCTCTTTAGTAATGTGTGATAAATCTATTTTAATTTCATTTTGTAATTGTGTAGACATTCAGATGACCTATAGTTGTAACCAATGTGTAACAGTTTAGATGCATACCATGTTTCTTCTTAAAAAGTTTTTGGTTAGAGTGCGTAATACAAATAAAATTTTAGATGGTTTGCATCTACATATTCTGCATACCTTTTGTAGTTTCCTTTTCTCCTAAAAATTGTATTTCTTTCATATTTAATTTATTTTAATGTGTATTTTCGTCGGATATGGCGTGATTGATTTTAATTTAACGGATTGCTCTCTTGCTTATATTTCACATGCTTACATTTTTTGAATGGATTGTAAATTATTGTATATTCTCACATTCATCAATCTTGTTTATCTGTTACTTTATATTTTATTTTATTGGTGTTTTTACGTAATCCCAACCAAGTGTAGAACTGTTAATACTTCGATTTTGTAATCTGATTACGTGGTAATCACTAATGGCAACTTCACAATAAAGGATGGCAGCCAAAAACAGTTGCAGGATAGAATTTTTTTATTAAAATTCTTGACCAAGGTTTCGGTACATATAAATATACCTTCATCAGAAGTAAAACTTCCTGAATAGAAAGACACATTCATTAGAAAAGCCATATCAACGAAAGTGAGAAACAGAAGCTTAAATAACGGTGAAATTGCTAAAGTAATACAGGCACACAATCTTTAGTACTTACTAAAATTACATCATGCACTGGAGAATAATAAAACAATTATGCCAAAAGGCGTCGTCAGTAATTAAAATATCATCTCCATTTGTACAACATGTGTAATGGGCACAAGATCAAAGCGAACAGTTTAACAATGTTACTTCGCCTATGAACTGTTGAGACACGAGTGTGAAGGCACTAAGGCAGATTGTTTCGCCGAGAGAGGGCACTTGCATGTGCCAGACTCGTGCATATTACAATCCATAAATACATACATAAGCGCATCAAAAATTATTAAAGGTTGTGTTAATTCAAACTTTGTCTTTATTGTGAAGAATTTTAACAGTTGCTGCTGCAGCCATGTTTAAAATCTTGAAAGTAATGGCAACTTGTTTGGTTTTCGTCAAGACTGCATCTTTGACTTTGAAGTACTTTGACCTGTATTTCTGTACATCACTTGTCCTTGTGTTAATGTGCCATCATATTTTAATCTTGTCACAATTTATCTTGGCAGTTATGGTTTCTTGCGGTAACTTATGTTAAAGCATGTATGAAATGTGATACATCTGTGGCAATTTTCGTATTTTGATCATTTGGCGGTTTTCCTGTTTTTCTTGTTTCGTTTGACATCATCGCACGGTCCACTTTTGTACGTTGTACACTGCCGTTGATTACAGTTCAGAACCGAAACCGGTAGCAAAATAAAATAACATTACAGGCAGCACAGTGTTATGCATTTTCTTAAAAATTGTACATGCTTTTGACCATCGCTCAAGCAAGATGCCATTTTCTTTGTAAATTTGACTCAGAGTTGTAATCACTGAAATTAGATCGCATACCCTCTCAATCCACGAAGTTTCATTTCGTTTCCGCCTACCCTTCTGGTAGCTTCGCTCTTTATGTCAGGCACTGAAGTTCCAAATCAACGTCAATGACCAGAATAACGACATAACCCTTGTACTTGAATATCAGCCCACAAAAGCTTCAGTGGTGAGGTACGAACTGTCAGACTACCTGGTGAGTTTTCCTTTATTTATCATTTCATTCTTTTCACAGGTGAGGAGGGAGGGGGGGGGGGTGCAGGCAGTTGCCATGCTGTTGCTCTTTAGCTGAACGACATTAGAAATATGCAGATTCAGCGTTTTCTGCAATTAAAAGATTATAGTAACAGGTTTAAGAAACAATAACAATAATTCTTTTGGTGATTTTCTATAGAACACAAATTATGATGATAGGGCGCCAAGCCGATTACGCTGAAGGTGACACTTCTGGGAAGTCCCTTGAGGTCAGTTCCTAGTACATGCTGCGTGGTAGGAAGGAAGGATGGAGTGATGAGGGGAGTAAGAACAGTACATATAAAGGAGCACTATGTCTGGACGTGGTGGTTATGGTGATTATGTCCTGGGATGCGGGATGTATAACTGGAGGTCAGAGCAGGACGTAGCAAGGCTGGTTTGTTTAATAGCAATCGAGTGGGGCAGCCTCACTTATCACCGATTCCTCAACGCATAGGTTCTCGCACATTCACTGGCTGCCCGGCTTCAAAGAGACATCGCAGTTTTCGTTAGTCCAAAATTGTTAAGGCTTTCGTGGCAACTTGTTGACAAACTGCCTCTTGGCTCCTGTCTCGGGTTCTTCGGCCGACGTTCATCTAATGATTTTAGTGACGTTTCGCCAGCACGAGTGGCTGGCATTGTCAAAGCTTCACCCTCCCGAGGCATGATTAATACGCTCGTTACGCGAGCAGGACGAATATGTGACCCGCAACACCTCAGACGCGAAATGCAACACCTGGAAAGTGTTCTGAGGAGCAATGGGTACTCCAAAAATTATATTAGAAGTGTAACAGAGCCAAACACTCGGCGAAGTAAGAAAACAGAAAGAGAAATGTCGGGTACGGCCTTCCTGCCATACATTTCCAGAGTGACGGACAGAATCGGCCGTACATTGTGCAAACATGGCGTAAAGACGAATTTCAAACCGACAAGGAAGATCAAAGAGTGTCTCAGATCGGCAAAGGAGAAAAGGGACCACTTGCAGTGTCGGGAATATACCGTATACCATGCACACGCGTAAAAGTTTATGTCGGAATGACTGGACGATCAATCAACACCAGGATCAAAGAACATAAGCGACATTGCAGGCTGGGCAGGTGGAGAAATCGGCAGTGGCAGAGCACGCACTGAGTGAGACCGACCACGTAATAAAATTCGCCGACACGGAAGTCCTGGCTGTAGAGAAGCATTATCAGACACGCTTGTTCAGAGGAGCTGTAGAAATACAAAAACACGCGAATAGCTTCAACAAGAAAGAGGAAAGCCTTAAGGTAAACGGATCCTGGCTTCCCGTACTGCAGCGAACGACCGACGCAGGTAGGAAGAGGAGAACCGCGCCGGAAATGACCGCGGAGAAGCCCTCGGACGTTGGTGCGCCAGGTACATAGTCTGCGGCTGCGAGCTCGGCTCCAGTTCACCACCGGCAATAGAGGGTGAAGCTCTGACAGTGCCAGCCACTCGGACTGGCGAAACGTCAGTAAAATCATTAGATGAACGTCGGCTGAAGAACCCGGGACAGAAGCCAATATTTCGCTAGTCCGCTTGCTCTCTGAGTTTTGTTCGGATTTTCTCTCATTAATATTGCACTAGAATGAGATTTTCACTCTGCAGCGGAGTGTGCGCTGATATGAAACTTCCTGGCAGATTAAAACTGTGTGCCCGACCGAGACTCGAACTCGGGACCTTTGCCTTTCGCGGGCAAGTGCTCTACCGCAGGAGAGCTTCTGTAAAGTTTGGAAGGTAGGAGACGAGGTACTGGCAGAAGTAAAGCTGTGAGTACCGGGCGTGAGTCGTGCTTCGGTAGCTCAGTTGGTAGAGCACTTGCCCGCGAAAGGCAAAGGTCCCGAGTTCGAGTCTCGGTCGGGCACACAGTTTTAATCTGCCAGGAAGTTTCAATATTGCACTAGCTATGAGACCGTCATTTTGGCTACTGCTGTCGCTATTATTCAGGGTTTATTGCGGTTATTACTGTGGCTATTTGTCTGTTACAGTTCTCCAGACTGTCGAAATGAACTACCGGTAATAGAAGAAACCGTGTTTTCAGCGATGAGTGGAAGATTAAGTACTTCTTTGCAAGTAAGTCCAATGAAAACCCCCAATGTTTAATATGTAAAAATTGCTTAAGTCAAAACGAATGTAATAATCTTGCTCCACATTTATCTTCGCTTGAAGAAGTAACCTATGGACGTTACTCTCATTACAAACGAAGCGCTTTGGTTGTTGTGTTACAAAAAGAGATATAAGAGTTGTCTGAATGATCAAGTCTTAAAGAAAAGAGTTTAACTGCATCGTATGTGGTATGATTATCATTAGCAAAAGTTCAAAAATGCTCCAGCAACGGCAAAAACATTTAGTTACGTTGATGTTGCTCAACACTTTAACACAGTTGTTTTGTAAATAGCCGAGTTATTGATACGGTCCACAGCACAAAAAAGAAACTAAATAATTTAGCTGCATACTGTTGGTATTATTGTTTCTGTGTGAGGGAGAGCACTGATCGAACAGATCCTAGTCAAATAACAATTTTTATTCCGTACGTGAAGAGTATCTCACTTTAGTTCCGTTACTCAGTGAAACTGGTTCAGATAATTTTAACACAGGTAAAAAGTGTTCCGACAAAACCAGTGATTTTAGAAAGTGCTCTGCAATTTGCACCAATGGTGCATCAGCTATGGTCGGAAATCTCCAATGAGTTTCAGAGTCGTATTCAAGATTATAAATATCTAGAGCTGAATATCATTTTCTTTAACGATTCAATGAAATTAATCTTAAAATCTTGCAGTAGAAGTTTGCAGTGTCTTCGTTTGTCATTAAGAAGAAACAGAATAAATTGTGTAACTTTTCATTGCATTATACATCAAGGTACACTATGTGGGAAAAGTGTCAGAATGCTGTCCGTAATGGAAGATGTGACAAAATTATGAATATACACGAGAAGGAATCGATCGTTGTGCCATCCAAAATTTAAACAGCTTTGGAAGAAATCGACGCAGAATACCGAGACATACTCCTTCTTTCCGAAATTCGTTGGTTGAGTGCAAGAAAAATTTTAGCTTTTTTTTTTTTTTTGCACTCAGAAAAGAAATTTTCATGTTTTTGAATTAAGCAGTATAATCGGATACTACAGAATTTGAAAGCAAGTTGAAGGAGTCATTTTTTTATCAGAAGTAGAGTTTATAATAGATTTTACTAATCATTTAAATAATATGAATTTTTACGGATATCAACGGATTCCAGTGTAAATTTACTTTGTTTATATTGCAACCAAACAAAGAAAATTTGAGTATTTCCCTAGATGCAGTGAAATGAAACAAGAATAGTTGGAAGTAAAATTTGAAAGATTTACTCCCGTTATAAATGACGTCTCCAGTGTGTTTCAAGGTCGATTTCAAGATTTTAAATCTCTAGAGCCGTATTTCATTTTAACAATCCAATGAAAATTAGTCTTGAAATCTTCAAGAAGTAATCTGTAGTTTACAAAATGATCCTTTCATGCCATCCTGAACAGAAAGAGACGCAGCAATATTTGAAGTCATTTCACAAGATCGATAATCAGAACACGCCGACTTCGTTCTTAAAATAATACCTTTTTTCTGATCAACATACTTTTGTGAAAGTATATCTTCTTCAACTAAGTACATTAAATCAGCTCAGCGTAATGCAGTGACCAATGAATTGTTGGAACATCAGCTTCGTTTCGCTACAACGAAAATTGACGTCGATATTGCAGAACTGTTCAAGATCAAGTTAAATAAATCTAACTTAAATATTTAAATATCTCATTAATGTAAGCACGAAATGTGAGACAAATAAATAAAAAGCAGAGTTTTAGTAGTTTATGTCTTATGAGATTTACGTTTAGGGACGACCAACACCGGCTTACAGTCGTTCCTGCGTGGCTGTGCAAGGGCCGTGTCGGCACAGCACGAGTCGAGTTTGACGGGAGCCACGCTCTGCCAGCCCTGGAGGAGGCAATTAGATTATGATCATCGAGTTTGCCGGGATGTATAAGATTTGCGAAGATGTTCGAGTAATACGAGGCGAGTTGAAATTTTATGAACGGGTGGAAGGTACGTGTACGAAACGAAAGGCGCAAGTGGAAGGCGAAGCGAAGTGCAAAGGGTTCTAGGGCTTGTAAAGAGTGGTAAAATTTTGGGGGTCGGTGTTCAAAGCTACATTGGCCAAGGTGAGGATGGAACGAACGTGTGTAGGATTGCCGAAGGATGTACTCTATATCTATGGCATGTTAGTAATTTTAGTATATTATGAGCTTTTCTTGGATGGTTAATACATGGAGGAACCCATCACGCCGCATTTTATTTCATGGAGTGGATAAACAGCCATCCCCATGAGACGTGTTTACCGCAAGGCCAGCTGAAAGCGAAACTATAATGGCCAATGAAACAGGATTTTTTAAAGAATCTGTTGCGAGAATGGGATACAACACTTACCTATTTCTTAACGTAATCCCTCCCATGTCCTATGAACTTATGCAAGCGTTGGACAAGCTTCTCTGTTCCGCGTGCAAAAAGTTGTCGGAGGCGTTTGCTAACCGGTTATGCACTGGTGCCTAGACTTCCCCAGTATTAGTGAACCACGAGCCAGTAAGAGCTTCTTTCACTGGGCTAAAAATGCAGCGTACTTTCACCTCCCGTTACAATACAGTGAAGAAATGCCCTACCCTTCAGCCTCATACCGTCTCAAAAGCTCCTTGTACGTATCTATGCGTCTTCCTTTTGTTTCTAACGTCAAATGTTTTGGACACACGCACACTTCCTCGAACATCAGTAGTCATGAACAATATGGTGGGCTGATCCAACACTAATGTTCATAGTTGCTGCAATATCACTCATCGTAAAACGTCTGTTTTCCGGTATCAACTCATCAACTCTCGCAATGTTGTTCTCTGTAACTGCACAGACTGCGTGGCGAATGTTCAACACTCATTACACTCCGTTTGAACATATCTGCTCACTCGTACACTTGGGTTCGATTCAAACAACTTTCACTATATCCGATGGCAGAAATCTAATAACATTCCGTTGCTCCACTTTGGAGCAAACCTGCAAGGGAAGCCCCATCCTGTTTCACTGATCCCTCTTCCCGAGACAGGCGTGCCAGGTCCATCTGATAATACTCTGAAGAAAAATAAAATCGCAACAAAAAAATAATTAATACAGAGTAATGAAATTTCGGGGATACATTTGTTTAGGTAACATATTTAAGTGATTAACATTCCAAAATCACAGGTTAATGCAAGCGCGAAATAAGTAACTGCAAATGTGAAATGTTGGTAGCCTACATTAATAACCGGTATAAACGCCAGAATGTTGCATGCAAGCATGCGAACGTGAACGCACCGTGTTGTCCAGGTGCCGACTGTCAGTTTGAGGGATGGAGTTCCATGCCTGTTGCACTTGATCAGTCAATACAGGGACCGTTAATACTGGTTGTGGGTGACGCTGGAGTTGTCGTCGGATAATGTCCCATATGTGTTCGATTGTAGGCACATCTGGTGGTCGAGCAGGCCAAGGCAACACGTCGACACACTGTAGAGCATGTTGGGTTAGAACATGCGCCATGTGGGCGGGCGTTATCCTGATGCAAAATACTCCCTGGAATGCTGTTCATGAATGGCAGCACAACAGGTCGAATCACCAGACTGACGTACAAATTTGATATCAGGGTGCGTGAGATAACCATGAGAGTTCTCCTTTCAAACCAGACCATAACTCCAGGTGGACAGAATGGTTGCAGGCCCTCAACTGGCCTCCATCTAACAAACATGGCCGTTACTGGCACCTATGCAGCACCCGCTTTCATCGGAAAATACAACAAGAGTTCCACCCAGCGTTCCTTTACACCATTGAAGTCGCAAATGGCGGTGGTTTGGGGTCGGTGGAATGCACGCTACAGAGGGTCTGGCTCGAAGCTGTCCTTGAAGTAACCAATCTGTAACAGTTATTTGTGTCACTGTGGTGCCAACTGGTGCTCAAACGGCTGCCGCAGATGCAGTACGTTGCGCCAGAGACATATGCCGAAGACGATGATCCTCCCTCTCGGCAGTGCCACATGGACGTCCAGAGCCCGACATTCTTGCAGTCGTACATTCTTGTGACCACTGCTCCCAGAAAACATGTACAATTATTGAGAATTTTTCCGGGTTGTATGGCCGTGGTCCATGGACCGCTTCAATCCCTGACGTTTCGTCCAAGGCTACGTTGGACAACTTCGGAGGTGCTCCTGGTTCAAAATGGTTCAAATGGCTCTGAGCACTATGGGACTCAACATCTTAGGTCATAAGTCCCCTAGAACTTAGAACTACTTAAACCTAACTAACCTAAGGACATCACACACACCCATGCCCGAGGCAGGAGTCGAACCTGCGACCGTAGCAGTCCCGCGGTTCCGGACTGCAGCGCCAGAACCGCACGGCCACCGCGGCCGGCGCTCCTGGTTGTGCTGAGTCTTGCCGACTGACGAGACAGACGTCGAAAAGCGGCCTAAATACTTTGGGAAGTGGGCGTGGTCTGGATTTCACATGATAGCAGAGATAAACGTTGTCAAAGATAAAATTAACTATAGATTATACTACGTCAAAGATAAAAACTTCTCATCGATTCTGTAGTGCCACAGTCGATAATATCACTGAGTTTCATGGCTTCTTCTTTTCTGTTAAAATTATTCCCATGTTTATATATTTCGATGGCTCTCTGTATGGCCGTGGATAATAGTTCGTCTTAGCACATAAAACTTCAGCTTCCGAAAATTTCACTACGTGATCACTTGATTGAAGAGCATGTTTCGCCACAGCTGATTTGTCTGTTTTCGCTAGTCAGCAAAGTCTTATATGTTCCTTCAACTGTGTATTCACACTTCTCTTTGTAGTTCCAATGTAGACCTTGCCACATGTACATGGAATCTGATATACATCACTTGCAGACAGAGGGGGACGTTTATCCTTAACGGAACGAAGTGCTTGGCCTATTTTCTTAGTTGGTCTGAAAATCGGTCGAACGTCATGTTTCCTTAGAATCTTGCCGATTTGATCCGTTACTTTTTCGATGAAGGGTAGAGAAACCATGTTCTTCCATCGCTGTGTCCTATCTTTGTCCTTAGGCCTTTTGTTATTCGGTCGCAAAACTCTATTTATTTATTTTCGGAAGCCGAAGGTTTATGTACTATGACGAACTATTATCCACAGCTATATAGAGAAGCCATAGAAATATATAAACATGGGGATAATTTTAAGAGAAAAGAAGAAGCCATGAAACTCAGTGATATTATGGACTGTGGCGGTACAGAATCGATGAGAAGTTTTTATCTTTGACGTACTATAATCGATAGTTAAAAATTTTTATCTTTGACAAGGTTTATCTCTGCTATCACGTGAAATCCAGACCACCCCCACATTCCACAGTATTTAGGCAGCTCTTCGACGTCGGCCTCGTCAGTCGGCAAGACTCAGCACAACCAGGAGTACCTCTGATGTCCGACGTAGCCTTGGACGAAACGTCAGGATTGAAGAGTTCCATGGACCACGGTCATGCAACCCGAAAAAATTCTCATCAGCTGAAACATCCGGTCGTGAAAGCCTTCACTGTATAATCATGTACAATGCTTACATTCCTGACAAGTCTTTCTGCAATATCACCGAAGGAACATCCAGACTCTCGTAACCCTATTACACGACCTCGTTCAAACTTAGTGAGGTGTTGATAACTGCGTGTTCGTCGCCTTAAAGGCATTCTTGCAACTCACCACGTCCAATCTCATAGGTAACTAATCACGACCGTTACAGCGTGTATTTAAAGCAAACCTGATTTGCATCCTCATAGTGGCGCTACTAGCGCCGCTGTTATGGGACTGCCGCGAAATTCGTACAGACATCATCTTTCAGACGTAGAAACACAACTGCCTACTTTAGTTTCCGTCGCACTACACCTTCTTGGTGTTGCGACTTTTTTTCGTCAATGTAGTTCTAGAAAACCACAAAGAAGCACAAACTTTGTCGAAGTTATATATTTTCTACAACATATATGCCCATCACACTCCGATACTAACTCCACAACGGTGGAGTGGCGGAATGTTAGAACTCGCACGTCACTTCCTCCGTGACACTGAGAGCAGTGATAAGAGGGTTGGATTTCGAGTCCAGATGATCGAAGTTCAAAATTTCTATCCAGCGATAATATTTAATGTATTGAAAGGCGCTGTCAGGGCGGTAACGAGTCAATATCTTAAAATATTTTTGGAAGATAGATTACCATGAAAAGATTGATACATGGTCCCAGAGCTTTTGGAATATATTTGGAAGTTCTGTAGTTAACAACTGGAACAGACATGAATCTCCCCCAATTTCATTTGGAACAAGAATCTTTCCTACATTCAAACAAAAAGTTCACACAGCTCTTCCTCTGAAGTAGTAATAGGTAACCTTGTCCCAGCAATAAATTAACATGTGTGCAATTCGCCGATTGCGATCAACGTTTACTGGAAGTTTCCCTCGGTGATATGGCAGACGTAGGAACTGTAATTCTCCTCACAAACATTCATCATTGGGGATCACCTGCCTTCCTTCCAAGATCAATATGATGATTCTGAAATGAACCCAATTCTACAAAGGCCAGTTCCGCCCTCTTGGTAAGGGAGTTAAACGTATTATAAAAATGTAGATCCGATGTCTCGGATGAAGTATGTCACCTGGAGTGAATTTCCAGAGTTCTTAGTGTCGATCAGTAGAAACTGAATGGGGGGGGGGGGGGGGGGGAATTAACTATGCTGACGTATTCCGCAGATGCCTAGACAAGGTCACTAGTACTTGTCATGACACCAAAACGAAGGAGGGTTTGAGATAAGCGCCTCGTTGACATTAAGATCGTCAGAGGCAAAATACCAGGTCACTACAGATGAAGCAGAGTCTAATCTGGACAATGCTGGGGTAAGAAATCGACTGTGCGGAAGTATCCACCCCGTCATCACCTGAAGCTATTTTGGGCGAAACAGCGGATTAAGTAATTCAGAACAGACTGAACGCCACTGAACCAGAATAATAAGTGCAACGTCACTGTGTGACATATGTCTTCACGTTTACTTCCCAAACCACCACACAGTGCATGACGGAGTGTAGTGCTGACTTATTCCAGTCATGTACTGAGAGATGAAGAAATTGACTCTTCGTATATACTATTTCATCACAAGTATCCAAGCATTAATGTGGGGTGAGGCCACCATTAACGTTTATGATAGCTTGAACTCCTCTGGGGACACTTTCAGTGAGGTGTCTGAATGTCTAAGGAGAAATGGCAGTCCACCCTTCCTAAAGAGGCGAAATCAGAGAAGGTAGGATGCTGGGCGCTGCGGTCTGTAGCGAAGTCGACATTCTAACTCACCCAAAGGCGTTCCATTGCGCTGAGGTCGGGACTCTGGACAGGCCAATCCAATTCAGGAAAGTTATTGTCCACAAACCGTTGCCTCACAGGTGCTGCTTTATGACAGGGTGCAGTGTCATGCTGATGCAACCAACCATCGTCTCCGAACTGTTCCTCTACTGTGCGCAGTACACAATGCTGCAAAATGTATTCATATCCTTCCGCACTCAGTGTTTTCTTCAGCACAATCGGGAACACTCTATAAACACGAAAAACACAGTAACACCACCTCCTCAGTAGTTCACTGCTGGCACTACACATGTCAGGCAACGTTCTCCAGGCATTCGCCAAACTCAAACCCTTCCATCGGATTGCCGCAGGGTATAGTTGTGAGTAATTACTTCAGATCAATCGTTTCCATTCAACCACTATCCAGTGGAATCACTCTCTGCCCCATTTCAAGCGCAGTTTAGCAGTGACTTACATAAATGTGTGGCTCATGAGAAGCTGCTCGACCATTTTACCCCATTATTTTTAAATAACTACGCACAGCCACTGCGCTAGCTGGACTGTTAATAGCACTTTGGGAGTTACGAGTGGTTCTTTCCTTTGATTTCATGCAATTTCTACAACGATCCTCCGAGATACTCGATGGTCCCTCTCTGTCACTACATGAGGTCTTGTCTGGTCTTGGTTTAGCTGTGTTTGTTCCTTCGCGTTTCCAATTCACCATCACATCACCAAAAGTCGACGTGGGCAGCTTTCGAAGGGTTGAAATGTCCCTAATGGATTTGTCATTCAGGTGACTAACCATGACTGTCACTGAGCTCTGCTCACCCACCCATTGTGCTGTGACTGCCTCTCTACTTCGAACACAATACTCCCGGCCTCCTTTTATATCGGTGGTACCACCTCTCTTGACATCTAGTAATCAAGTTCGCATAACATAGCGGTGTCCGGATCGTTTTCATCAGGTAGCGTACCTCGCCGCGCGCCCTACTCACGGTTAGCGTATTCTCATGATCTCTACTTGCGGTATACCATGGTGGAAGCACTGTCGCAGTCTTCCTTGAGTACCAGTTGCCTTTTTTTTCTGAAATCCTACTGACAGTGTGTCCTATACAGTGCTACATCGATAAGACATTATAAAGTTCGAGAAATTCATCCACCATTTCTTGTTTCAATTTTAATAATATGGCGTCTTTTTGCTATTCAATTACCAACAAAAAAGAAACTTCCTGGCAGATTAAAACTGTTTGCTGGACCGAGACTGGAACTCGGGACCTTTGCCTTTCGCGGGCAAGTACTCTACCATACGAGCTACCCAAGCACGACTCACGCCCCGCCCTCACAGCTTTACTTCTGCCAGTACCTCGACTTCTACCTTCCAAACTTTACAGAACCTCTCCTGCGAACTTTGCAGAACTAGCACTCCTGAAAGAAAGGATATTGCGCAGACATGGCTTAGCCACAGCCTGAGGGATGTTTCCAGAATGAGATTGTCACTCTGCAGCGGAGTGTGAGCTGATGTGAAACTTCCTGGCCGATTAAAACTGCGTGCCGGACCGAGACTCGAACTCAGGACCTTTGCCTTTCGCGGGCAAGTAAGTGCTCTACCATCTGAGCTACCCAACCACGACTCACGCCCCTTCCTCACAGCTTTACGTCTGCCAGTACCTCGTCTCCTACCTTCCAAACTTCACAGAAGCTCTCCTGCTGTGGCTAAGCCATGTCTCCGCAATGTCCTTTCTTTCAGGAGTGCTAGTTCTGCAAGGTTCGCAGTAGAGCTTCTTTAAAGTTTGGAAGCTGGGAGACGAGGTACTGGGAGAAGTAAAGCTGTGAGGACGGGGGTGAGTCGTGCTTGGGTAGCTCAGATGGTAGAGCACTTGCCCGAGAAAGGCAAAGGTCCCGAGTTCGAGTCTCGGTGGGGCACACAGTTTTAATCTGCCAGGAAGTTTCATATCAGTGCACACTCCGCTGCAGAGTGAAAATCTCATTCTATTAACAAAAGTGTTTAATATTAGCACGTGTGCAGTTTAGAGACCCGACGGTCACTATGATACGATGAATCTTTTTACACAAAATTCTCATACTTAATAGAAATTTTGTACCTCCTCGATTTTCAGGAAAACATTTTGATAAACATCTACTACTGGTTCCCGCTCGTTTCTTTTTTTTTCGATATGTCATATAGTGGATTATGTTTCAAGGCTTGTGTGTTCAGTCGATGATACTTTTTCTCGAGTCTATCGATTCAAATAAAAATGCCACCAGGTTCACGAACCATAGTGAGGAATATGTGAGTAAAAGATGTTGCTCTCAGCTATCTCGGGTTATAACAGCTGATGACCAGGATATGGTGCAACACAGCACAAGGCAGTTGAATGTTGGAGAACAACACAAGAGCAGTGATACTATACTGGACTATTTTATTGATATAGGGTACAGCAGACATCTTTCTCAATAAATACCTCTGCTGTCACGTCACACGACGTAAAGTTTAGCATGGGCTCCTGAACATTGCGACTGGATGCTTGAAGCATGGGAAAAGTCGCCCGGGGCAGATAAGTCGTTGTAGTCCTGGTAGGTGTATGACGCAATGTATTCCTCTTGCGAGCAGGCTACCGTTGAGGATAGGGAGTATCCTTCTGTGACGAACGTTTTCATTCTGTGACGAACGTTTTCATGCCTAGTCGTGACATCTAAACCGAACGTTGTAGTCCATTTTCATGATTTTCTTCTGGACGCAATCAAATACGAGGGCGATTCAAACGAAAACCTTCGTAGTGCGACAAAGGTTGTACTATTTACCTGGCAGTTGGCAGAAACTATACTTGTGTTTCGATAAGCCACCGACATTTGGCAGCCTGTTGTTGCATTACAGAAAACAAAGGTGTCTCAGGACAAAGATGGCCGCCCCATTATTGACTTGCACCACTTGAAGAAGCGATCTGTGATACGTTTTCTGAGTAGTGAAGCTGTTAAACTTGTGGAAATGCGAGGGGGAATAAAAGCACAGTACTGCTATTCGAGTGTGTCCTTGCAGCAAGTGTACGAGGCGGTACAGGAAGTTTGGAAGAGACATAAAAAATATTCAAATGTGCGTGAATTCCTAAGGGACCAAAATGCTCAAGTCATCGATCCATAGACTTACACGCTAAGAACAAAACACACACACACACACACACACACACACACACACACACACACACATATGCCCGAGGGAGGACTCGAACCTCCGGCGGTAAGGGCCGCGCAATCTGTGACATGGCGCATCTAAGCGCGCGACGAAAGAGACATAACTTGTGTGGAAGAAGTTCGGCGCCTGGGCCAGGCATGCTGCGTGGTGACGAAAGAAAATATTGCCGCAGTTGAAGAACTTGTGAAAGAAAATATGCGTTTTACTGCAATTAAAATAGCCACTATTTTGGATATTGGTGTTGATTCAGCACATACTATTGCTGACAATGTGCAGCGATTCCACAAAGTGTGGCACGTCAGCTGACTGTTGCATTGAGAGTTGAGTCGATGCCAGTCAGGATATTTTCCGTCGTTTATAGGTCGAAGTAATAAATTGTGGACAGATGTTTTGGAGATGAAACGTGGGTGCACTTTCACCAACCTCAAACGAAAAGATCGGGCAAGGAATGGCACTACAGTTCTTCGCTCGAACCGAAAATGTTCCGCACTAAACCATGGCCAGGAATAGTTCTCCTTACTCTTTTTCTGGATGCAAAAGGGGTAATTCTGAGCGTTACATGGAAAGGGGTGTAACAATGATCAGTAATTCATATTCAAATCTGCCACGAAATCACCTTCGCACTGCAATCAAGAGTAAACAACGAGGAATTCTGAATACGGGTGTTTTGTTGGAACCCGACATTGCTGGTCGCCATGCTGCGCCTTAAACAGTATTAAAAACACAAGATACAAAATCTGAATATACCGAACACCAATCTTACTCACCCCATCTCGACCTATTTTGATGAGTTTGGACGTCTCAAAGAAGCGCTGAGGCGGCAAGCGTTTCAGAAGCTATGAAGATGTTAAAACCACGTCACATACTTGGCTGTAGTTACTATCAAAAAAATTCTTTTCACGAGGTATCCATCCACTTCCGAAGTGGGGGAATGCGTACATACGCAGCATCGATTCTACGCCGAAAACTGATATAGCTGTAATTTTTCTGATCTACCTCATCTGCGTAGTAATAAATAATTAAGGTTTTCATCAATGATAATAATTAAGGTTTTCATCAATGATTACTGGTTTTGCCGTCTTAAGCTTATTGCAATTAATTAAAAAGAATTGTACACCAGACTTATTTCGCTTTTATTTAAACAGCATATTCTCTGGTCATTCTGGAAACATGGATACATGAGTCTGCAGAGATGAAAAACAGTGTTTCTTTATAAAGTTGCTGTACACTTTATTTATGGTGTTTTTACCTCTTTTCACATATTCTGCAGACCACTGCTTTTTCCTTTAAAGTTAGCGGAGCCTGAAGTCGAAAGAAACTTCGTTGTACATATAATCTTGGCACTTTACTGCCTTTTGCACTCAGCGCAGCATTACAGTGTTTATAGCTGTTCATTTGTTTTTCTTTGTAGGTTGTAAGCGTTGCCTGACTGTGAGCTAGTTTTCTTTTCAACTTTTAATTTGTGTTTGTATTTTTGTATTTGTATGTAATAGGGGGCGGGGCAGGGAGACAGACAGAGAGAGAGAGAGAGAGAGAGAGAGAGAGAGAGAGAGTTTAAGATGGCTAAACAAATAATCATTGATTTTAATAGCTGCTGCGGAAGATGACCACGTAAACAAACAAATTAAGGTTTTCATTTGAATCTCCTCGTACTATGTTTAGATCACTCTTCAATCCTCAGTATAAAGCCTGCGTCGAGCGGCTGACTCTTATGGACACTTCTGCAGAACGGAGGAGTTTCAGTCGTTAAGAATATTCATGAAAACGAAAAGAGTTGAGAAAGCTTTACGATTAGTATCGAACTAAACGCCCTCATTCGATGGACGGATTACGGTCAACAGCAGTGGTCGCCACACAACAGACTCTGAACACGGAATGGTAGTTGGAGCTAGACGCATGGAACATTTTATTTCAGAAATCGTTGGGGAATTCAGTATTCCAAGATCCACAGCGTCAAGAGTATGCCGAGAATTCCACATTTAAGGCATTACCACGGACAACGTAGTGGCCGACGGGCTTCACTTAACGACCGAGAACAGCGGCGTTTGCACAGAGATGTCAGTGCTAAGAGACAAGCAACACCACGTCAAATAACCGCAGAAATCAATGTGGTAAGGACAGTGCGGCGAAATTTAGCATTAATGGCCTATGGCAGTAGACGACCGACGCGAGTGCCTTTGCTAACAGCACGAAATCGCCTGCAGAGCCTCTACTGGACTCGTGACAGTATCGATTCGACGCTACATGACTGGAATAGCGTAGCCTGGCCCGATTTCAGTTGGTAAGAGCTGATGGTAGGGTTCGAGTGTTGCGCAGAACTCATGAAGCCATGGACCCAAGTTGCAACAAAGCACTGTGCAAGCTGATGGTAGCACCATAAAGGTGTGGCCTGTCTTTACATGGAATAGACTGGGTCCTCTGATCCAACTGAATCGAACATTGACTGGCAGTGGTTATGTTCGGCTACTTGGACATGATTTGCAGCCATTCATAGACTTCATGTTCCCAAACAACGATGGAATTTTTATGGATGACAATGCGCCATGTCAGAATATTTAGTACAATCCGAGCGAATGATTTGGCCACTCAGATCGCCCGACATGAATCTCATCGACGTTTATGGGACATAATCGAGGAGTCAGTTCGTGCAGAAAATTCTGTGCTGGCAAACTTTCTCAATTACGGACGAGTATAAAGGCAGCTGGCTCAGTATTTCTGTAGGGACTTCCAACGACTTGTTGAGAAAATGCCACGTCGAGTTGCTGCACTACGCTGGGCAAAAAGAGGTTCGACACGGTATTAGGAGGCATCTCTTGGCTTTTGTCATCTCAGTGAACAAAGAATAAACACAGGAGATGAATTTATCGTTCGGATTATCAATAGTGATGCTCCCGTAAAAGACTGCCAAGACGACCTCAGGAGAGCTACACATGCTGTTCCCGAGAAAATTCGAAAGTGTATCGAATTTGAAGGTGGAATTTACGAGAATCAACTTTGAACTTATTCACTTGTCGTTGCTTAACACCTTCTGGGAGCGTTTGTTTTGATTTCATCCAAATGGTTCAAACGGCTCTGAGCACTTCGGGACTTAACATCTAAGGTCATCAGTCCCCTAGAACTCAGAACTACTTAAACCTAACTAACCTAAGGACGTCACATACATCCATGCCCGAGGCAGGTGTCGAACCTGCGACCGTAGCGGTCGCGCGGTTCCAGACTGAAGAGCCTAGAACCTGATTTCATCCCAAAAGATGTATCTCTGTAACAGTATTGGACACAATGCTATACAGGATATTGTAGCCGAATTAGTCTGTGGTACTCTCTCCGAAATACAATGACTGAAAAAAAAACCTCGCAGCACCAAGGAGGAGTTATGCAGTATAAAAGAAAGTTGGTAGCCGTGTTTCTACGTCTGAAAAATGATACCTATTCAAATTTCGCGCCAATCAAATGGCTCAAATGGCTCTGAGCACTATGGGACTTAACATCAATGGTCATCAGTCCCCTAGAACTTAGAACTACTTTAACTCATTTTGTTCGTTGAATCTGCTCGGGGCGGACGTCGTAAGACATCCGTTTAAGTTCGTTGTTGATCGATTAACTCAGTTTTTTTTTATTACAGAGGGCTGCTAACCTTCTGACCGAACGCGCTTAGATACCGTGCCGGCATGGAATCGAACCCGGGTGTGGGAAGCGAGAACGCTATCGCACGACCACGAGCTGCGGACTCGCGCCAATCGCATAAGAGTGGCGCTAGTAGCGCCTCTATGAGGACTCTAATCAGATTTGACCGAACGGTGTGGCCGAGCGGTTCTAGGCGCTACAGTCTGGAACCGCGCGACCGCTACGGTCCCAGGTTCGAATCCTGCCTCGGGCATGGATGTGTGTGATGTCCTTAGGTTAGTTAGGTTTAAGTAGTTCAAAGTTCTAGGGGACTGATGACCTCAGTAGTTAAGTCCCATAGTGCTCAGAGCCATTTGAACCATAGTCAGGTTTGCTTTAAACACACGTTGTAACGGTCGTGAGTGTTACTTATCTTTGAGATTAGGAGTGGTGAGTTGATGTTAGTCTATAATGCCTTTAAGGCGACAAAGATGCCATTGTCCAACACCTCACAGAGTTTGAACGAAATCGCGTAATAGGGATACGGAAGGCTGGATGTTCTTTCTGTGATACTGCAGAAAGACTTGACAGGAACGTAGCCATTGTACATAGTTGCTGGCAGCAGTGGTTACGAAAATGTACGGGTGCAAGAAAACCAGGCTCCGGATGGCCAAGTGACACTACCAGGAGAGAAGACCATTTCGGCGTATGGCTATGGCGTATCGTACTGTATCTGCAGCAGCAATTTGAACACAAGTTGGCACCACAGTGATACAACGAACTGTTACAAATCAGTTACTTCACGGACAGCTCCGGGCCAGAAACCCTGTAGCGTGCATTGCACTAATCCCAAACATCGCCATTTGCGATTTCAGTGGTGTCAAGCGACAGCTCGTCGGGAGGCAGGGTGTACGTTTGTTTTGTTTTCTGATAAAAGCTGATTCTGCCTCGGTGCCAGCGATGGCCGTGTGTTGGTTAGAAGTTGACCAGTTGAGGACCTGCATCCAGCCTGTCTGCATACAAGACACACTGGATCTACACCTGAAGTTATGATCTGTGGTGCGATTTCGGATGACAGCAGGAGCGCTCCCATGCTCTCTGACTGCTAAACTGTACGTCAGTCTGGTGATTCGACCTGCTGTGCTGCCATTCATGAACGGCAATCTGGGGGTGTTTTCCAACAGGATAACGCTCGCCCACATACCGCTGTTGTACCCAAACATGCGCTACCGTCCCTGTATTGACCGACCAAGTGCAACAGGCATGGAATTCCATCCCACAAACTGACATCTGGCACCCGTACGGCGCAATGCACATACGTTTGCATGCTGACATTCAATAATCTGGCGGTTACACCGCTTATTAATGCAGGGCATCAGCATTTCACATTTGCAGTGGCTTATCTCGCACTTAACGGAATGAACATGTCTTGAAAGGAGGATATAAGATGAACATCAACAAAAGCAAAACGAGGATAATGGAATATAGTCGAATTAAATCGGGTGATGCTGAGAGAATTAGATTAGGAAATGAGACACTTAAAGTAGTAAATGAGTTTTGCTATTTAGAGAGCAAAATAACTGATGATGGTCGAAGTAGAGAGGATATAAAATGTAGACTGGCAATGGCAAGGAAAGCGTTTCTGACGAAGAGAAATTTGTTAACATCGAGTATCGATTTCAGAGCCAGGAAGTCGTTTCTGAAAGTATTTGTATGAAGTGTCGCCGACTATGGAAGTGAAACGTGGACGATAAATAATTTAGACAAGAAGATATAGAAGCTTTCGAAATGTGGTGCTACAGAAGAATGCTGAAGATTAGATGAGTAGATCACATAACTAATGAGGAGGTATGGAACAGAATTGGGAAGAAGAGAAATTTGTGGCACAACTTGACTAGAAAGAGGGATCGGTTGGTAGGACATGTTCTGAGGCATCAAGGGATCACCAATTTAGTACTGGAGGGCAGCGTGGAGGGTAAAAATCGTAGAGGGAGACCAAGAGATGAATACACTAAGCAGATTCAGAAGGATGTAGGTTGCAGTAGGTACTGGGAGATGAAGGAGCTTGCACAGGATAGATTAGCATGGAGAGCTGCATCAAACCAGTCTCAGGACTGAAGACCACAACAACAACTCGCGCTTACAGTAACCTGCGATCTTGCAATAGTAATCGTTTAAATATGTTACCTAGACAAGCGTATTCCAAAAATTTCATAGCTCTACATTAATGATATTTTGATGTTGCTATTTTTTCCGTCAGCTTATTTACTGTCGCACCTGAAACACCCTCAATAAGCCACTGCATACTGTACGAGCCCCCAGCAGAGCGAATGGAGTGTTAGGAATGTGCTCCCATTCGCGAGGCGGCCACACTTGCAGCGAGATAGCTGGCGGGCGGACCCGAGGGGCACGTGACGCCGTGGCAAGGCCAGGAGCACGTCACACGTCACAGCCCGCCTGCCGCACGCCTCCCACGTCGTCCTCGCCGCTACCACTGCTTGGAACAGGAGGAATCACTCTCGCCTAACGTCACTGCTACCAGGTCAATTCCAGACGCGAATGCTACTTGTTAAAGATATTTAAAATCTGTCTTTACAGCTACACTACTGGCCATTGAAATTGTTACACCACGAAGATGACATGTTACATACGCGAAATTTAACCGACAGGAAGAAGATGCTGTGATATGCGAATGATTAGCTTTTCGGAGCATTCACACAAGGTTGGCGCCTGTGGCGACTCCTACAACGTGCTGACATGAGGAAAGTTTCCAACCGATTTCTCATACACATACAGCAGTTGACCGGCGTTGCCTGGTGAAACGTTGTTGTGATGCCTCTTGCAAGGAGGAGAAATGCGTACCATCACGTTTCCGACTTTGATAAAGGTCGGATTGTAGCCTATCGCGATTGCTGTTTATCGTATTGCGACATTGCTGCTCGCGTTGGTCGAGATCCAAAGACTGTTAGCAGAATATGGAATCGGTGGGTTCAGGAGGGTAATACGGAACGCCGTGCTGGATCCCAACGGCCTCGTATCACTAGCAGTCGAGATGACAGGTATCTTATCCGCATAGCTGTAACGGATCGTGCAGCCACGTCTCGATCCATGAGTCAACAGATGGGGACGTTTGCAAGACAACAACCATCTGCACGAACAGTTCGACGACGTTTGCAGCAGCATGGACTATCAGCTCGGAGACCATGGCTGCGGTTACCCTTGACGCTGCATCACAGACAGGAGCGCCTGCGATGGTGTACTCAACGACGAACCTGGATGCACGAATGGCAAAACGTCATTTTTTCGGATGAATCCAGGGTCTGTTTACAGCATCACGACGGTCGCATCCGTGTTTGGCGACATCGCAGTGAACGCACATTGAAAGCGTGTATTTGTCATCGCCATACTGGCGTATCACCTGGCGTGATGGTATGGGGTGCCATTGGTTAGACGTCTCGATCACCTCTTGTTCGCATTGAGGATACTTTGAACCGTGGACGTTACATTTAGGATGTGTTACGACCCGTGGCTGTACCTTTCATTCGATCCCTGCGAAACCTTACATTTCAGCAGGATAATGCACGACCGTATGTTGCAGGTCCTGTACGGGTCTTTCTGGATACAGAAAATGTTCGACTGCTGCCCTGGCCAGCACATTCTCCAGATCTCTCACCAATTGAAAACGTCTGGTCAATGGTGGCCGAGCAACTGGCTCGTCACAATAAGCCAGTCACTAATCTTGATGGACTGTGGTATCGTGTTGAAGCTGCATGGGCAGCTGTACCTGTACACGCCATCCAAGCTCCGTTTGACTCAATGCGCAGGCGTATCAAGGCCGTTATTAAGGCCAGAGGTGGTTGTTCTGGGTACTGATTTCTCAGGATCTATGCACCCAAACTGCGTGAAAATGTAATCACATGTCTGTTCTAGTATAATATATTTGTCCAATGAATACCCGTTTATCATCTGCATTTCTTCTTGGTGTAGCAATTTTAATGGCCAGTAGTGTACTAAAAAAATGGGTAGTTATTTTACCATTCGCGTTTCGTTTTCTCGACTTTTGGATATAGTCGGTGGTAGCGGTTCGATCTGATCTAGCTTATATCCTGAGGAGTCGTCTGCTTGCATATTTTCCACGTATTTCCGCAGTGGTGCAATGTTTTGTCGTACACTGGTGCGCAAAACTTATGGACGAAACTAACTTTCGCTTGACGTCTCACTGCCAAGTACATACCTCGATGAAATTTGGACCGTATAAACAGCTGTTACGGTATAGCACAGAAGGTAAATGTAAGTAATACGCAATAATACTAACGGAAATGACACTTTTGTTCAAAGATAGTAACTACACTGAAGTCGTCGCAATTCATGGTAGTCCCCTGGATATTACAAAAAGCGGGACTTGGGTCTTAATACAGCAACGTATGCTCTGCAATGTGCTCCCACCCAGCCCAATAGGTTGGTAAGTAGTTCTTGTAGTAGGGCGTTCCATTTCTCCATCAGCGCGGTCGACAACTGTTGGATGGTTCAGAATGGTTCAAATGGCTCTGAGCACTCTGGGACTTAACATCTGAGGTCATCAGTCCGTTATAACTTAGAACTACTTAAACCTAACTAACATCCATGTCCGAGGCAGGATTCGAACCTGCGACCGTAGTGGTCGCGCGGTTCCAGACTGAAGCGCCTAGAACCGCTCGGCCACTCCGCCCGGCTCTGTTGGATGGTCGTTGCTGCATATGTCTCCCCAATGCATCCCACTCATCCCTGGGATTTAAGTAAGGGGAACCGGCAGGCCAGTCTATTCGCCGGTATCCTTTCGTTCAAAGAGCTCCTCCACCTGCACAACTCGATGCGGCCGCGAATTGTCATCCGTGAAAATGAAGTCAGGGCCGACTGCTACCCTGAAAAGACGCACATGAGGAAGGAGTACAGTGCCACAAAGACGGCGAGTGTACCATGTTCAAACATTTGGAGGTCAGTACGCACATGCAACATTATGTCTTCCCACTGCTTAACACCTGGACCACCACGACGATCATGTTCGACAATGTTGGAGAGGCGAGAACGCGTAGTGGTCCCACGAACATTGTCGAAAATGATCGTTTCGTGGTCCAGGTGTGATGGTGTGCGAGGCACAATGTTGCATGAGCGTACTAACCTCCAAATCGTTGAACACGACACACTCACAAGTCATCGTTATTATGACACTGTACTCCTCCCTCGTGTGCGTCTTTTCAGGGGTGCATTCGACCCTGACTTCATTTTCACGGATGACAATTCGCGACCACTCAGAACGACGCAGATGGAGCAGCTCTTAGAACGAGAGGATATTCGGCTTGCCCAACCCTCGAATTAAATCACATCAAGCGCTGAGTAGAGGTCTCGCAGCACGTCCACATGCACCAACGACCATCCAGCAATTGTTAACCGCGGTAGCCGAGCGGTTCTAGGCGCTTAAAAAAATGGTTCAAATGGCTCTGAGCACTATGGGACTCAACTGCTGAGGGCATAAGTCCCCTAGAACTTAGAACTACTTAAACCCAACTAACCTAAGGACAACACACACATCCAGCCCGAGGCAGGATTCGAACCTGCGACCGTAGCGGTCGCGCGGTTCCAGACTGTAGCGCCAGAACCGCTCGGCCACCAACGGCCGGCCTAGGCGCTTCAGTCCGGAACCACGCGGCTGCTACGGTCGCAGGTTCGAATCCTGCCTGGGGCATGGATGTGTGATGTCCTTAGTTTTAAGTAGTTCTAAGTCTAGGGGACTGATGACCTCCGATGTTAAGTCCCATAGTGCCTAGAGCCATTTGTTTATTAACCGCATTCGGGAGGACGACGGTTCAATCCCGCGTCCGGCCATCCTGATTTAGGTTTTACGTGATTTCCCTAAATCGCTCCAGGCAGATGCCAGGATGGTTCCTTTCAAAGGGCACGGCCGACTTCCTTCCCTGTCCTTCCCTAATCCGATGAGACCGATGACCTCGGGGTCTGGTCTCCTCCCTCAAACCAGTCAGCCAGCCTTGTTAACCGCGCAGGTGCAGGAATGCAACGTCATACCACAAGAATTGCTTACCAAACTTGTGCTCAGCATGGGAGTACGTTGCAGAGCATGAATTCCCGTCCGTGGTGATCACACACCGTATTAAGAGCCATGTTCCACCTTTTGCAAAGTTCAGGGGCATCACGAATCGCGGTAACTTCACTGTCATTGTTGTCCTTGAATGTAAGAGTCGTTTCTTTTCGTCTCATTGTGTATTTCTTTCAGTTACCTCCTGTACTATACTGCAGCGGTTCTTTCTTTGTAAGGCCCAACTTTCATCGAGCTATATTATTTGGCAGTGACACATTGTGTAAAAGTTACTTTCGTCCTTAAGTTTTGCATACCAGTGTATTTCACGCCAAGAAATGTGTAGTGCTTGACACCAACGAGAAATTAGGCCCAAAACACCACTGCCAAACTCAGGAAAATCTGGAAAACGTACATACAAACGACACGTCCGGCAAAATGAATTACCATTGTTAGCAGTTGCAAAGGTAGATTTAGACGTTTAATAACTGTAAAACAACTACAGACACTATGGCAACGCAAATAAAGAATTTAAATCACTTCTTCGTTGATAAGAAAATACCACCATATGTAACAACGCTTTCCCGGCCGGAATGGCCGAGCGGTTCTAGGCGCTACAGTCTGGAAACGCGCGACCGCTACAGTCGCAGGTTCGAATCCTGCCTCGGGCATGGATGTGTGTGATGTCCTTAGGTTAGTTATGTTTAAGTAGTCTAAGTTCTAGGGGACTGATGACCTTAGAAGTTAAGTCCCATAGTGCTGAAAGCCATTTGAACCATTTTGAACAACGCTTTTGACAATGCTGAATTGAATACACTATCAAATTTTCAAGGTAGGAGGGTTAAATTATGCGGAGTGAGAGGACAGCTACATTTTGTACAGAAAACACATCGCAGTTGTAAGAGTGGAAGGACATGAAAGGGAAGCAGTGGTTGAAAACGGAGGGAGACGGAGGTGTGGCCCATCCCAGATGTTATTAAACCTGTACATTGAGCAAACCAAGAAGAAATATGGAAAGGGAGTTAATGTATAGGAAGACGAAATTAATGCTTTGAGATTTGCCTATGACAAAGTAATTCTGTCAGAGACAGCAAAGAACTTGGAAGAACAGCTGAACGGAATGGATGTGTCTTGAAAAGAGGTTATATGGTGAGCACTGGCAAAAGTAAAACAAAGGTAATGGAATGTAGCATGTCAAATTTAAGGAACTTTTGCTCTTACATCAAATACACTAAAAGGCAATTTTTTGGAGTAGCATGGTGAGCACATTTGAATTATTTTGTTATTGGTAATTATTCTTCAGTTTTTTTATAGGTGGAAAAAATAAACTACTATTTCACTATCTCCTGTTGGCACTGGTATTTAATTTTTTGACCTTTTCATAAAATGTGTAAACTGATATGATGTACAAACACCGAAAATATTACGTCTTTATCTCTAAGGGTTCACTTGCAAATGTTCCTTAAATGGTGAAAAGTCACATTTTCGGGAAATGGTGGTTGAAATTTCGACAAGAGTTTAATGATGTCCTGGACTGCAGGAAGGATTTTCTGAGTCATTATAAAATTATTCATCTATGCTTTTTTCCGGAGCTATCGCCTGTTGTCTAGCTTTCCTCTCCATTTCCATGCACTGCTTCCCAATATTTCTCCTGGTTGCCTATGAATTACATGGCACCGATCACATGTTTTCCAGACCACATGACAATAATATTTCCTTGTGACAACAGCATTATATATTGCAAAGAGTAGCGTACAATCTACTCTGACTACGTATCTTGCAGCTTTACATGGATCCCGTCCACCGGTACCAGATACTTGGGGTGCAAATACAATAAATATAGGGGATCACAGGATGATTATACACATAGCTACAGTCAACCAAAAACATGTCACGGACATTATAAAGACACGTCTAATAGTGTAACCCCCCTTTTTTTTAGCAAACTTAAATAGCAGGGTAAATACTTAGTGCTTACAGAACAGCGTAGGTTACCATCACTGAACAGCCGTGTGCATTCCAAGACGTGTAATGTCAGTGCTCGAATCAGTTTGAAAGGAGTCCTTCACTGACAAGAACTGGTGGCAAGCTGGACTGCAGTTTTGAACTTTTCGCAGCAGCATCCTCGTTTAAAATTCTCTCGGAACTCAGCTACGTCTAATTTTAGTTGAAACTCGAATTTTATACCTACAAAACTTTCATTGTCATTAGATGACTGACTGCTGGGATTTTTTTTTCTACATACATCATGGTGGAGGATACCTTGCGCGACTTTTAGTCATTCCCTTCCCTGCTCCACACACAAATGGCGCGAGGGAAAAACGACTGCCCGTATGCTTCCGTACGAGGCCTGATTTATCTTACCTTCTCTTCGCGGCCGTTACGCAAAATACACGTTGGTTGCAGTAAGATCGTTCCGCCGTCCGTCGCAAAAGCCGATTCTCTTCAGTTTCTCAGCAGTGTTTCGCAAAGAGAATGTTTTGTTTCTTCCAAGGGTTTTCATTTGAGATCACGGAGTATTTCCGTAATACTTGCATAGTGATCGAACATACCAGTGAAAAATGTAGCAGCGCGCCTCTGAATTGCTTCGATGTCTTCCTTTAACCCCACTTGATGAGGATCTCAAACACTCGAGCAACACTCAAGAATGGGCACAAAAGCGTCCTGGTACGCGGTCAAGCAGTACACCACTAATATCTGTCCTAACACTACACGATTGGTTTTCCTATTCACCTATAATAACTTCCATTTTTTCACCTTTACCACACCAAATAGAAATGCTACAGTGGAGTCTCAACGTGCGGCCTGGGTGGCTGAACAGTGGGCCAATGTTCTTTTCACAGTGAGTCCCGATTTGGTCTGGAGAGTGATTCACGACAGATTCGCGTCTGGAGGGAACGTGGAACACGATTTCAGGACCCAAACATTGTGGAAAAAGACCGATATCGAGGTGGATCCCTAATCTCAGACTACCGCCTAAGCCACAGAAAAGGGAAATTATCATGGAATCAAGTACTAATAGTTATGATAACAGTATTTGACCTTATGTTATTCGGTTCCTTTCTGTCATACTTCGTTGTATCAGCAGCGAAAAAGAGATTTAAAAAACGATAAAAAACTATACCGCTTACTGGAATATATGGATTATTCACAAAATACTAACACTCGCCTGCAGAAGAGTTTACCGGTCGGAAAAATTTGCTCCGGCTTGCTGGTTACCGTATTTATGAATCGTTTTGCTTAGTTATGAGGTAAATCAGTGTTTGTTAACTATTTAGCCCACAACTCTTTTGTTTCTTTAAGCACTGCCGTCATTCACACAACAGAAAGTTGTGTGCAAACATAAAACGTCTTTACTGGTGAGATTTGTTATTTAAGACTTACCACGTTAACTACGAGCGCAGGTCACCAACCCAGGAGAGGCGAATGCGCGCCACCTGTTGAACGGCTGTGGACCACCTGCTGGATCAGCTTATCCGGAGCTGCAGCAGTCCGCGATTACTGAATGCGAGGGAGACGTTAACCATTTGTAGACAATTTTCTCTGTCGATACAGATCTGGGTGGTGGTGGAAGGACCGGAGGGGGGTGGGAGGCGGGGGGGGGGGGGGGGGGAGAGGAAGGCATGTTCAAACTGCGAGACGGTTCCCACTATACGACCAAAGGCAACTGCAATGCAATGATAACACAATAGACAAACATTCAGGAAGGCACGTTAAATTCATTCACTGGCAGTCGAGATTTAGGTGTTCCAAAGTTTCCGTAAACTGCTTAAGGTAAATGCCGGGATGCCTCCCTATCCGATGATGATGATGCTGTATTTAGGGAACCAATAAGGAGAACTGCCAAGGATTTTCCTTCCTGGGAGGACTAGTACGACGTGCACTCAGTCTCGTGATGTCATTGGAGTAGGTACTTGATCGCGTAGTGGCGACTCCACGGCCTGGAAAGTCTGCAAAAATGGACAGGAGAGCGGTGTGCTGACCACGTGTCCTTCCGCACCGCATCCTCACGACGCCGCAGGGAAGAGGATGACACGGCGGCCGGTAGACGTATCTCGAGCCTTCACTGTCTCGACGAGGAGCTCGTTCGTACCTCGATGTCAATAATGGTTTGCACGATGTCAATTCTCACTAGCGAAATTGCTGCAACGACTATCCAGCAACACTTCTAAGGTGTTTTATCCAGAATGTCGGGTTATATCGACACAAAGACAAACTAAGCTAAAAAACCCTCGCACCAGAAAGGAATCACCAGGATGGAGCGGAAATTGATAGATGTGATGTACATGTACAGACAAACAAATGATTACAATTTCAGTAAAAAACTGAACGATTTATTCAAGATAAAGAGCTTCACAATTCGAACAGTTCAGTAACGCGTAGGTCCACCTCTGGCCGTAATGCAAGCAGTTATTCGGCTGGGCATTGAGTGACAGAATTGGCTGGATGCCCTCCTGAGGGATATCGTGCCAAATTCTGTCCAACTTGCGCGTTAGATCATCAAAATCCCGAGCTGGTTGGAGGACCCTGTTCATTACGCTCCAAACGTTCTCAACTGGGGAGGCATCCGGCGACCCTGTTGGACAAGGTAGGATTTGGCAAGCACGAAGACAAACAGTAAAAACACTCGCCGAGTGCGGGTGGGCACTAGCTTGCTGAAACGTAAGCCCAGGGTAGCTAGCCATGAAGGCCAACAAAATGGGGCATAGAATATCGGTACTGCTGTGCTATAAGGTCGCCGCCGATGACAACCAAAGGGGTCCTGCTACAAAATGATTATCAGTTCTGGATGTCGGGCCATAAGGCAGGCGACAGTCAGGTTGGTATGCCACTGCTGTCTGGGGTGTCTCCAGACACGTCTTCGGCCTGGAATATCATTAACTGGAGCAGAACTGTCTCTGGTGATGAGTCCCGCTTCAAATTGAGCTCTGACCCGGTCGAGTGCCAAGCCGAATATTTGCTTGCGAAAGGGCCAGAGATGGACCAGCACGTTACTGACTTGCTCAATTTGTGAAGCTCGTTCTCTTGAATAAGTCATCCAATTTTCCTTAAATTTTAATTCTTTGTTTGTCTGTACATTTACATCACATCTACCTATTTCCGTCCCATTCGGATAATTCCTTCGTGGTGCATTTCTCTTACTCAGATAATCAACAGACCATTTATCGGGTCATGAATTAAAATCACTAACAGTTTGGGAAAAGTCCTTATGATACGCTAAACAACGATACTTAAAATATTCTAGCTCAGTGTTTCCACGGTGGGTTGCTGATTACTGTTTCCATTCACACTTACCTATCCGAGTTTGCGCACCGTCTCAGGTGCTGAAAGGTGTGAGTATAACGAACCACCAGTTTAAAAAGTCAGGGCTGCAAAATACTGAACCGAATTATTTGCAAAATAATGTAAAACTTGTACAAGCCGATCTGAGGGAAGATTAGTTTGAGTTCCATAGAAATGCAGGTACATGAAAGGCTATACTGATCATACAACCTATCTCAGAAGATATGTTGAAGAAAGGCAAATCTATGTTTACAGTATCTGTGGATTTAGTGAAAGCTTTTTATAGTGTTAACTCGGATACACTCTTTGAAATTTTGAAGATAGCGGAAATAAAACAAAGGGAGTGAAAGATTATTACCAACTTGTACAGGAACTAGACTAGCGTTGCAAGAGTTGAAAGATGGAAAAGGGATGTATTAGTTGAGAAGGGAGTAATCCTGGTTTTTAGCCTTTATTCAGTGTTATTAAGTTTGTACACTGAGCAAACAGTAAAGGAAATCAATGAGATTTTTGGAAAGGGTATTAAAGTTCACGGTACAGAAATAAAAACTTTAAGTTTTGCCAGTGACACCGCAATTATGTCACAGACAGTAGAGGAAATGTAATAACAGTTGAACGAAATGGATGGTGCCTTGAAACCAGATAATAAGATGAACATCAACAAAAGCAACACAAGGGTAATGGAATGTAGTTGAATTAAATCAGGTGATGCTGGGGGATTGGATTAGGAAACGAGATGCTTAAAGTATTAGATGACTCTGGCAAAAAATAAAACAGTATTTAGTACCAAGGAATAAAAATGGACTATAGATTAGATGTCCAGGGAGGTATAAGAGATCACAAAAATTAGCCTATTGAAGTGGCAATTAAAAAGGACATGTCAAGTGATACATTCTACACGGTGAAAGTTTTCTTAGATGACACAGAATAGGATTTGGTAAAATACGAAGAATAACACAAGTAACGGAGGAAGGCAATGACAAACCACCTTCGCTAGGACCTTGCTAGTCGGCGGTGCGAGTCTCCCGCATCGTCCCCTATGCTCCCCGAAGTATGGAACATCATCATCATCATCATCATCATCATCACCAACACAAGTGAATAATTATATTAACGAAACATCTATCATTTCACCTAACACTTCCTTTCTTCTTTTCTTTCTTTTCGGAAAAGAATTACTCTCAAAGCTATGCGATACATCATTAACGCCTCCGTTGTTTTTGAACTCAGCACCTCATTCAGACTTTCAGGCTTGCAAATGGGAAGTTGAGATACACAAAATGAAAACCAGACATCATCGCTATGGTCCTGATACCAGCTAACAGGGTGTGTAGTGTTAAAATTATGAAACAATGAGCACATAGTGCGTGCAGTGACCGGGCGCGAGAAATGAATGTACAGTGTAGCACTAACCTTTTGCGGTATTAAATAACTCCATTGCAGTACTGTACACTACGGATAAACTGAATGAAGTGGCACTGTTTTAAACAGACTGGCTTTGTATTCGGGAGGGTGGACGTTCCAATATTCATCCACCCGTCCTGATTTTCCGCAGTATCTCTAAATTTCTTCTTGCAAAGATCGGGTTGACAGTGACATTGATGTGACTACTTGTCAAAAATACGAATAATTTCCACCTTTTGCTGTACGGATCACTGCGGGACCTGCAGGAAGAGAGTCGACCAGGTTCTGGAAGGTACCGACGAAGGTGTGGAGCCATGCCGTGACCGGCTGAGCTAGATTCTCAATTGACGATCCACGGCGCGGATCGCCCGATCGAGGTGGTCCCACAAATTATCCGTTGGGTTTTACACCGGGGAGTTTGGTGGCCAGGGAAGTATGGCAAATTCAGCCTGGTGCTCTTCGAACCACGCACGTACGAGGGGCGTTTGAAAAGTCCGTGCAAAAATAAAAACTACTTACGTGTTTGGGGTAAACCTTTTTTATTTCTCGACATAGTCTCCTTTTAGACTTATACACTTCGTTCAACGCTGTTCTAATTTGATGATCCCTTCCGAATAATAGGATTTGACGAAGTCTGCAAAATAGCTATTAGTTGCTGCAATTAACTCCTCGTTTGAATAAAATCGTTGTCCCACCAGCCATTTTTTCAAATTGGGGAACAAATAATAGTCCGAGGGAGCCAAGTCTGGATAATAGGGGGGATTTGAAACGAGTTGTAATCCTAATGCCATTAATTTTGCGACCACAACTGCTGAGGTGTGTGCTGGTGCATTGTCGTGATAGAAAAGGACTTTTTTGCGGTCCAGTCGCAGGCGTTTTTCTTGCAGCTCGGTTTTCAAACGGTCCAGCAACGATGAATACTATTCACCTGTAATAGTTTTACCCTTTTCCAGATAGTCGACGAGAATTATCCCTTGCGAATTCCAAAAAAACAGTCGCTATAACCTTTCCAGCCGAAGGAATGGTCTTCGCCTTTTTTGGTGCAGATTCTCCCGTGGTAACCCATTGTTTAGATTGTCGTTTGGTCTCAGGAGTATAGTAATGTATTCGTGTTTCATCCACAATGACGAAACGAAGCTTAAAGTCCTGCGGATTCTTCCTGAACAGCGGCAAGCCATCCTTGCAACACTTCACAGGATTCCGTTTTCGGTCAAGCGTGAGCAATCGCGGAACCCATCCTGCGGACAGCTTTCTCATATCCAAATGTTTATGCAAAATATTATGTACCCGTTCATTCGAGATGTCCACAGCACTAGCAATCTCATTCACCGTAAATCTTCTGTCATCCATCACCATATCATGGATTTTATCAATGATTTGCGGGCCGTTGTGACCGAGCGGTTCTAGACACTTCAGTCCGGAACCGCGCCTCTGCTACGTTCGCAAGTTCGAATCCTGCATCGGGCATGGATGTGTGTGCTGCCCTTGTGTTAGTTAGGTTTAAGTAGTTCTAAGTCTAGCGGACTGATGATCTCAGATAAGTCCATAGCGCTCAGAGCCATTTGAACCATCAATGATTTCTGGCGTCATAACCTCCACAGGGCGTCCAGAACGTTCAGCATCACTTGTGCCCATATGGCCACTTCGAAAATTTTGAAACCACTTATAAACTGTTCTAATCTAAGGTGCAGAGTCAGCGTAATGTTTATCAGGCTTCTTTAGTATCCTGAGGAGTTTCGCCTTTCATAAAGTATTGTTTAATCACCACACTAAATTCTTTTTCGTCCATTTTTTGACAATCACTCGACTTCCTTGATTCACACGAATGCCAAACACAAAGAAATAGACCAATATGGCTGAAACTTGGGGTGCGTTCTTTCCAAAGATGCTACTAACTAAACATGACCTCGATATGCGATGGTGGTGCCATCTCTCGGACTTTGCACGGACTTTTGAAACGCCCCTCGTACACTGCGAAGTGTGTGCCGTCGTGCCAAGCAAAAACAAACGACATCTAGGGGTGGTCATGACCCCCCCCAAGGATAGGGGCATGCTTGTTTCGATCCACTGTGCTTCCAGAAGGACGAAATTACCCAGGGAATGCCACGAAAGTATTCTCTACGCCATAACGCTTCCTCCTCCAGCCTGGACCATTCTGACCATTGTTGCAGGCTGTTTGCTTTCAGAGGTTTCACGTCGACGGCGCATAAAACGTGATTTATCTGAGACATCTGTCTCCATTCGGTAATCGCATGCAAATTCCATCCTTCGTCGCCAATTACGACGAGGCGTGTGACGAGGGCCTCCCGTCGGGTAGACCGCTCGCCTGGTGCAAGTCTTTCGATTTGACGCCACTTCGGTGACTTGCGCGTCGATGGGGATGAAATGATGATATTAGGACAACACAACACCCAGTCCCTGAGCAGAGAAACTCTCCGACCCAGCCGGGAATCGAACCCGGGCCCTTACGGTTGACAGTCTGTCGCGCTGACCACTCAGCTACCAGGGGCGGACTTCGTCGCCCGTGAACAGCAGGCAGTTTTGGTGCATCGACTGGGCACCTGCTGTGGAGACCCATATACTGTACTTTTGTCGAATGGTCGTTGAGGAGACACTGTTGGTTGCCTCTTGGTTCATCTGGGCGGTCAGCTGCTCCACAGTTGCCCGTCTATTGGCTCATACACACCTCGGCAGCCGTTGTTCACTACTGTCATATAGGCCCGTGGTGCACCACAGTTGCTACGGCGCGGTTTTGGACAGCGTCATTTTGCCGTGCACGGTTTTCTTTAACCACGGCGGCCCGCAAACGGTTTAATCATTTCGAAAATGCTTCCACCTTTCGCCCGAAAGATAATGATCATGCGCTTCTGGACATCAGGTAAATCGCTCCCTTTCCACATGTCGACAATGACTACACTGTTTTCAGCATCCCACCGGATACGATTTATACGAGATCTATTCAAAAAGTCCTGGAACATTCGTAATTTAGCACCAATGGTGTGCTGGAGCGAAATGCGGTTGGCATCCCTGCACATAACTGTATTTAATGTGCAGCTGCCGGATGTTTCATTGTTGTACGTCTGTTATTGTTATTGTTCAGTGCCGTACTGAGTAGAACGTTGTCTCGCATAGTTCGTGAATTTCGAGATGGCAGATTTGGAGGAGAAATGCATCTGCACTAAATTTTGCGTAAAACTCAAGAAAACCTTTACAGACACACACCAAATGAAGCAGGAAGCCTACGCTGAAGAGTGCTTAAGCCGTACTTGGTGTTACGAATGGTCCACACGGTTTAAAAATGGCCGGACGGAAGTTAAAGATGAGCCTCGTTCAAGGCGGCCTTCAACGTCTACCGACGAAGCTCATGCCAAGGTCAACGAAATTCGTGCCGCGGGGACAAACTGTTAATCAATGGGCTATCAGGACGTGTTGCGACGCCTGCGAGAAAATGTGATAAGGTAACAGCCTGAAGTGTGGCCAGACAATTCATGGCTCTTGCATCACGATAACGCACCCGCACTGCATTCATTCCTGTTTGTGCATGGCTATTGCGGAAAAAACGAAATCACTGGGCTGCCTCATCCTCCGTACTCTCCAGACCTGGCTCTGTGGATTTTTTTTTTATTTCCAAAGTTGTAAACGCCGTTGAAAGGACGAAGATTTGCAATGATAGAAGAGATAAAAGAAAATTCGCAAACGACACTTCGTGCGATCCACCAAGGGGCGTACCGACTACCGAGACGACTTCGGGAAGTGGAAACGGCGTTGGGTGTGGTGTATCAATTGTGGAGGAGAGTATTTCGAATGAGACCACGCACAATAAGTAAAATGTAAGCGTAGAAAAAATTTGTAACCAAAATTCCGGAATTTTTTGAACAGAGTTCGTATACCCTCCACTGCTAGTGCTGCCGCCTATCGTCTGTAAATGGTTATTCCAAGTTGACGTCCAACGGTCGTCACATTAATGTGACTGGACCGTGTATAAGGTCACGGCCGACTACCTATCGCAATCTTTGTCAAACTAGACCTGTAAGTATGTAAACGCCTGTATGTATGAATGGCTTTATTTCAGTTGTTCTTAAATTGTAATACCTTGAGATGCCCAATGTCACTGAAAAAGATTATCCGTGGATTAAAAAAATTACTACTACTACATTTACGATATGACATTGCAGTGCCTGTGTTATTCTGATTAAGATGCAAAGTTCCTATGGATATGCACGAATGACCAAAAGAACAGGCATTGCGGCGACCACAGCCGCTACGAAACACATCAAATGAATTCGCAATTGCGAATAAGGACTACCATCAGCTGTAGGATGGAATTGCGACAATGAAACGCATGGTTGACAACATATGGAATTCAGGTCTGTCTGTGAGTCGTGCACCGATAGACAAATAGTAAGGCGACCGCTCGCGATAAGCGGAAAATCCGCGGTCGAGTCCCGGCCCGACACAAATTTTCATTGTCATGATTCCATACTACAGCTGATGGTAGTCTTTATTCGAAATCGAGAATTTGTTTGATGACTACTACATTTGGTCAGCAAGGTAACCGACAACGGTCGTTAGTACAGGGGGTATGAAACGGGGACTGTTAACAGCAAGAAAAGCATTTCTGAGAAAGAGAAATTTGTTAAGTTCGAATATAAATTTAACTGTTATGAAATCTTTTCCGAAAGGATTTGTCTGCGATGTAGCACGATAAAGAAGCGAATGATGGACGATAAGAAATACAGACAAGAAGAGAATAAGAAGTTTTTGAAATGTGGTGCTACAGAAGAATGCTGAAAATTAGATAGTAGACAAAATGACTACGGTGGAGGTACTGAATAGAAAAATAAATTTGGGAAGCAAATAACTTTATGGTACACCTTAACTAAGAGAAAGGGTCCGTATCCTGAGCTATGAAGGAAATGCAATTCGGTAACGTTGGAAAGTTTTTTTTTGGGGGGGGGGGGGGGGGGGTGAGGGGGGGGGATGCAAACCAAGGCGTGACTGTAATAAGCAGGTTCAAATGGATGTCTGCTGCAGTAGTTATTCAGAGATGAAGAGCCTTTCACAGTATCGAATAGTGTGAAGAGCTGCGTCAAAGCAGTCGGAATGAGTATCACAACAACACCAACAACAACTCTAATGACCTTATCGTTGTCAGGACGTTAAACCCCAATCTCTCTTCCTTCGTGCACGCACGCACGCACACACACACACACACACACACACACACAAGCGCAGACCAAACGCCAACGCACGGCGATTGGGGACCAATTAGCCAACGCTCTATTAACACGACGTCTGGGAGCTCTGGCTGCCTGTTGCCCAGCGTGTTGCGACAGCCTATTACGAATGCTTGAATTAATACTTCCTGACAACAAAACTAAGACGGAGGAAAGGGGCTCTTGCGAGACTACTCGGTCTGGCCGTCTATTGTGACTGTATTCGTCCGACTTATCGGGTGGCAGAATACGGTCGACGCCTGAAGATCATCAGCTGCACTCGAGTCCTTCATAAGTTCAGCCGCCAGTCAGTCTTCACGACAGCCAGCAGCTACCTTTTAAAAAAGCCGTCTTGTACGGTCCGCGCGAGGAGCTACCACCATTATACGATGGACAGTTGCACGTTACAGGAAACAAATACGCTCACTGGGTAAAATGTTAGTCACCCCTCAAAGGAGCATCCTGGTCGCGCTTTGGATCTCCTGGGGATAATTAATTTTTTGCACGACGGACACCATTGCTTGTCTCGCCATGACTGATGCCGACAAGCTCGTAACGAACTATGCTTTGCTTCTGTATCCTAAGTCATTGGAATTTGTTCCAGCTGACAAAAATAAAGGGAAAATGGGATATTTAACAAGATCAGAGGAAGAATCGAGCTCTGAAAGCAATGACAGCACACAGATGAAGAAAATGAAACCGTTTCCTTACAACAACTGTTATCCAAGACGAACTAAAGAAAAAAGGTTCATTTTTACCTATAGGCCCGCGCATGTGCAACCACAGTATCAACATGTTCCAAAAAGCCATGCGCGAAAATGTGACTTTTCGGGGGAGGGAGGGGGGTCATATCTCGGTTCTATTGATCACAAAGATAAGGTGTCCAGTGTTTTGGATAGCCTTTCGCTTAGCGACCATTTGTGTACCTATCGGAAGAAGGGGAATATTGTAGTTGTCCTACAGTACAAGGTCACAACTTAAAAATTACACACATCCTCCAGCTCAGGCAAATTGAGTAAATCGATTGGTTCTTTTGCATGAGGTATGATCTTCAGTGGACCTCACGCGGCTGAAGAGCCAAAGAAACTGGTACACCTATCTAATATCGCGTAGGGCCCGCAACACGACATGGTATGGACTCGACTAATGTCTGAAGTAGTTCTGGAGGGAAATGGCATCACGAATCCTGCAGAGTCGGAGGGGTGGAGATTTCTTCTCAACAGCACGTTGCAAGGTATCCCAGATATTGTTAACAATGTTCATGTCTGGGGAGTTTGGTGGACAGCGGAAGTGTTTAATCTCAGAAGAGTGTTCCTGGAGCCACTCTGTAGCGATTCTGGAAGTGTGGGGCGTCAAGCGTAAGTATGTATCACCAATCAGTGTTTTATCTATACGTATCAGGGTCCAATATCACACACTGCACACGCCCCACATCATTACAGAGCCTCCACCAGCTTGAACAGTCCTCTCCTGACATGTAGGGTGCATGGATTCATGAGGTTGTCTCCAAAACCGTTCACGTCCATCCGCACGATACAATTTGAAATGAGACTCGTGCGACCAGGCAACATGTTTCCTGTCATCAACAGTCCAATGTCGGTGTTGACGAGCCCAGGCGAGGCGTAAAGCTTTGTGTCGTGCAGTCATCAAGGGTAAACAAGTGGGCCTTCGTCTCCGAAAGCCCATATCCATGATGTTTCGTTGAATGATTCGCACGCTGACGCTTGTTGATGGCCCAGCATTGAAATCTGCAGCAATTTGCGGAAGGGTTGCACTTCTGTCACGTTCACCGATTCTCTTCAGTCGTCGTTGGTCCCGTTCTAGCAGGGTCTTATCCCGTCCGCTGCGACGTCGGAGATTTGATGTTTTACCAGCTTCCTGATATTCACGGTAGAGTCGTAAAATGGTCGCACGGGAAAATCCCTATTTCATCGCTACCTCGCGCGCCGGCTATAACACCACGTTCAAACTCACTTAAATCTTGATAACCTGCCATTGTAGCAGCAGAAATCGATCTAACAATGCCCTGGACACTTGTTGTCTCATATAGGCGTTGCCGACAGCAGTGCCGTATTCTGCCTGTTTACAAATCTCTGTATTTGAAAACGCATGCCTACACCAGTTTCTTTGGTGCTTCAGTGTAAAAGCACCATTTGTTCATGTGCGGTTCCTGAGAAAAGCCTGAAAAATCATAATTTTTGGGTATTATAAGTATCACTCGTGGGGATGGCCACCTCTATAATTTCTGTTTATGCCAGATTGTCGAGATTTCTGCTATATGTTTTTAAGATGATATTCGCCACTAAGTTAAAAACTTCTTTTGTACGAGGGTCCGTCAAAAAGTAATGCCTCCTATTTTTTTTTCTACGTTTAATTGTCAGGAAATTTAAATGCAATTACATAGGTTGAAAACCACAACATTGAGGATCATTTTGTCATTTTTCAATGTAATCTCCGCCCATCTCTACAGTTTTGGTCCATCTTTGAACAAGGGCATGTATCCCAGCACGGTAAAAATCACAGCTCTGCTTCCTAAGCCATTGACGCACGGATGTTTTGACGGCCTCCTCATCTTCAAAATGAATCCCACGATGAGCTTCTTTTAGTGGCCCGAACAGATGGAAGTCTGATGGTGCCAGGTCAGGGCTGTATGGGGGATGAGGCAAAACTTCCCATCCAATTTTGACAATCTCGTCAGAGGTGTGACGACTGGTGTGTGGTCTTGCATTGTCATGCAAAAGAAGAACATCTGCCATTGATTTTGTTGGGCGAACTCGCTGAAGACGTGCTTTAAGTTTGTTGAGGGTTGTGACGTATTGAACAGAATTTATTGTGCATCCCTGCTCCAAAAAATCAACCAGAATCACACCCTCTGTATCCCAGAAAACTGTTGCCATAACTTTCCCTGCCGATCGCACAGTTTTGAATTTTTTCTTCCTCGGCGAGCTTGTGTGACGCCACTCCATTGACTGCCTCTTTGATTCGGGTCCAAAAAAATGCACCCATGTTTCGTCCCCGGTCACAATTTTTTTCAGAAACTCATCTCCCTCCAAAAGGAAGCGCTGCAAGTGTTGGGAGGCTATTGTTTTCCTTGCCTCTTTATTCTGATCGGTTAACATTCTTGGAACCCACCGTGCACAAACTTTTGAGTACCCCAATTGTTTAATAATCGTGATCATACTGCCTTTACTAAGAGAAATAATGCGACACACTTCATCTGCAGTCACCCAACGGCCACCACGAATGATGTCATCAACTTGCTGAATGTTGTGTGGAGTCACTGCACTCACCGGCCTGCCGCTCCGCTTTTCGTCAGTCAACGGTGCTTGCCCTTCAGCTTCCTTACAACGACGAACCCATCGTCTAACAGTGCTGACATCCTCTGTCACAACACCATACACCTTCTTCAGTCTTTCATGAATGCGTATGGGCGTTTCACCTTCTGCATTCAAGAATTCAATCACACAACGCTGTCTCAAACGAACATCGATGTCGGCCATCTTACAAACTTCTGCTGTGCTGCCACCTGTTGACACAGAAAGTTACTACTGCAGTGGATTGCAGAAGAAGGTTTGAGGAATGGCGCCAAATTCAAATTTTTCACTTAACTTAATTTCTTTAAGTAGAAAAAAAATGGGAGGCATTACTTTTTGACCGACCCTCGTATATCATTATGCGTTACCGAGATCCAGGGGCTCCAAGTTACCGTTCTTATGCAGATATCTGCAAAAAACCGTTCTTTTTGCCGTTTTTACACCGTAACCCATAGTTATGAAAAGAGCTAACCATTGCAAAAGGTTCAAATTTTAAATGTACAGTCTTTAGGTATTCATCTAGAAACACCGTTATTCCGTTTTCGAACATCTGTATCCATTATCAAGATACACACGAAAACGAATGATTGTTGGGTACCAAAAATGTCAGTTGTGGGGATGGACACTTCTAATATTTCTGTTCACGGCAAATCGTCGAAATTTTTACCATATGTTCTTAGAATGATGTTCTCGGGGAACCTTAAAACTTTCTTCGATATCATTATCCATATCGAAATGTAGAGGTTCAAAATTACCGTGTTTATGCAAGTAAAATATGCACGTAATCTCCGGACTGACGTGTAAATGTAGTTTCAACTGAAGTAGTGAACATGTGCAAATGACCCTAGAATCTCCGCACGCATTATGAGGTCACAAAACTATGTTTTAGTCGCCATTTTTTTTCACTAACAAAATGTTATGATGTGCTGCCTCTATATAATAGGCACTTCACGCCTATACAAATTACCGAAAGTGATTACTAGTGACAAAAAAGGGCTAAAAAGTTCATAACATGCGTGAAAAAAAACTTAAATTGATTGCCAAAAATTATGTAAAACTGGAAAGACAGCAATTTTAGTAAAATATGTCTAATAACATTTTTACTCTTTTAAGATACAAATCATAAGCCAGACGTTTTCGATGAATTGCAATCGATGAGCAAGGTATCCAGAAAAATGTGTGTTAGCCTAATATTATGCGTACTTATTTGTTGTTTACATGTGTCCAAACACATAAACATGTAGAAGGATATAAATAAACTGTCAAAACTTTACTGATCTATAGCATTCGTTTTATATAAGCAGCACAAACTGCCGTATCAGGACAAAGAAACAGCGGAACAACAAAAAGTGGGGAACTAGCTGCACAATCCTCATTCCGCCTTCCTCACCAAAAATTTGGCATGCGAACATACTCGCGCTTTTTTTGCACTAAAAGAGAATAACACAGAGACAGAGACGATAGAAGTGAGAGGAGATTGGGCCAGTGGGGAAAAAAAGAGAGGAGACAGTGATGGTGGGAGAGAGAAAGTGGCAATGAAAGAGAGAGAGTGATGGATGGAGATAACAGCAGTGGGAACCAAAGAGAGAGAAGATACTGATGGTCAGTAGCAGTGAAAGACAGAGAGAGACGAGATGGATGGAGATAGAAACAGTGGGAGCAAACGAGAGAGGAGACGGTGGAAATGAAAAATACAGATGGGGGGAGACCGTACATAAACTTGGGAGCGGGAGGGGGGAAGGGGGTCCGGAGCCTCTCATACCAGCGAACTTAAACAAATAGGCATAGGGGAGGGTGTACGGACTATAATTTTATGCAAGTGGGTATAGGAGAAAAATAAGTTGGATCCCTCAGAATTTTTGAACTTCCGATGTATGGTGGAGACAATGGCAGTGAGACAGAAAGGCAAAAGGTGGACAGTGTAGATGAGAGTGGAGACAGCGGCAGTGGGTGTACTGTAAATCAATGGGGGAAAAAGAAGACCTTGGGAGAGACACATATGTAGACAGTGGCAGTGGGAGGGAGAAAGACGGAGAGGCAGTTGGTTCCCCTTTACCAGTCAGTCTTTTAAAGAACATATTCGCCCCTTTTTGTGCTCTGATAGGGCATTTTTCCGCTGGTGCAATACATGCTTCAAATTTTTTTAGCAAGCTTACATTGACAAAGTTGTATTTCGTCTGTAAACGATTCCCATACCCACAAATTTCATTAGGGTGATGTCGATGAACAACGGATAAGAGCACTGCGCGATGTTAGGCATTGGTCTCTTATTCGGGAAGACAGACTCAAATTGTCACGCGGATATCCGGATCTAGTTTTTCCATAACGTCCATAAGTCTCTTCACACAACTGGTTCATTCAGCTGGTATCGTTCCGATTGCTGTTTTCATTCTTGTCCAATGTCATAATGACCCGTTTACAACAACCTAGGAAAGAAAAAAACGATGTCGACGGGACGTTGTGAGGGGATACAACCCAAGCGCCATTTTTCCCATCCAAACGAGTAGGCAGACGTTAAGTTCCCAGCCTATGACATTCGTATATTGTTAGTAAATAAGAAGTTCCGGAGTCTCCTCGGCGACGGCGTGGCTCCAACGACGCGCACGCTATAAAACAGGGTGAACAGGTGCCACAATGAAGTTCTCAGCCGCTGTGACGATCTGGTTGAAGCCTTCAAAATCGTCAAGGAAGACGTATGTATGCTGTGTCCGATCCCGTCTAGTGACATCATGGTATAGTTAATTTACTGAACTTATTTGAGAGGTTATACTCATGTAGAGTCTTTAAGCTAGTAGGAGCTCGAGAACATCTCAGTTTTGTAATTTCTTTTAACTGCTATTACGTCTAACCTAGCCTGTCTATGGACAGGTTGCTCTGGGATCCAGTAAAGAAGGATATAGCAAGATGTAACCAATAATAACAACTGAATACATAATATTACAGTCTCTACAATTTTCTAAAACCGAAGTCGTCTGAGTTCAGATGGTGTTTTACGGTGGAATCAGAATCCGGAATCAGAACCCAGAAGACGGAAAGAGATAATGGCAGGATGCCAAAGTCGACCGACGAACAACATCTTGACACTGAAAATGAGATTGACTGTTAATGAATAGAGGCACTCGTCAGAAAAAAATACAGTCTACATGTTGAAAGTGGTAAAGGTTATTACTTTCCCGAATACGGGCGCACGCTGCTGTTAATCAGCTTTAAAAAGCTGGAAGATAGTCTCAAGTGTTTTATGCGACATTTTTTCCATTTTTATACGGATATCATATATTCGCCTTCAAAAAAATTCTACATGATTGTGAACCCCGACCATGAGAAGTTTTGGGCGACTGTCCTGGAACCTCGCAACGTTAAACTCCCTTTCTCTCTCTGTTCACGGGTCAGACTGAGGAAGCGAGGTCACCTGTTCTGAAAACGAACAGCTACTATAGGTAAGACTTTATTGGTCCTACTGAGTTTTTATGCATTTCAGTTTCAGTTTTCTCCCCCACGCCTCCACACTCACCTCCTGTACTTAAAACTAGCTTTTGACCCGCAACTTCGCCAGCATATGCATATCACACATATACTGCACATATTATCCCTTCCTGTCACCTCTAAAAAATGGTTCAAATGGCTCTAAGCACCATGAGACTTAACATCTGAGGTCATCAGTTCCCTAGACTTAGAACTACTTAAACCTAACTAACCTAAGGACAACACACACAACCATGGCCACGGCAGGATTCGAACCTGCGACCGTAGCAGCAGCGCGGTTTCGAACTGAAGCGCCTAGAACCGCTCGGCCACAGCGGCCAGACTGTGCCCTCTCTCTGTTCACCTTCTGCTCCCCCTATCTTTTTCCATCTCCTCCTTCACACCCACCCATTGTCCATAACTTCCTCCCCCTCCCTCTGTCCACCTCCAATTCCCCCTCCTCTCTGTCAATCTCCTCCTCCACCTCTCTCTGTCGATCTCCTCTCCCTCTCTCTTTCCATCTCCTCAACCCCCATCTCTCTGTCTATTCTATATCTCGGCTACTCACTCGCCCATCAGTAACACACCCGCGTCCCACGAATGGACCAGCTTCAGGCCGCATTCACCAATAGTACATGCTAGCCAAACACCAATCCGCACTTGCATCGCGTATGTGTAAATATTCCGGAAAGCAACCAAATAGGCTGTTTCGTTGTCCACAGAATCTTTGGCAGCTGCCAGGCCTGCCGATAGCACCGCGCGCGTCCAAGACCGCGGTGCTGCTACCGCGGGCGCGATTTACCTCTGTGATGTCACGTGCCTGCTAGGTGGTCGCCATACCCGTGCGCCGCGGCAGTATTTACGCCGGATACAACCATGGAACTGCAGTACTTCCCTCAAAGCTGGCGTCAATGTGCGGGCAGCCAACTACAGCTGCTTCCGCACTAACAGCACGACTGAGAGAGGCAGCACTGCCATCAACTTGAAGACTTCGCTACAACAAGTCCAACTGCCAGAGTTAGGAACACTGGAAGTCACAGGGGGTGGCTGTCAACACCACCGCCGGGAAGAGCGTCTTTGTCGCTGCCTACCGGCCAAAAAATGGTTCAAATGGCTCTGAACACTATGGGACTCAACTGCTGTGGTCATAAGTCCCCTAGAACTTAGAACTACTTAAACCTAACTAACCTAAGGACATCACATACATCCATGCCCGAGGCAGGATTCGAACCTGCGACCGTACCGGTCGTGCGGTTCCAGACTGTAGCGCCTTTAACCGCTCGGCCACTTTGGCCAGCCCTACCGGCCACCCAGAGGACAGCTCTAGGAGGCAGACTTCGGCGCCATGCTGGCCGTGGGGGAACGGGCGGCTTTTCATTGGGGGACGACTTCAAACCAATGAGCAGGGACTGGAGTTCTTGCCTCATCAAAACCAGTGGTGTCGTCTTTCTCGCACCGTACAACAAAAAGGGGTTGTCACCCTGGGGCCTTGTGAACCCACCCCCACTGCTTTACCGGCAGAGGCAGTCCTTTCCTCAAGGGTGTTGGGTAATTCACGTCCGCCACGACGTGGAACGTCCTGTCACCGGATCACGTCCCTTCGACATATACGCTATCGCGTAACGCTACCAGACGCTTCCGAGGAGAGGTGCTCGGCTTACTCGGCGACGCACTTGACCCTGACCGAGTGGGTGCTGGCGCGGCCCAGGCTTCTCCCAACCGCAGAACTCTCAGAGCAGCAGACGCAGATGCTCCGAGGTGCCCGCAATGGCCGCGACACTTCTCATGCCACCTCACACCCCATGTACTGGTGCTGATCACCGAGAAGAACAAACGGTTCTGTGTATGGCAACTCACCTGCCAACCTGATTCCGCCGTGGTAACCGCATGAGGCAGGAGATTAAGACGGCGTCGACGAGCACAGGAATCAGAACTGGGAAATCATTGCGTCCATACTTTACCCTGACGACGGCAATGCCTGGAGAGTTGTCAAATGCTGCATGTGTCGGCCAGGACTAGCCGGCCCGTTTGCGGCCAACTTGACGCCTGTGACTGACATTGTGGGTGACAATCACATCCGCCGGATTGGGCAGACGAAGACGTCATTCCACCGATCACACAGAAACAACTAGCTGCGCGATTCCTGTATCCTGTCTCTGGACGCTAAGAGAGCAGGAGGAAGTGATCAGGTTAATAACCAACTACTGAAGAACCAATGGGGATCAGTCAGTCATTAACCAATACCTTCAATCAGATACTTCGGTCGGGGGTCTACCCTTTCACATGGAAACATGTGGAAAGGGTGCCTATCCCAAAAAACGGCCATGACGCGCGTCAGGCAGACAGCTACAGGCCCATCAGCTTGTTCCCGTCCATCTCGAACGTAATTGAGAGACTGTATGCGAAGAGGGTGATGAACACGTCACTCAAAACAGGGCTCTTGCCTGACAAACAGTCTGGATTCCACCTCCCACCAGCTGCTGCAATTCGTGGATCCAGCGATGAGGGCACTGGAAAAAAGGGGCAGTGTTTCTCGATATGTTCAGGGCTACTGACTCTGTGTGGCATGACGAACTCACATGCCCACTCTTTGAACTCGGGATACTGATGTCAGGTGGAGTTGTTTTTGAAGCCCACCTCACTAGGGGGTCCTTCCATGTGAGGGGAGATGATGGGTCGTCCACAATGCAGTAATTACTTGCAGGGATACCGCACAGGTCGTTGCTCGCTTTCTTACTGTACTCCCTGTGCATTACTGACAAAACAGACTCCACCACACACACACACACACACACACACACACACACACACACACACACACACACACACACACACACATATATATATATATATATATATATATATATATATATATATATATATATTTATTTATTTATTTGAAAACTGAATAAATCACGGAATAATGTAGATAGAGAGGTACAAATTGACACACATGCTTGGAATGACTGATCAGAATAGCAATAATTAACATAACAAAGTAAGACAAAGCAAAGATGATGTTCTTTACTGGAAATGCTCAATATGTCCACCATCATTCCTCAACAATAGCTGTAGTCGAGGAATAATGTTGTGAACAGCACTGTAAAGCATGTCCGGAGTTATGGTGAGGCATTGGCGTCGACTGTTGTCTTTCAGCATCCCTAGAGATGTCGGACGATCATGATACACTTGTGACTTCAGGTAACCACAAAGCCAATAATCGCACGGACTGAGGTCTTGGGACCTGGGAGACCAAGCATGACGAAAGTGGCGGCCGAGTACACGATCATCACCAAACGACGCGCGGACATTTTGTGAACTTCGTTGTTTTTGTTTTTTTTTTTTGGTTCTAAGCATGTGTGTCAATTTTTGCCTCTCTATCTACGTTATTCCGTGGTTTATTAAGTTTTCAAATTTATAATGACTTTTTGATCACCCGGTATATATGGTAACAATTACTGAATATATGAATGAAAACCATCATAACTTCTGAACGGTTTGCATTGGGACATTCAAACTGCACAGTTAGCCTAGGGGTATGATGGGTGTTACTATGTGCATGCATGGTTTGGTTTAGCGACGAAGCCCACTTCAGTTTGGATGGGTTCGTCAATAAGCAAAATTGGCACATCTGGGCGACTGAAAATAAGCATTTCGAGATCGAGAAGTCTCTTCACCTTCAACAGGTTACTGTGTGGTGTGCAATGTCTAGTCACGGAATAATCGGAGGGATATTCCTTGACGGTACAGTGACTACCGAATGGTACGTGAAGGTTTTGGAAGGTGATTTCATCCCTATTATCCAAAGTGATCCTGATTTCGACAATATGTGGTTCATGTAAGAAGGAGTCCAACGCCATCGAAGTAGGACAGTGTTTGATGTCCTGGAGGAGCACTTCGGAGACCGCTTTCTGTCTATGATGTACCACTGGCATGGGCCTCGATTGGCCGCCATATTCTCCCGATCTGAACACATGCCACTCCTTTTAGTGGGACTATATTAAAGACAAGATGCACAGCAATAACCACAAAGCCATTGCTGAGCTGAAAACAGCCATTCAGGAAGCTAACGACAGCAGCGATGTTCCAACACTTCAGTAGGTCATGCATAAATTCGCTACTCGTCTGCGCCACATCATCGCCAATGATGGCAAGCATATCGAACATGTCATAACCTAAATACGAATATCTGTAGTGACTTTTACATATTGAATAAAGTGTGTGCACGCCGTGCTTCGTAACAAATTTACGTTTTTTTCGTGTAGTTCAGTAACTGTCACCATTGTTGATCTGGTCTCAATCTTCCTTAATGACGCTAGTTCAACACACTTTAAGAGAACAAGGAGTGTGAACCAAAGAATGTCGTTTACTTCTGTTACTGCAAGAAAGCACATCACCACAATCGCAAATGGAAAAAAGGACAATATTCTGTAAGCAGAAGAGCGTTACGGAGTTGATTAGAGACCTTTTTGCTAGTGATATGCCGTATTCGGTCAGAATATTTTATGTTCCTGCTTTAGTCCAATGCGTTTCGGAGTTACACCACCATTTCCAGGGACTGCTACAAATATTTTTGGGCGTTACATCTGCTTCACACACAATGAATATACACTGTCCTGCACATTGATGTGACCATCAGCCATGTGAATAGCCACCTCTTGCAGCGCTGACCACTGTGCGCCATACAGAAAGAGTCACTGAGGTACTGACACGGTTGTGGAGCTGTGCCAACTCCAGTGCTGTGGCCAGCTTCACTAGATTTCTCGGCTAAGGATTCATGGTGTGGGTTTAAATCCGGCGAGTTTGGTGGCCAGCGGCGTACGGTGCTCTTCAAACCAAGCACGTGCACTGTGCGCTGTGTGAGACATTGCACGGTCCTGCTGGTAGAAGCCATTGTGCCGAGGAAGCACAAATTGAAGTGTAATGGTGGACATAGTCCCAAGAATAGATGCATACTTGTGACGATCCATTGTGCCTTCCAGAATGACAAGGTCACCCAGGGAATGCCACGAAAACATTGCCCAGGCCACAACTGTTGCGGTGTGCTTTCTTTCAGACGTTTCACGCCGTACACGCCAACAGCCATCTGTCCGATGAAGAATGAAACGAGATTCATGTGAGAAGGCCTCATGTCAGCACTCAGCGGACGTGCACTTGGGACATGGGGCGTGCAAAGTCCAGCCTCCGTCCCCGATGAACCGCAGTCAGCATGGATGCATTAACCAGGCGCCTGCTTCGAATGCCCATACGCAACAACGCTCGATGTCCGCTCCCGGTAATTGAGTGGTCCGACGTGCCACGAGAGCGAACTGCGCAAAATCTCCGTGAGGAAGCTGGAGCCCGGAGTAGTCGCTAGCGAGACGGCGGTTCTTCAGGTCTAGGTGGCCAGGCTCGGGAATAGGCGCCGTTCCACCATACAACAGCCGGCCGCGGTGGTCTCGCGGTTCTAGGCGCGCAGTCCGGAACCGCGCGACTGGTACAATCGCAGGTTCGAATCCTGCCTCGGGCATGGATGTGTGTGATGTCCTTAGGTTAGTTAGGTTTAAGTAGTTCTAAGTTCTAGGGGACTGATGACCACAGCTGTTAAGTCCCATAGTGCTCAGAGCCATTTGAACCATTTTGAACCACCATACAACAACAAAAAAACTCCGCCCCGATAGCTGAGTGTTCAGCGTGACGGATTGCCGTCCTACGGGCCCGGGTTCGATTCCCGGCTGGGTCGGGGATTTTCTCCGCTCATGGACTGGGTGTTGTGCTGTCCCCATCATTATTTCACGCCGGTACGGTAGCTCAGCGTGTTCGGTCAAGGGTTAGCTACACTCTGTAAAAAAAAAAAACAACTGCGTGATCGGATCAATGGAGAACCTAAATGGGTGTCATCGGACGTCTGTCCCGAACAAATTCAACGGAAAAAAATATGGTCAGCGCGACAGAATGTCAATCCTACGGGCCCGGGTTCGATTCCCGACTGGGTCGGAGATTTTTCACCGCTCAGGGACTGGGTGTTGTCTTGTCCTAATCATCATCATTTCATCCCCATCGACGCGCAAGTCGCCCAAGTGGCGTCAAATCGAAAGACTTGCACCTGGCGAGCATTCTACCCGACGGGAGGCCCTAGTCAAACGACATTTACATTTTTAACAACGCTCATTGAAAAGTCGTCGAGGGGACAAAGTTAATAGGCCCTTGTTTCATACGGCCAGTCAGCTGCTTCATAGTTGTACGACTACGCCGTCACGTGGGGTAGCCGCGCGGTCTTGGGCGCCTTGTCACGGTCGCTTCGCGCCGCTGCTTCCCCCCCCCCCCCCCCCCTCCGCCCCCCCCCCCCCGTCGGACGTTCGAGTCCTCACACGGGCATGGATGAGTGTGTGTGTGTGTGTGTGTGTGTGTGTGTGTGTGTGTGTGTGTGTTGACCTTAGCGTAAGTTAGTTTAAGTTAGGGTAAGTAGTGTGTAAAGTGACGCTGCATGCATCATAAATTACTGCTGTAGTTTCCCCTTGCTTTCACAGCACAGCACAGCAAGAAGAAGGGACCGGTTGGTAGGACATGTTCTGAGGCATCAAGGGATCACAAATTTAGCATTGGAGGGCAGCGTGGAGGGTAAAAATCGTAGAGGGAGACCAATAGATGGATACACTAAGCAGATTCAGAAGGATGTAGGTTGCAGTAGGTACTGGGAGATGAAGAAGCTTGCACAGGATAGATTAGCATGGAGAGCTGCACCAAACCAGTCTCTGGGCTGAAGACAACAACAACAACAACAAGTGTGTAGGCCTAAGGACCGCTGACCTCAGCAGTTTGGTTCCATAGTACCTTACAAATAAAAAAAATACTATTCGCCCATACACGTATCTGCTGCAGTCTTCATTCACCCCTGTCATCTATGGCTAGTGGTGCACCACAGCAGCCTAGGCGCCGTTTCTGGATAGTGCCATTTTGCCTTGCACTGTATAATTACACCACGGCGGCAGGCGAGTAGCTTACAAACCTAGCCATTTCGGAAATGCTTCCACCCTTGGTCCGATAGCCCTTTCGAACATCATATAAACCGCTCCGTTTCCGCGTTTCCCACATTTCCCCGAAACGCTTTATATGCCGTCCACTGCTAGGCCTGCCACGTACCGTCTGGTTAGTGAACATTGACGAAGAACAAAGGCAGTGGTCACATTAATATTACTAGTACAACAAATGGCACTTGTACAACAAATGGAAGAAGACATCACAAATAAAGCTATTCAAGTCGATCGAAGAGAGTATCATCACATGTAGCTCAAATGGCTCTGAGCCCTATGCGACTTAACTGCTCAGGTCATCAGTCGCCTAGAACTTAGAACTAATTAAACCTAACTAACCTAAGGACATCACACACATCCATGCCCGAGGCAGGATTCGAACCTGCGACCGTAGCGGTCGCTCGGTTCCAGACTGTAGCGCCCAGAACCGCACGGTCATCACATGTGGCCCTGAAATATGGGAGCTAAACAAAAGGGAGAAAATAAATTGATGTCCCTCGAGACGGATTTTGCCAAAGAAATTGTCGCATCTCCAGGCTGAACACGTCAGAAATGAAAGAGCACGAGAAATTACAGGAGAAGATGACACTGTTCTCGATTTCATAGATAGCAAAATATTAACTTGGTGAGGGCATCTCCAACGAATGTATGATAAACGATGGCCAAAAAGACTCTATGAAAGGGCACTAGCTGAGCGAAGAAAACCTGGAAGATCACCCAGAAGATAGAAGCAAGAAGTTAAGGGAACTCAGGTAATTTGTGCAACTAGCGATGAGGGCATTGGGAGCAAGGGAATGGTTCAAATGGCTCTGAGCACTATGGGACTTAACATCTGTGATCATCAGTCCCTTAGAACTTAGAACTACTTAAATCTAACTAACCTAAGGACATCACACACATCCATGCCCGAGGCAGAATTCGAACCTGCGACCGTAGCGGCCACGCGGTTCCAGACTGAAGCGCCTAGAACCGCACGGCAGCAAAGGAATACCTTGGGGCAGTGTTTTCAACGTATTCAGGGCGTCTGACTTTGTGGGATGACGGACTCTGGTGGAAAATCTTTGAACTCCGGATACTGATGTCGCGCAGGATCCCACGTCAATGGGAGGACGTTCCAAATGATGGCAGACGGCAAGTCGTCCACAGAGCAGCAGATATTCGCAGAGCTGCCGCAGGGGTCGTTGCTCGGCCTCTTACTGCACTCTCTGTACTGTTGAGAGGACAGGTAGGTAACTATACTGTTGACTGAACAGACAGGAAAATATTGAAGTTGAGAAGTAGAAGACGACGAGGTTGCAAAAAAGCCGCTCATATTTATACATTATGTACGTAACAACAGAGGTAGCGAATTGTGATGAGTAATTTGAGACACACATTACGCTAAAAAGTCTGCCACATCACGTATAGTAAATGCAAAAATGTAAAAAATAATTTTTAACTTGCACTTTTATGGATAATATTATTTTATTCTACTTCATCTATATGCGTTACCATTTTGTGTTCACTGTAACAACATAACCTTTGCTTCTTTAATGCATTCCTATAATCACAAATTAATGAGTAATATTTTCATAATGTAGTACAGTCATAAACATGGTACATTATTTGAAATGAAAATGCAAATGATGAAGTTTTCAACGGATAGTTCGTGGACATATGAAGGTAACCTTCAACAACGCTTTACTTTGGTTATCTCGTGTGAGGTTTCTTTTTTGTGTAAAGTAACAACTGTGGTGCTAGTTTTCGGATAGACGATAAACCGTAGCAAATGAGCACCAAAAAGCGTCCAAGTAGTTTCTGAAAATGGAGTTGTGGCTCCGAAACATGTTGCACTAAATTTGTGGACGATATATTACTAACAAAAATATTCCTAATCACGGACAGCGCTTGCCAAAATGTCTGCCAACAGCGTTACGGGTATGATCAACAAACTCCCCTGGGCTACAAAAGAGGCGTTGTGCAACATGGAGAGGTTTACTCTTGAAATTTCAAGAACGAACCTTCCAAGAAGAGTCGGGTCACATATTATTTCCTCCCACGTCTCACGAAATGACCACACGACGAAAATAAAAAAAAATTAGAGCTCATATGGAGGCTTATCGACAATTGTTCTTCGCACGCACCGTTTGCGAATGGAAAAGTGTAGGGGGTAGGGGGGGGGGGGGACGATAGTAGCATAAAACTAAACTCCGTCCGAACAGGTCTCGGAAGGCCCAACGTTACTGACCGATTGCCGTGTCATCCTCAAGCTTATAGGCGACACCGGATGTGAATATGGAGGGGTGTGAGGTCAGCACGCCGCTCTCCCGACCGTCATCAGTTTTCGTGACCGGAGCCGCTACTTCTCACTCAAGTAGCTCCTCAATTTGCTTCACAAGGATTGAGTGCATCTCGCTGACCGGACGGTTACCCATTCAACTGCTAGCCAAGCCCGATAGTGATGTTATGGGAACCAGTGTTACAACTGCGGCAAGGCCTTTGGCGATAGTAGCATACAGTGATCGTATTTTTGAAACAAGAAAACAGAACATTTTAATTTTTTTCCGTGAAACAAGGGACAAAAGAGAAGGCATAAAACTGTTTCGTCACATATATACGAAGATTTAGGAACTAATAAATGAATAAATAATGAGTAACTTACATATATAGTAGCTCTGAATTCAGTACAGCCAAATAGTCCTCTAGAATTATCATTGCAGGAATCATTCCTCAGTGATATTTTGCTGATGAATGGATCTACCTCAGTTAAGTCCATACAACAGTTTGGAAAAATTTACATAAGTGCGATTAAATTTGACCTTATTCATCAAGAAAGCTTTCAAAGTCTGTACTGAAAGAGCGTTCTCGACATTTGGCCACAAACCATTGTGCGAGAAACACTCGTTCACTGGGGACCCAGTTCCAGGTAAACAAAGAACAATTTTTTAGGTGAAGTTTTTTCCAGTTTCCATTTTTTGAATATTTTCGGCGATATTACTAACTTCGAGTGTTTTAGCACTCGCAGTTTATTAGCTGAAAGCGCAAACCGGCACAGTTCAATTATCGTCCGCAACTGTACAGGAAGGTGCTACACTTTTCAAAATATTCTAACACATTTATTTCTTAATAAATTTCAATTTTTATATTTTTCAAAGATTACAAAACAATGCCATTTAATAAACATAAAGCACAAACAACTGAAATTTAGGTGCAAAAAATGACATCATCCAAGTGGTGGCCGTTCTTGTCCAGGCATAGTTGCAGGCGAGTGGAAAAACTGCCCATACACCTTTCAGGCATAGCAAGGTGAATATCTCGAGTAACGACTTCTGACGGAGCTTCAGGAGTCCGTGGTTTTTTTCAGTGTAAAGCAGATATTTCAGGTAGCCCATAAGAAATAATCTCACGGAGAAATATGTGCAGCCGGCCGAGCGGTTCTAGGCACTACAGCCTGGAACAGCGCGACCGCTACGGTCGCAGGTTCGAATCCTGCCTCGGGCATGGATGTGTGTGACGTCCTTAGGTTAGTTAGGTTTAAGTAGTTCTAAGTTCTAGGGGACTGATGACCTCAGTAGTTAAGTCCCATAGTGCTCAGAGCCATTTGAACCATATTTGAAAGATCTGGAGACTGACGAGGCCACTCCACATCCCCACGCAAAGAAATGAGGCGAGCTGGAAAATGTTCCTATAGAAAAGCCACGAGTGGCCTTCAGGTATGGAGGTAGTCCCATCCTGCTGAAACCAAACATTACTGAGGCCAATATGATATCTTCTCAATTCTGGCGTAAACAATTCTCGCAACATTGTTAGGTAACGCTGTGGGATCCAATGATGCCAAATCGGGCTTATCCACACCACACAGTTACTTTCTAACTACGTAGAACCTCTCGTGGATTTCCAGACGATTATTTTCCCACCGGTACCAGCAATTATGTTTTTTCACGGCAACCGATAAGTGAAAATGAGCCTATCACTCATCATCAATATTCTGTCATTTTCAAAGGTTCCCAGCGTCCTTTCTGCAAACATATGCCGCCGTATACAGTGATTTTGCTTCACTTGTTGAACCACCATGATTTTAAAAGGATGAAAGTGAAGGTCAAAGTGCAAAACGCGGTGAACTGACCTTTCTGAAATGCGAGAAGCGAGAGCACGAGGCACAGCTGTATGTCGGCGGCCAGCCTCCACAGCTTGGCGAATTTTCTCGATGTTTTCTGTTGTTACAACTGTCCGAACACTACCCGAGCTGTCCCGGGTCTCACCGTTCCTCTCCTTCTGAAGTTGTTGAACCACTTTATTATTGTTGGGCGAGATGGAACAACACTGTGTCGACCAACATTGAATTGACTGTGAAATCTTCGCTGAGATTGCACTACCGAATGACCGGTTGCAACAAAGGTATCGTAAACACAGACTAGTTGTTCAACTGACCAAGGCTCTATGGCTACTTAAATGGCAACTAATAATGAATGTATATCAATCATTGCACATGCGCTAGTTCCTCCATTACGTAAGTAACGGTACACTCTAAAACACCTCCCCGCCTGACCCTGTACTTCCTAGCGAAGTCTCCACCCGATTTCAGGTGTATATGTACTGTAGCTTTCTCTAAGTCTACAAATGCTAGGAACGTAGGTTTGCCTTTCCTTAATCTTTCTTCTAAGGTGAGGGTAAGGTCAGTATTGCCTCATGTGTTCCAATATTTCTACGGAATCCAAACTGATCTTCCCCGAGGTGAGCAAGCAGTAATGGAGTAGGTATTAAAATCCATGGAGAAGAAATAATAACTTTGAGGTTCGCGGATGACATTGTAATTGTCAGAGACAGCAAAGGACTTGGAAGAGCTGTTGAACGGAATGGGCAGTGTCTTGAAAGGAGGATATAAGATGAACATCAACAAAAGCAAAAGCAAAAGCAAAACGAGGATAATGGAATGGAGTCGAATTAAGTCTGGTGATGCTGAGGGAATTGGATTAGGAAATGAGACATCTAAAGTAGTAAAGGAGTTTTGCTATTTGGGGAGCAAAATAACTGATGATGGTCGAAATAGAGAGGATATAAAATGTAGACTGGTAATGGCAAGGAAAGCGTTTTTGAAGAAGAGGAATTTGTTAACATCGAGTATAGATCTAAGTGTCAGGAAGTCGTTTCTGAAAGTATTTGTATGGAGTGTAACCAAGTATGGAAGTGAAACGTGGACGATAAACAGTTTGGACAAGAAGAGAATAGAATCTTTCGAAATGTGGTGCTACAGAAGAATGCTGAAGATTAGATGGGTAGATCACATAACTAATGAGGAGGTATTGAATAGGATTGGGCAGAAGAGGAGTTTGTGGTACAACTTGACTAGAAGAAGGAATCGGTTGGTAGGACATGTTCTGAGGCATCAAGGGATCACAAATTTAGTATTGGAGGGCAGCGTGGAGGGTAAAAATCGTAGAGGGAGACCAATAGATGGATACACTAATCAGATTCAGAAGGATGTAGGTTGCAGTAGGTACTGGGAGATAAAGAAGCTTGCACAGGATAGAGTAGCATGGAGAGCTGCATCAAACCAGTCTCAGGACTGAAGACCACAACAACAACAACATGTACTGTAGACCCATATAAACAGCGCCTTGTTTTGTCAGCTGTTAGTACCTCTAAATTTTTCATCAGACTGACGCAAAACAGAGCATTTTGAACTTTTGAGAACTAAAGTTTTATGGCAATAAGTCATTGCCACAGGAAAGGGACATTTTGGACTCCCGTTATACCTTTTTTTCTAAAAACAAAAACAAAAGACGGGACAGACACTCAATAAATGGGATGCTCTCGGCTAATATGGGGCGTCTGGTCACGTTACGGTAGTACCAAAAGTAATCTCTGCCCCCTTTCCCGCAGCAGCGTACGACTGTTTATCGAATATTGAAAAGGATCATTGACAAATAAAGACAAATGCCAAATATACGGAAAGCTTTGGCAGCGTGCCAAAAATAATGACCACGCCATAACCACAAGAGAAAGAAGAAGAAGGAGACGATGATGATGATGATGATGATGACGATTAACTGCTGTTAGTGACTGATACTGCAGCTATAGACTATAAAAGAAAGAAATGCTAGTTACTGTGAAAAAATGGCATGAAACGCTTTAATGTGCCGAATAACAAGGGCATTTTTTGTGTGCTACTTGATGCGAATATGTCTCTATTATGTCGTAGATTATATAGTTACTACTAATGAATTAATTTCGTGAAGAAAGGTTACTGCCGATGACTAAAAATTTCATCTGCTGTTCCGACAAACTTTTTTTTTAAATAGCCGGCCGAGGTGGCCGAGCGGCTCTAGGCGCTACAGTCTGGAACCGCGCGACCGCTACGGTCGCAGCTTCGAATCCTGCCTCGGGCATGGGTGTGTATGATGTCCTTAGGTTAGAGGTTAGTTAGGTTTAAGTAGTTCTAAATTCTAGGGGACTGATGATCTCAGCAGTTAATTCCCATAGTGCTCAGAGCCATTTGAAACTTTTTTTTTTTTTATAAACTCAGTTTACTGACTTTCGGTTCGTGCCCCTACAGCCATCTCAACAGTGGAAAGACGATACGACAACAGTGCACTCGGTCCTCGAGCGGAGTAAATCTCCGACCTGGCCGGGAATCGAACCCGGGCCCCTTCGGTTAACAATCTACCGCGCTGACCTGGCATCTATCGAGGCGGACTTCCTACAACCTTACCGTGTTGGTTGCGCTGCGTAGTTTCATATTATCGTTTGTCCACGAGTCGCCGCGGAAAAAAAAAAGAGGGTCGGTCCGGGTGTCGGATGCAACACCGGATTCCCAAAGTAGATACGGCAGTTGCGCACTCTGTTAGTGAGCAATATTTAACACGGCTACATGTGCAGGAGCTGTCCAGCCCGCCCGGAGACGTTACTTATCGACGGAGCTAGTAAGGGAAAAGGACAGATATCACGCTAACCGGATGAAATTTTACCGAAAGTTAAACTAGAATCCGAAGAGCTTTTCTCGAGGAAATGTCTGTCTTTTCAACAATCACTATTTCAGACGAAAGTAACAATCCAACAAGACACTACTTGCAACGTTTCTGGGTACGCAATCCTTGCTAACAAGCAGACTGAGAGAAGTTAAGACAAGCGTCATGAACGTACAGAAGAACAACTAAAAACTGAAGTGCAGAGGAGTATGATGACTGTCAGTAAACTACAATTCAATAGGGCCAAATCGGAATCATGTCTTTCTTAAGGGGACTGTAGTGACTAAGAACAAATGTAACGACGAAGATATCGTAGGGATGTTGTTGTTGTAGTACCAAAGTGGATCAAAAAGTAATGCTTCCTGTAGCACACAAAATTAATAATGAACATATAACAGCGAAATTAGTGCAGATTATTGCCTGAACAATCTTCTAAATGACATTATCGTTTAACATAGTCACCATGTATTTGCATTCATTTGCCCAATTGTTGAACCCAGGTGTCAAACCAAGTTTGGAAGAATTGGGAGTTTTGCTTCTTGACCCGCATTTTAAAGCTGTTTTAACCCCGATCACGAAAAAAGTGTATGGAGTCGCTATAAAAGACACCAGCAATGTGCGGCGTTTGGGGGAAGACATTTAGTAATGGAGAAACGAATCTAGCAGATAAACCATGCAGCGGATTGCCCACATCTGTCACACATGCTAATCGAGGACGTGCTGATGTGACTCTAAGTGATATTCGCGTTATAGTTCATAACCAACAGCAAAACCTGGGCTTTTAAAATCAAGGGTAAGGAAGCAAAACAGTGATTTTTTCCAAACTTGTTTTGATGCCTGTGTTTAACGGCGACGCAAATTTGTACAAATGCATGGTGACTATGTTGGGCGGTAGTGTTGTGTAGAGGACATTTCAAGCTATGATCTGTACTAAATCTTTTAATCTCTCATTTCCTGTCTGATCTTCTCAGCACACCTGATCTGATTCGACCACACTTCCCTACAGTTATTTTCCTTTTGTTGGCGTTAATCTTTTATCTTTCCAAGATGCTACTCACTCCGTTCAACTCTTCCTGCAGGTCCTCGACAAAATAACAATGTCATCAGCGAACATCGAAGTTCTCATTTCTCCTCGTGAACTTTATTTCTCTTTCTACATCTCCTTGCAGGTTTCTCTACTACTTGCTCAAAGTACAGATATAATAACATGGGGGACAGGCTACAACAAGGTCTCTTTCCTTTCTCAACTTCCGCCTCTCTTTCAGATCCTTCGACTCTTTATTACCGCAGTCTGGTCAAAGAGTGTATTCCTGTCAACACTGTCAAACATCTACATCTACATCAATACTCTGCAAATCACATTTAAGTGCCTGGCAGAGTGAACCACCTTCACAATTCTCTATTATTCCAATCTCGTATAGCGCGCGGAAAGAACGAACACCTATATCTTTCCGTACGAGCTCTGATTTCCCTTATTTTATCGTGGTGATCGTTCCGCCCTATGTAGGTCGGTGTCAACAAAATATTTTCGCATTCGGAAGAGAATGTTGGTGATTGGAATTTCGTGAGAAGATTCCCTCGCAACGAAAAACGCATTTCTTTTAATGATTTCCAGCCCAAATCCTGTATCATTTCTGTGACACACTCTCCCATATTTCGCGATAATACAAAACGAGCTGCCTTTCTTTTCTCTACACAGTTTGCCTTCTTCGGTCTGTCTTCTAAAATATTTCGTAGGGTCAGTATTCCCCCACGTCTTCCTAGAGTCCTCCAGAATCCAGACTCATTTTCTCCGAGGTCGGTACTATTCACACCTGTCAGCGCATCTCGTTTTCAGAATTGGGATTTTTATATTCTTCGTGAAGTGGGTTTTTCGCCTGCATGCATTTTTTCTTGGTGGGGTTTAAGGGCGCTCAACTACTGAGGTCATTAGCGCCCAGTCTCTGTTGTTAGAGCACATGGAATCTAGTAAAACTCAAGGGGAAGGGGGGGACACCAGAAGGACCTGACAATAATGCAGATAAAATAAGTAAAAAGGTTAGATGTCTTTGGACAAGCCAGTCAAAGTTATAAAACGCAGAATACGAGCAGCTGCTCGAGCGTCATCAGCTAAAACATCTGGTAAAGTAGATGGCAGGGACAGGACAACACGAAATTGACTAAAACGGGGACACGACAATAAAACATGGCGCACTGTTAATGCCTGACCACAAGGGCACTGCGGGGCTGGGTCACCGGAGAGCAGGTAGCGGTGGCTAAACCGGCAATGCCCAATCCGCAACCTGGTCAGAAGGACCTCCTCTCGCCGAGATGGTCGGGAGGAGGTTGTCCAAGCAGTTGGGAGCGGTTTTACTGCCCGGAGCTTGTTTCCGTGGAGGGATGACCAAGCATCCCACCACACCGACACAAGCCTCTTACATACATCCCCACGAACATCAGATGACGGGACACAATGGGAGGCTGGCCGAGGCAGGAGGACTGCAGCCGTGGCTGCAGCATCTGCAGCCTCATTCCCAGGCACTCCTACATGTCCGGGAACCCACAGAAAGCTGACAGGAGAACCATTATCAGCGAAAGAATGGAGGGACTGCTGTATCCGTTGAATCAAGGGATGGACCGGATAGGGAGCTCCAAGGCTCTGAAGAGCACTGAGTGAGTCAGAGCAGAGTACATACGATGAATGGCGGTGGCGGCGGGCATACTGAACGGCCTGATGGAGAGCAAAAAGCTCGGCCGTAAAGTTCGAACATTGGTCGAGGAGCCGGTATTTAAAGGTGGCGGCCCCGACGACAAAGGCACAGCCGACACCATCGTCAGTTTTGGAGCCATCGGTGTAAATAAAGGTGTGACCGGCAAGTCGAGCACGAATTTCGACAAACCGTGAGCAATACACTGCAGCCGGAGTACCCTCCTTCGGGAGTGAGCTGAGGTCGAGATAAATATGAACCGGAGCCTGGAGCCAAGGTGGTGTCGGGCTCTCACCCTCTCTGAAGGTGGTAGGGAGGGCAAAATCCAATTGTCGAATCAGGCGACGGAAGCGGACTCCGGGGGGCAGCAGGGCAGACACATACAACCCGTACTGACGGTCGAGAGAATCAGCGAAGAAGGACTGGTAAGATGGGTGGTCGGGCATAGACAACAGCCGGCAGGCATACCGACACAGCAGTACGTCGCGCCGGTAGGTCAATGGTAATTCGGCAGCTTCAGCATAAAGACTCTCGACAGGGCTAGTGTAGAAGGCTCCGGTCGCAAAACGTATCTCCCGATGGTAGATGGAGTTGAGCCGGCGTCAGAGGGATGGCCGAGCGGACGAGTAGACGAAGCTCCCATAATCCAGCTTCGATCGGACTATGGACCGATACAAGCAAAGCAGGACAGAGCGATCCGCTCCCCAAGATGAACCGCTAAGAACTCTGAGGACATTAAGGGAACGTGTACAACGGGCCGCCAAATAAGAGACATGTGGAGACCAACACAGTTTCCTGTCCAACGTGAGCCCTAGAAACTTAGTTGTTTCCACGAATGGGAGAACAACGGGACCGAGATGTAAGGATGGCGGAAGGAACGCTTTATATCGCCAAAAGTTGATACAAACCGTCTTCTCTTCAGAGAACCGGAAGCCATTTGCCACGCTCCATGAGTAGAGGCTGTCTAGACAACGCTGAAGGCAGCGCTCCAGGAGGCATGTTCTCTGGGCACTGCAGTAGATCGCGAAGTCATCGACAAAGAGAGAGCCTGAGACATTAGGTGGAATACAATCCATAATTGGATTGATCGCGATAGCAAAAAGGGCTACGCTCAAGACGGAGCCCTGAGGCACTCCGTTCTCCTGGAGGAAGACGTCGGACAATACGGAACCCACACGTACCCTAAACTTTCGATCCGTTAAAAAGGAATCAATAAAAAGGGGCAGGCGACCGCGTAGGCCCCACCTGTGCATAGTGCGGAGGATACCTCCTCTCCAACAGGTATCATAAGCCTTCTCCAAGCCGAAGAACACGGCTACCGTTTGGCGCCTTCGCAAAAAGCTGTTCATGATGAATGTCGACAAGGTCACAAGGTGGTCAACAGCGGAGCGGCGGCGACGAAAGCCGCATTGGACATTAGTAAGTAGCCGTCGAGATTCAAGAATCCAGACTAACCGAGCATTAACCATGCGCTCCATCACCTTACAGACACAGCTTGTAAGAGAAATGGGGCGGTAACTAGAAGGAAGGTGTCTATCCTTCCCGGGTTTGGGTATAGGAACAACGACGGCGTCACGCCAACGCATGGGGACCTGACCTTCGGTCCAGACGCGATTGTAGGTACGAAGAAGGAAGCTTTTGCCTGCCGGAGAAAGGTGTGCCAGCATCTGAACGTGAATGGCATCCGGCTCTGGAGCAGAGGACCGGGACAGTGCAAGCGCACGTTGGAGTTCCCGCATAGTAAAGGGGGCATTATAAGTTTCCAGATTCAGCGAGTGGAAGGAAGGTCGCCGAGCCTCTTCTGCCTCTTTCCTGGGAAGGAAGGCAGGGTGGTAATGGGCGGAGCTTGAAACCTCCGCGAAAAAGCGGCCAAAGGCGTTGGAGACATCCACAGGATCAACAAGGACCTCATTACCTGAGGTCAGGCCAGGTACCGAGGAGTGGGCCTTAATGCCCGACAGCCGGCGCAGGCCACCCCAAACGACGGAAGAGGGAGTAAAACCGTTAAAGGAGCAGGTGAAAGAGGCCCAACAAGCTTTTTTGCTGTCTTTGATGACTCTATGACATTGCGCTCGGAGTCGTTTGTATTCAATACAATTCGCCAATGTAGGATGGCGGCGAAAGGTGCGTAAAGCACGTCGTCGAGCACGGATAGTGTCCCTACAAGCCTCGTTCTACCAGGGGACGGAAACGCGACGTGAAGAAGAGGTAGTACGAGGAATGGAACGTTCGGCAGCATTGATGATAACAGCCGTGAGGTATTCGACCTGACTGTCACAACTGAAAAATCGTGGTCCGAAAAGGTCGCCAGGGAGGAGTAAAGTCCCCAGTCAGCTTTCAGTATGTTCCAGTGCAAAGGACGTGGGGATGGGGTGTGGTGCAGGAGACGAACGACACAGGGGAAGTGGTCGCTGGAATAGGTGTCAGAAAGGACATACCACGCGAACCGACGGGCAAGAGTGGTAGAACAGATCGAGAGGTCCAAGTGGGAGTAGGTATGAGTAGAGTCCGAGAGGGAAGTCGGGGCGCCGGTATTGAGGCAGACAAGATTGAGATGGTTGAAGACATCCACCAAGAGTGAGCCTCTTGGACAGGATGCAGGAGAGCCCCAAAGGGGATGATGGGTATTGAAGTCGCCAAACAATAAGAACGATCAGGTGCATCATGTCAGCCCGACTAACAGCAGATGACGGTGGAGTGTAGATGGTACAAACTGAAAAAGTAAAAGCAGAAAGAGTAATGCGGACAGCTATTGCTTGGAGTGGGGTGGTCAATGGGATGGGATGGTAATAGACATCGTCCAGAACGAGCAACAAGACCCCACCATGAGCTGGGGTACCGTCCACAGGGGTGAGGTCATACCGCTCCGAGGTATAGTGGGTAAAGGCAATACGGTCAGTTGGGCGCAACTTGGTTTCCTGGAGACCAAGGACGAGCGGACAGTGCAGGCGGAGGAGCAGTTGTAATTCCTCCCGATTAGATCGAATACCTCTTATGTTCCAATGGAACAAGGCCATCGCTAGTAAAAAAGTTGGGGGAACGAGACGGGGAAGAGCTGGTCACCTCGACGGCCGCGGAGGGCCAGGTTGCGAGGGAACAACGCTACAACCGGCGGGAGGCGGATCCAGTTCCATCGAGTTGTCACCAGCTACGGCCGCTGTCCCTGGTTGTGTAGGAGGGGCAGCATCATTTGCCGACAAGAGGCCAGCTGAGCGCCTGGCAGCAGAGCGTCCCGGCGAAACTGAGGACGGTCGGGAGCAGCAACTCACGGATGGAGCGTCAGACGAAACTCGCCGGGGTGGAGAGGGGGATAGAGACTTCTTCTTGGAGGCCTTCTTGGAAGGCCGAGGAGGCACAGGGATGGTGGGCTGGACCCGAAGAAGGTCCTCACGCGCGGGGTCCGTTTTGGAACGCCGGACCTCGGAAGCTGGGGTCCGGAACGTTTCCCCGATGGACGCCTGAGAAGAGGATCGCTTCTCAGGGGGCGGGGGGAGAGGAGGAGGAGGAAGGGTGGCCCCTGGGGCAGAGGGGGCGGGAGCCATGGGGGAGGAGGATTTGGAAGGGAGGGATTTGGGAGGCGGAGGCAGAGCCCCCTGATGGGCGGAGGAGGCGGAGGGGGGACAGGATAGGGGTGAGGATACCGCGGAAGGAGTGGACATAACTGAGGCAAACGAAGTGGTCAACGGCACGGGATGGAGGTGGTCATACTTCTTCCTGGCCTCAGAATAAGAGAGCCGATCCAAAGTTTTGAGTTCTTGTATCTTCTTCTCCTTCTGATATGCGGGGCAGTCTGAGGATCTAGGCGAGTGGATGCCAGGACAATTAATGCACCAAGGTGGTGGGGTGCATGTATGTTCCTCACGAAGAGGACATCCACAATCGCTACAAAGGGGCTCAGCCTCACACCGTGACAACAAGTGCCCAAAGCGCAAACACCGAAAACAGCGCATAGGACGCGGGACATAAGGTCGCACGTCGCACGTCGCACCGGTAGCACATCACCTTTATCTTCTCCGGGAGAACGTCCCCCTCGAAGGAGAGGATAAAGGCCCCGGTGTCGATGCGACGGTCTTTCGGGCCGCGCTGGACTCGCCAGACGAAATGCACGCCTCGGCGCTCCAGGTTGGCCCTGAGCTCCTCATCAGATTGTAGCAGGAGGTCACGATGAAAAATAACCCCCTGCGTCCTATTTAGTGCCAGATGCGGGACAATGGACACTGGGATGTCCCCTAGGCGGTCGCACGCCTGGAGCGCCGCCGACTGTGTGGCGGAGGTGGTCTTGATAAGAACGGACCCCGAACGCATCTTGCTGAGAGCCTCGATTTCCCCAAAGATGTCCTCAATGTGCTGAACAAAGAACATGGGCTTGGAGGTGGCGAACGTCCCCCCATCGGTTCGAGAACAGACCAAATAGCGGGGGAAGTACTTCGCCCCAAGCCGGCGGGCCTGTCCCTCCTCCCAGGGAGTGGCCAAGGGGGAAAGGGCAGGAGAACTAGAACTAGAAACGGTACCTTTTCTTTTGAAAGACTCGGCCGCAGAGCGACCTGATACGTGTTGACGTTTCATCTGCGAAACGTCCGCCCCGATACCACCCACTCCGACCAGGGGCTCTCCCCATGGGCGCCACCCAGCCTCAGCAAAGGCCACCTGGCAGGATGACCGTTGCTGGGAGTCCTGATGCCCCAAGGAGACGGGCATCTACTCCTTGGCCAACGTGGGGAGGGTGCAGCTCAGGTATCGGCAGTACGATCCCTGTGTTGTCAGTGGGCTACAACCTAGAGGGTACATGACGACCCCACCACAACGGGCTGGCTACCGTGCTGGATTTCTGGTGCCATGGAAAGTCCATCATGATCTCTGGTGCAGATGGGGACGCACTATGGGCGTAACTTGGACAACCCATCAGGCGTTTAGGCCCAATTTGAGGAATAGTGGGTATGGTTACAACGCCGGTGCAATGCTGAGTGCCAAGGTCTTAGTGCACTTAGGACCAGTGGTACACCACGTAAGGTGTCCTTCCCCAAAAGGCTCATACTTCTGTTGAATTTTGAAAAATGGAGGTCAAACCCCCCAGGGGGACCATCACATGGAAGGCCGAAACGGTTGAAACTCCTTTTAGTCGCCTCTTACGACAGGCAGGAATACCTCGGGCCTATTCTTACCCCGGACCCGAAGGGGGTGCCTGCATGCATGGCCACCCACAGAAATTTGTCCGAGAAGGGACAAGATTCCAGAAGTCCCATTTTCCATAAGACCTAGTAACTGAGTCTGAAAACGTCCAAGAAATAAATTCGACAGGAGGTATAGAAAGCTTACTATATCTGAAACATTTGACAGTTATCCAGTTAATATTTTTTTGAAAGAAGGTTACTGCTACATTAAATGTAAGCATATTTCATCAGTATATCTTAAGTACATCTTTTTATATAATCAATTTTAATATGGATGAAGGAGGCATTCAAAAACAGCCATCACATTTATCGGTAGGTGTCACGTTATTGCCGCTGGACTACAGAACACGCAATTCTGTGGCTGCAAGTCGCGCAGGGTTGCACACAGGACAGTCCAAAAAAGTACAAATTCATTTTCAATCTCGACACTTCATAATTTTTTTCCTCTCGTCGACCACAGAAATTTGTACGGTACGATACTGCAGTGCCTATGTTCATCAAAAGTACGATGCTTCGGACATGCATACATGATCGAAGGAACAGGCACTGCGGCGGCTACAGCAGTTATGAAATACATTAAACGTATTCGCAGTTGTGAATACGAACAATCATCAGCTGTATAATGGAATGACAACAATGAAATTTAGTGCGAGGCCGGGATTCGAACCCGGATTTACCGCTTATGCGAGCGGTGACCTACGGTCAGACCCGAGCTTCCACATGTCTACAATCATGTGACGTACATCCATTATGAATACTCCCGTGCAGGGGGAGACATTTTAACTGAAAGTGGCCTACCCGGCGTCTGCGGATAAACACGATATTGCAGGGCCCGTGTTCCAGAAATACGATGCAATGTTCTTTCTGACGTGTATGCATGACCGAAGGAACAAGCACATTTCTCAAGATTACAAAACAACGCCGAAACCGCTGCCTCGTATAGAAGAATGGTATGATTTCCCGTGAGCAGTCTGATAGCGTTGTAGTATTTGCTAAAGCCACTGCATTCCCCCTGAATACGGTTCAGTAGAATCAGAGACAAACAGTTCTACAAATACGTTCGAGTTTTGAAACTAATAAAAAGTGTATCAGATTCCAGGAGGAGCCAGGTGTCCCCTCATACCATCCTTGCGGACGGCTATGTCTGTCTTACATTTTGTCACGTGGAATAATTTTGTCACGGGTAGCTCTCCCAAGGATCTCAGTTACCCTGAGAGAATGTCATCTAATCCAGATTTTCAGTACGATGTACTGAAGATTGTTAAAATTACTAAGTTTAAAGTTGGAATGCCTAAGATGCAGCGACGCTGTTGATTTTTTTTGTGGATTTGGAAATAAATACCTGGCAAGATGTGATCATTTTATATATCTATTTAGAATATAGAGACACAATTAAGCGAAATTGCATCTTCTATCCTGGACGTGTCAGAGTGAAAAATTTTCCGAGGGACTTGCATCAAGGGCGTCCATACTCGGGGGCAAAGGGGACGGCCTTTCCCCCCTCCTAGCTCTCAGGGAAAGGAAAAAATAGTGCTATCAGGTGTTTTTCTTACAAGTCGTTATTGCGAAGATATTTAACAGGGTCGGAACTGGAACTTTTTTTATAGCTACTTACAAGTCGCCTTTCGTCTTCCAAAATATTAAAAACACTCCATACCACCAGGTCTATGCCGCCGCCCCCCCCCCCCCCAAAAAAAGTCTTTTGGTCGCTATTGCCTCGTGTCTTGGAAGACGGTTACCATTGTGGCAGAAATTGCTGTTGTAGGTAACGGCCTTAGCCCTTCGAATGAATACACGAGATGGATAAAATTTAAGAAACAGTTATGTTGCAGGAGCATACTACAGTTCAGTGAACGCCACTCGCTCAGGATAACAGTAAATATAAAACTACTGACAGCACGGGGTTGTAAAGTAGTCATTCTTCGAAGTTGACGGAGCAAGAAGAGCCCCTAAGACATGGTGTACTTAAAAGTCCTCTTTGCTACACACATTATAATACCGTAATCTGTTGAACACACAGGGTGTTTCACAACTCATGTTATACGCTTCTAGAGGTTGTAGATGGGCCTTCGTAGAACATAGGAATCCGTCTGGAAACTACGTCCAGCGACGCCACGGAGTGTCATTGTTACAGGCGCCGGTGCCTGCAAATATATGTTTATACAGATGGATTCCGTGATGACGTTACAAACTTTCTCGGATGGTGGAGAAGGATAAATATATCAATTTGAGGTAAGGGTACCTGTACCGGAAACGAACGAATCGAAAGTTATAAGCGAAAACCGTTCTGATTCCTCTGACAGTGATAAACTGGTGCTACTGTTGCTAACTTTTCAGAGGTTGTAGTATGGACCAAAACATGAAAACGTATCTAGTAAACATGGCTCTAGAATACATACCTTAAGAGCTATGAGCACTTGTTCAATAGAAGGGATGTATTTCACAGTAACGAAGACGAAGAAAGTATGCATTTTAGAGCTTATTTTTGCTGGACACTTTTTTCTTGTTTTGGTCCATGCTACCACCGTTACGGTTTTAGCAACAACAATACTAGTACATGTAATCCACTGTCAGAGGTATCAGAAAAGTTTTCATTTAGAATTTCAACTCGTTCGTTTCCGGTACAGGGATCCTTGCCTCAAATTTATACATTTAACCTTCTCTATCATCCTAGAAAGTCTGTAACCTCATAACCGAATCACCCTGTATATACATACATTTATAGGTGCCGGCATCTATAGATATGACGCTCTTAGCGTCATTGGATGACGTTTCCGGACGTGGATTCCTATGCACATTTTATCTACTAACAAGGGAACCTCCCCATCGCACCCCCCTCAGATTTAGTTATAAGTTGGCACAGTGGATAGGCCTTGAAAAACTGAACACAGATCAATTGAGAAAACAGGAAGAAGTTGTGTGGAACCATGAAAAAATAAGCAAAATATACTAACTGAGTAGGTCATGTGAAGATATGCAACATCAAGGAGACTTGGACTGCCGGAACGCCGTGGTCTCGTGGTAACGTGAGTAGCTGTGGAACGAAAGGTCCTTGGTTCAAATCTTCTATCGAGTGAGAAATTTAATTTTTTATTTTCAGTTTATGTGACAAACTCTTATGTTTTCACCACTTTTTTGGGAGTGATTATCACATCCACAAGAAAACCTAAATCGGGCAAGGTAGAAAAATCTTTTTACCCATACGCCAAGTGTACAAGTTAGGTGGGTCGACAACATATTCCTGTCATGTGACGCACATGCCGTCACCAGTGTCGTATAAATATATCAGATGTGTTTTCCTGTGGAGGAATCGGTTGACCTATGACCTTGCGATCAAATGTTTTCGGTTCCCATTGGAGAGGCACGTCCTTTCGTCTACTAATCGCACGGTTTTGCAATGCGGTCGCAAAACACGGACATTAAACTTATTACAGTGAACAGAAACGTCAATGAACGAACGGACAGATAATAACTATGCAAAAATAAAGAAAGTAAAATTTTCACTCCAGGGAAGACTTGAACCACGGACCTCTCGTTCTGCAGCTGCTCACGCTACCACGTGACCACGGCGCTCTTGACCTCACATGGTCCATGATGTTGCCTATGTGACCCATGGACTACTCAGTTTGTATATTTTGCTTATTTTTTCACAGTTGCACACAACTTCTTCCTGTTTCCTCAATTGATCTGTGTTCAGTTTATCAAGGCCTATCCACTGTGCCAACTTATAACTAAATCTGAGAGGGGTGCGATGGGGAGGTTCCCTTGTAAGTACCGTCCACAACCCCCAGAAGTGCACAACATGAATTGTGGAACACCTTGTACATACCGTTTTCTGCCTAGACAAAGTAAAATAGCACAAAGCGGTAAGGGTAGACATGATACTTAAGCAGCATTATGATGAAACACCTGAAATCTCTTAGTCAATCGGAGAGAAATGTAGCGTTTACTGTATATTCAACAAGACTGTTGAATCGTGGGTACATTTAGATGGCTGAAAATTTGGATTCGTTTATCTATGTCTAATCTTCGTCATACAGATATCGGCGAACAGTGGAAATGCGGCAATTGAACAAGGAAACCGCGTCTACATAACCACTGAATATTGGCGGTGACATTATGCAGTCAGCTCATATATGCATCTCAATTGCACGCCCGAGAAAGTCCATACAACTGGGCTGCAAACATCACAAACAGCTCACACAATCAATCAATCTTCAAATACGCTATGAAGATTCAAACAAAACATTTCATGGCTCGACCGGTCTCTGAGTTTGAAATTTAAATCGATATGCGTAACACTTGTATTAAAACTAATGACAATGACAATCACATATAAATTAAAGTAAGCGAATATGCTATAGTTCTAACTGGACATATCAAGAGTTTTCCGAAAAACGAGGCCATCCTGCAACAGCTGCTACTGGATTCCTGCGTCAGTATGACGTATCAACTACAACTTTCAACGACGAGAAACGTGAAAATAGTGCTGTAATTGTATGCAACGCATTACAACGTGTGCTCTAGTAAGTGGCTTTATATTTACTAGCAAAATACGAATCTGGTAACATTAATCACCAAACCACGTTCGCTGTGTCCACGTAAGTTGCTGGCAGGTGAAATACGAGATAGGAAATTTTCCTCAGAATTCCCAGCGAATATCAAAATTTCGTGGCAGGAAACCAGTGGCTGGAAAGTTCTTCGAGATTTTGACGTGCAGTATCTCAAGAGCCCTAGTACATTTTACCAATGATGAAGTTACGTGTCATCTTATGTCAATTGTCCAAAATCAGTATCAAGAGTACACCAGCTAGGCTGCACAAGCTCGGGATAATACGGTAAACTTTATCGGTACCTATATCATAAAACGTAAAACAAAATAAGATGATACCGCTGCAGTATTCGCGGTCTTATATTGTTTTTTCTAACCTTTTTTTACTAAAACAGGCAGGACCGCTGGAAATTATTTTCAAGAAAATATTTCGTACATACGGAAATGAGCAAACATACCTAAAAAAAGAAGAGAAAAAAACTAAGCGAAGAAATACCGTCGAAATTGCTCTTGGCTTGCATATTTAGACAAAAAAGCTGCTGAAAAACAATATATAAGCTCTACACAGACAAGGCAAGCTCGTAAAACAACATATACAAAGGAAATTTAATTATTTAGCGCCCAAAAGACCTACCGATATGAGTAAAATTGACATTGTAAGGACATCCGCCTCTAATGTCTACCAGAATATACCAACTTTATTTCCATTCATCTGTAAATTGTTTTGTTTTCCACGCTCAAAACCGAATAATCTCACATAGGAGTACCTGTACTCATTCCGTTTCTACATGGTTGATTTGCTGGAAACCAGTGAAAGTGGATGCGCACACAATGGAAAAACCAACTCTATTATGCATTTTTAGCCCACAAACGGCTACAAGCTTAACTGTAAACTTCCCCCAGCGAAAACCAACTACAGCTCTCGCAATCTTCTTCTGTAAATTATAAATGTTTCACGTTCAAAATACCACTGAAGCTGGAAGGTTGTTTGTCATTGCCCCCATCATTATTGTAAGAGTATATATTCCGCAACAGCTGTGATCTTTCTTCAGTGAAAAATAAATTATCGCAGATACATGAAAAATATTTCATTAAATGTCAGCGAGGCTAAAAATATTACATCCCTATTGGTATAAGAGTTCTCAGAAGCATCGGTGCTGCCTACTTACCAATCTGCTGGAACTCCATCTTTCGTCAGTCCTCGATAAATTAGTAGAACGTTTCGGTATTCCGCAACTGCAATGTCAGATGTCACCGCAACCGACGAAGCAGTATCAGAAAGCAAGATTATTAGTCTCGTTTTCAGTAGCAGTGCAGTAGCGCGTTTCAGCTCGGCGATCGATGACTGTTAACCCGTGACAGACTATTTCCTCGAAAATGGACGTCTTGGCGAGTTACCTGAAACATAGTACGTTTACCAAGAAATTCAGGCAGCTTACTCTTTCATCCTGCAAGGAGAACGTTAATTTGTGTGTTTCTGTTGACTTTGCTTACAAAAATAAAACGCCTCAAGGCTATTTTAAAACAAGTGTTCAAATTCTTCTACTACGTTTCAATCCGCCTTGCCCTGCTCGACATCTGAGAGGAGAGCAGACAGTTGAAGGTACAAAGAACGAAGCAGCAAACCTGGTGTATATAAAATGCTATTACGTAACCTGAGCACTGTTAGCAGCTAAGATGGCTGGCTTTGACATCTGTTAAAGTGGCCACTCTTAGCGTTGCGTTCAGCATACACGTACTGCGAAAGCGCATAGGCCTATTGTTTAAAGTCGGCATCAAAAACAGTACCGTATATATTAGGTTCACTTACCTTCTACAGTCATCCTTGCCCCCGTTTATCGACACGAGAAGAACAGACTCGCGGAGTTATCCTTTCCGTGACGTTGCCCGTTCTTATTCCGCGTGATTAACGTACCGGTTACTCGTGCGTGGCAGCATGATCTTCAGGGCCTAATGTACGTTGGCACCGCTACGTTGGTACACAAACTATCGGAAGAACCTTGGACACGTTCGCGACAAGAAACAGAACAGATGTTGTATGTCCGAGGGCTTTCTGTCAATGCAGATTAGCAGAAAAGCGACATTAGAATGAAATTTTTCGTTAGCAAAGCTAATACGGGCGAAATTAACATTAAAGAATACAAAGCAATTTACAACCTATTTCGAGCTTCAGCAACGTCTTGCGAACGGGGTTCCTCAGCAAGGCAAAACTGTTTCACACGATATAAATGACGGGTATTCTTTCGCTGTAAACACTAACGTTTTCTAACATCTAATTTTACTAACAGCAGTTGGATGTCAACGACCGAAACAAGTCACGTAGGGGTCTGATATACCAGAAACAAGAGTGGGTCGTTGGCTCTTGCAAACTACCAGGTACTTCTTACCATAACAGAAATTGACATGAAATCGTGTATGATAAGGAAGCCACAGTCCAGAATGACAATCTGTTCCTAGTTGTATGCATTGGAAATGAGTCAGACTTAAACAACTTCTGCAAGGTTGCAAAAGGTAGTAGCTATATACCGTACGGCTGACTAGTTCAATCTTAATATGGCACTCCAGTATTGTAATTACAGTCGAAAGTTATTACGTTTTTCATATGCGAACAGTATGAACCATCGCCCAGTTTCATTACTATCGACGTCTTTTTGCATTTTGTTATCTTTCCAAATGTAGTGACGTACATATCTTGCGTGAAGTATAGCCGAAATCTTAACGCTTAGGCCTATAATGTTAGTGCACTATTTTTGTTTGAGAAGAAAGAGAGAGAGGGAGGGAGTGAAGGAGATTTTTCTTGAGCTGCTTTTGTATTCATTACAACACGTAATATAACTCTAAAATATTATTAACATTAATTCAAGATATACAGTTCACAGGCAAGGCTAAGCATTGCAGAACATAGTGTAGGGCTATATGTCCATCAGCTTGCCTCTAGAGCTACTTGCTGTAAAATCAATTGAGTGTGAAATGTATGTCAGCAGATGTCTGAATAAGTTTCAGTGTTCTATGTTAAAAGACCATCACTTGAATAATCATTGTTTGGAATGACCCTAGATATATGTAAAATGCAGCCTGGATAATGTTTAGTGTTTTCTGTTGTGTGACTAATACTACAATCAGGAAAACATTCCAGATCCAAAATATGTCCAAATATGGCTCACATTTTTCTGTACCTTTCAAATTTCAAGTTTTAATGATAATGAGAGGAGGAGAAAGGCTGACAAGGCTTGATGTGTACCTTATTATGTCAGCCACGTAGAGGACACATGTGGGATACTTTTTTCTGCATCTGCATCTGTCCATCTGTTTGAGACAAGAGTGCCGTACTGCCTCTGAGTTTTAAAATGAAAAACGTAATACTAATATTTTGGTCCAGTTGCAGGTGAGAGAATGTTACTCACTAGGGTTTGTAACGTAAACAATGGGTCAGGATGAAAAACCAACTTATGAAAATACATAAATCAGATGTAAAGAAAAGATACACAGGTGATGAATGGAAAGAAATGTTTTTCCAGATTCAAGATCAGGAAAGAGATGAGGTACAGAGAGAGAGAGTTCAAAGACTATTATTACTCCAGTTCTATTATTGTTTCTATTATTTGACTGCTGGATGTTTCACTGCCATGTGATAAGGATTTCTTAATGAACAAGAACTTTAAAAAGTACCCCATATGTTTTCTGAATAGCTACCATAAAAGCTTTCTTTCAAGGCATCAAAACTACACCACATTCTCCATATTCACTAAATAAAAATTTTTGATTTATTAACTAAGATTCTTCATCACTAACTGATGCTGAGTTTCTCACACACTACCTCGGATGTAGCTGCACAAATTCCGCTGTTAAATCAAAAGGTAATGTTACTACAAACATATAAGCACTATCAACTATGGTAACACTTAACATAATCTCCACGGTGTTTTAAGTGACTAAAACAAACCCCCAGGTAAATAGTGGACAGATGTATAACACAGTGAAATGGAAGTTTCCACACTGTTGTTAAAAGAAGTATTAGGAACAAAATAACACATAAGTTTCTCCACTGAAAGCATCCCAGAAAGATATGACCTCATAGAATTATGCAGAAATAAAGAGAAAAATAGTAAGTTAAAAAAGAAAAGGAGAGAGAACTACTACTACTCTAACAGTTTAACAATATGTACATTCTACACAGGAATTACTTAGCAAAATACAAATGGAAAAATGCATAATAGGTACGCTAACTGCTAAAACTAAAGCAAACCAATAGCAAGCTTTAATAGCTGTGAACTCAATATCAAAAGAGAAAAAGACTACAGAGAAAAATAAAACCAGAGAAACAACTTCAAAGTCCAAACAAAGGCACTACCTTAATTTCAGCAAACAGAACAGATAATGTGTTAAAGAAAACATCCAGGCTTCTGTTATAGAAGACGTCTTGAAGATAGCAGAAAAAAATCATTTCTGAATATTGTCAGAATGTCCAGTCAGTTGTCAAAAAGCTATTATATATTGAAACATTGGTGGCAGTTCAACTGAACTATACAAATGCAAGTTTGATATTGATTGAAGTTTGGTCGCATTTGCCCATTACTATAGTTGCTGTACTCTAGCAAGTTATTTTTGTAGAATCAATCTAAAAGGTGAAACCAGTGACACATTTATAAAAACTCATGTAAAATATAGAGTTGATTAGTTATGTTTATAAAAATAAGGACTTAAGCTAGTTGCCATTGAAATTACAGACACTGACATGATTTGTCCTTATTATTTCCCAACAAGAAATGATACAATGTTTCTTATTAATGTTGGCTTAGCGTTAAACAAATTTCCCTTAAGATGTTGATGGTTCTGAGTGATTACATAAACTTAAGTTTTTCAAACATCAGACAGAGCAGAAGATTCCATTCTGAAACATACAGGCTCATTCATTGTGAATTTCACTTGGGTGTTCACAAAGAGATACCAAACTAATTCCAAAACCAATCTGCACCAAATGTTTGCTTTTGGTAATGAATTTCTACTATAAGACTCACTGTATAAATGGAATAATTACCATGACACCCTCGTCATTTCATTGTCAATTTTTCGTCCTTTCTAAAACCATATGTAGGTAATTAAACTAGTGTGAAAATGAAAATCTTTAAAATTTTTGTATTGCAGTCCTTACCAGATTAAAATAGTTCAACTCAAATATTTCAAATTCAAATCATGGGTAACAGCTGCAAAAAGATTCATGCAAGGAACATATTTGGAATGAGAAATTACATCTCCCAGTCTTTAGAGAATTTCTTACATCATCACATCTAAAGCTAGAAAATAATCTCACATCAAGCCAGATAGATGACATGACAGTGTCACAGAAACTTCTAAAAAGTAAGTCTGTAATAGTTAATGCATTTATTCACTTACCGATGTTCACAGTTATTCATACATTAAAACAGATATCATTCTTGACTGGTTGAAAGCAGCAAAAGTGGTCCCATTTTTTAAGAAAATTTAGACAAAGGGGGTAATCACACGTCATGTGTGTTGCCAATGTTAACAAAAATTCTGGAAGTTATGGACTATGACAGTGTAATCAATTCCTTATAAAAGAAAAAAAAATTCTGAAACAGTAAACAATTTTCCTGTAAGAAGAAATGTGGGACATATATGATATATATATACATATATATAATTGTACTTTAATAATACTGAAAAAAAAGTAATCAGTTGACTGCTTTCTGGACATAATAAAAGAACAGAACATAAGATTTGACTGGAAAAAAAGTTTATGTCAGAGGCATCAAAAGCATTTCCCTTAATTCCTTGCAAATGGGCCACATAACATAGTAGTGTAATGCAGGTGCATGCAATACATAAAAACTTTTTACTTTAAGAACAGTTGGGTGATTGAAAATGAAAGCATTTTCAGGAAATTGGCATGACAGGTGACATGGTGTAGAACAGATCTGCATTCAGATCTACACTGTTAAGAATATCCAATTTGTAAATCAGCTGATAACTGGAACCAATGATAGTGGACAGAAGTATGGAAGACAAACGTCAGCAAGATGCTGAAGAGATTTTGGGAGAAGAAAGCAAACTCATTTTCCAAATAAGTTTAGTGACGGTCAGAGATCTATTGGAATGATGCTCAAATCAGAGCCTAAGGATCCTTACAGTTTTTTCTCATAAAAAAGGCAAAAACTAAGCACTGCATGATTCAGTATTGCAAGAATAAAGCAAAGATAATTTGCTACATTATTGAGTATAAAATGAGTAAACTTGGTATGGTAATGGTAGTCAACTCCCAGTGATAGAAGCTGTGAGACAGATGATGTTAGAATCAAATTTTTTTTTTTTTTTTTTTGTCATCAGTCTACTGACTGGTTTGATGCGGCCCATCACAAATTCCTTTCCTGTGCTAACCTCTTCATCTCAGAGTAGCACTTGCAACCTACGTCCTCAATTATTTGCTTGACGTATTCCAATCTCTGTCTTCCTCTACAGTTTTTGCCCTCTACAGCTCCCTCTAGTACCATGGAAGTTATTCCCTCATGTCATAGCAGATGTCCTATCATCCTGTCCCTTCTCCTTATCAGTGTTTTCCACATATTCCTTTCCTCTCTGATTCTGCGTAGAACCTCCTCATTCCCTACCTTGTCAGTCCACCTAATTTTCAACATTCGTCTATAGCAACACATCTCAAATGCTTCGATTCTCGTCTGTTCCGGTTTTCCCACAGCCCATGTTTCACTACCATACAATGCTGTACACCAGACGTACATCCTCAGAAATTTCTCCCTCAAATTAAGGCCGGTATTTGATATTAGTAGACTTCTCTTGGCCAGAAATGCCTTTTTTGCCATAGCGAGTCTGCTTTTGATGTCCTCCTTGCTCCGTCCGTCATTGGTTATTTTACTGCCTAGGTAGCAGAATTCCTTAACTTCATTGACTTCGTGACCATCAATCCTGATGTTAAGTTTCTCGCTGTTCTCATTTCTACTACTTCTCATAACTTCGTCTTTCTCCGATTTACTCTCAAACTATACTGTGTACTCATTAGACTGTTCATTCCGTTCAGCAGATCATTTAATTCTTCTTCACTTTCACTCAGGATAGCAATGTCATCAGCGAATCGTATCATTGATATCCTTTCACCTTGTATTTTAATTCCACTCCTGAACCTTTCTTTTATTTCCATCATTGCTTCCTCGATGTACAGATTGAAGAGTAGGGGCGAAAGGCTACGGCCTTGTCTTACACCCTTCTTAATACGAGCACTTCGTTCTTGATCGTCCACTCTTATTATTCCCTCTTGGTTGTTGTACATATTGTATATGACCCGTCTCTCCCTATAGCTTACCCCTACTTTTTTCTGAATCTCGAACAGCTGGCACCATTATATATTGTCGAACGCTTTTTCCAGGCCGACAAATCCTATGAAAGTGTCTTGATTTTTCTTTAGCCTTGCTTCCATTATTAGCCGTAACGTCAGAATTGCCTCTCTTGTCCCTTTACTATTCCTAAAGCCAAACTGATCGTCACCTAGCACATTCTCAATTTTCTTTTCCATTCTTCTGTATATTATTCTTGTAAGCAACTACGATGCATGAGCTGTTAAGCTGATTGTGCAATAATTCTTCCACTTGTCAGCTCTTGCCGTCTTCGGAATTGTGTGGATGATGCTTTTCCGAAAGTCAGATGGTATATCGCCAGACTCATATATTCTACACACCAACGTGAATAGTCGTTTTGTTGCCACTTCCCCCAATGATTTTAGAAATTCTGAGGGGATGTTATCTATCCCTTCTGCCTTATTTGACCGTAAGTCCTCCAAAGCTCTTTTAAATTACGATTCTAATACTGGATCCCCTATCTCTTCTAAATCGACTCCTGTTTCTTCTTCTATGACATCAGACAAATCTTCACCCTCATAGAGGCTTTCAATGTATTCTTTCCACCTATCTGCTCTCTCCTCTGCATTTAACAGTGGAATTCCCGTTGCACTCTTAATGTTACCACCGTTGCTTTTAATGTCACCAAAGGTCGTTTTGACTTTCCTGTATGCTGAGTCTGTCCTTCCGACAATCATATCTTTTTCGATGTCTTCACATTTTTCCTGCAGCCATTTCGTCTTAGCTTCCCTGCACTTCCTATTTATTTCATTCCTCAGTGACTTGTATTTCTGTATTCCTGATTTTCCCGGAACATGTTTGTACTTCCTCCTTTCATCAATCAACTGAAGTATTTCTTCTGTTACCCATGGTTTCTTCGCAGCTACCTTCTTTGTACCTATGTTTTCCTTCCCAACTTCTGTTATGGCCCTTTTTAGAGATGTCCATTCCTCTTCAACTGTACTGCCTACTGCGCTATTCCTTATTGCTGTATCTATAGCGTTAGAGAACTTCAAACGTATCTCATCATTCCTTAGAACTTCCGTATCCCACTTCTTTGCGTATTGATTCTTCCTGACTAATGTCTTGAACTTCAGCCTACTCTTCATCACTACTATATTGTGATCTGAGTCTATATCTGCTCCTGGGTACGCCTTACAATCCAGTATCTGATTTCGGAATCTCTGTCTGACCATGATGTAATCTAATTGAAATCTTCCCGTATCTCCTGGCCTTTTCCAAGTATACCTCCTCCTCTTGTGATTCTTGAACAGGGTATTCGCTATTACTAGCTGAAACTTGTTACAGAACTCAATTAGTCTTTCTCCTCTTTCATTCCTTGTCCCAAGCCCATATTCTCTTGTAACCTTTTCTTCTACTCCTTCCCCTACAACTGCATTCCAGTTTCCCATGACTATTAGATTTTCGTCCCCCTTTACATACTGCATTACCCTTTCAATATCCTCATACACTTTCTCTATCTGTTCATCTTCAGCTTGCGACGTCGGCATGTATACCTGAACTATCGTTGTCGGTGTTGGTCTGCTGTCGATTCTGATTAGAACAACCCGGTCACTGAACTGTTCACAGTAACACACCCTCTGCCCTACCTTCCTATTCATAACAAATCCTACACCTGTTATACCATTTTCTGCTGCTGTTGATATTACCCGATACTCATCTGACCAGAAATCCTTGTCTTCCTTCCACTTCACTTCACTGACCCCTACTATATCTAGGTTGAGCCTTTGCATTTCCCTTTTCAGCTTTTCTAGTTTCCCTACCACATTCAAGCTTCTGGCATTCCACGCCTTGACTCGTAGAACGTTATCCTTTCGTAGATTATTCAATTTTTTTCTCATGGTAACCTCCCCCTTGGCAGTCCCCTCCCGGAGATCCGAATGGGGGACTATTCCGGAATCTTTTGCCAATGGAGAGATCATCATGACACTTCTTCAATTACAGGCCACATGTCCTGTGGATACATGTTACGTGTCTTTAATGCAGTGGTTTCCATTGCCTTCTGCATCCTCATGTCGTTGATCATTGCTGATTCTTCCGCCTTTAGGGGCAATTTCCCACCCCTAGGACAAGAGAGTGCCCTGAACCTCTATCCTCTCCTCCACCCTCTTTGACAAGGCCGTTGGCAGAATGAGGCTGACTTCTTATGCCGGAAGTCTTCGGCCGCCAATGCTGATTATTTATCAAAATTTAGGCAGTGGCGGGGATCGGACCCAGGACCGAAGACGTTTTGATTATGAATCAAAGACACTACCCCTAGACCATGGGTAAATCAAATAACTATCCACAAAACTCAACAAATTCTTCCCATCATTTACTGAAAATAGAGGAACAAAACTAAACCATCAAAAGCTGATCAGTTAGGTTTACTTAGAGATGAATTGTACACTTTACTAGCAGAGATCAGTATTGCCAAGTCAATTGATAGAGAGACCACAAACATCATACAGTCACTGAAAAGCAATAACTCTTCTGTCTACAATGATATTTCAGCTAAAGAACTGAAACATTGTGCTGGCTTAGTTCTGCCTAACTTGAGCAACATTTTTACTTAGTGATGTGTGAATGAGTTTTATTTTATTATAAAATCCAACTGATAACAGAATGTTGAGCCAGTTTTCTGCCAATAACCTTTTAATAACTGTTCAGTTTCTCTAAAATGCAGTTCTTGTAAAACTAAGAAAGAAGAATAATTACCCCTCTGGCATTTAATTAAAATATTATGGCACCAAAAGCATCTGCTTGCTTGGATAGAGTCATATCTCAACACCAGGAAACAGATAGTCACATTAACCAATGTTATCACAGCAATAAAATTAAATTCATAGCAGGAAAACTTATATGTACATTCCAGAATGAGATTTTCACTCTGCAGCAGAGTGTGCGCTGATATGAAACATCCTGGCAGATTAAAACTGTGTGCCCGATCGAGACTCGAACTCGGGACCTTTGCCTTTCGCAGGCAAGTGCTCTACCATCTGAGCTACCGAAGCACGACTCACGCCCGGTCTAACAGCTTTACTTCTGCCAGTATCTCGTCTCCTGTACATTGTCCCACAAGGTACAGCACATGACCCATTTCTCTTATTGACATATATTACCAAAGACATTGGAAAAGACAAAGAAGGAAGATTAGGGTGTAGCCCCATCAAAAGTGAAAACATACTCATCAGCATACGGAGGGGGGGGGGGGGGGGGTATACGAGGGTTGTTCAATAAAGAATGACCATATTTTTTTCTTTTTTTTCTTTTTGACACCGTACCTTTACTCATCCTCATAATTTTGATAGTCCTTCTCAAAGTGGTCTCCCATGAATGCGATGCACATGTCCCAGCTCTCTACCAGTCTTCAAATACATGATGGGAAACCATTTTTTGAGACGTCCTTCAAAATCACCTCTGCAGCCTTCACTACTGATTCTGATGATTGATAATGCCTCCCACGAAGGCATTTCTTCATGGTAGGGAACAGGAAAAGGTCACATGGGGCTAAATCCAGACTATAGGGAGGATGAGGGATGCACTTCAGGTTGATTTTTGCAAGATATTCAGCAAGAACATTGGCGATATGTGGCCATGCATTGTCATGGTGCACCATCCAGCCTGCTTCACGAAAATGTGGTATTTTGTGCCTGATACGGACTTGCAATGTTTTCAGGACATCCCTGTAGTATTGTCCAGTTACTGGTATGTGTGCAAGTACAACATGTTGATAAGCCATTCCAGGAATATCAGAGAATGAGGTGACCATAACTTTCCCATCAGTAGCAACCACTTTTGCTTTTTTGGGGGTTGGTGATGAAGGAGATTTCCACACTGAGCTTTGCTGTTTGCTCTCAGGATCAAAATGGTGTATCCAAGTTTCATTAGCAGTGATTAAATTTGAAAGAAACTCCAGATCTTCATCTTCCTGTAACATCAACTTTAACTGCATGCAGACCTGCAAGAGAATGTCATTTTGTTCGGGAGTCAACAGTCTTGGAACCCATCGCACACAAACGTGTCACATGTAATTTTCGTCACCAACATTTCAGTGGCACCCAATGAAATGTTCAGTATTTCAGAAAGTGATCTTAAGGTAATTCATTGATCCTCTCTCACAATGACAGGAGCAGTGTTGATGTTTTCTTTCGTAAGAGCAGTAAATGGAGCACCGTGTCCACCTTCCTCTGAAATTTATTGTCTCCCCCTCTTTAAGCATTTTAAACCCCTTTGAGCTGTGCTGTAGGGAAGAACAGAGTCTCCATAGGCCTCCTGTAACATTGCATAGGCCTCAGCTGAAGATTTGTTGAGACAAAAGCAGAATTTCAAAGTAGCATATAGTTCCTCACATGTTACTTCCATTGCAGCAGTAGGCAATACTGAACATGTCTGAGCTTGCCTGCCTCTCACAGGTGGGAATAAGCTAACAGACTATCATAAGATTAAATTTTAGTATGAGAAATTATGACCATAAAAAATTATGATTATTCTTTATTGAAGAGCCCTCATAGATTGTGACCTTCTTTAGGGAACCATCTCATCATTTACCTGAATGTTTTTAGGGTACTAATGAAAAACCTAAATCTGGAAGGGTATTTAAACTGCCATTCTCCTGAAAGTGAGTTCACTGTCTTACCACTGCACTACATCTCTTGGTAAAAACACTGGAGGACTCTTTCTTACACTTACACACAAGTACAAAGGCCTGTACTCCCTAATGGTACATCTGGTTAATAACAATAGTTGACAACCACAATACCAACATTAAAAATAATTTTCGTATAGATTACACCTCCCTCTCAAGGATTCAAATTGGTGTTTTATATTTTGGCACAAAATTCTAGAACAGGTTTTTGTTAGATGTGGGTGAGTAACTGAAGACCCTAAACATTAAAAAACAAAGTTAGCAAATGCCTTATTGGCCACTCTTACAATTTATCAGAATATAACAATGAAAATATTCAATTATTGATAAAATTATTTAATTGGATAGATAAAAAATCTCTCACCAAACGGTGGCAGAACACACACGTAAAAGAGTGTTGTGACTGGCAAGCTTTTGGAGCCAGTGGCTCCTTCTTCAGGCAGAAGGGGAAGGAAGAAGGATGAGAGCTGGAGAGGTCTAGGAAAAGGGGTAGATTTTGGAAAAGTCACCCAGAAGTGCGGGTCAGGGCAGACTTACTGTACAGGATGAGAAGGAAAGACTAATTGTTGGGTACTGAATCCTTCTTCCTTCCCCTTCAAACATTGTGCCTGAAGAAGGAGCCACTGGTTCTGAAAGCTTGCCAATCACAACAGTCTTTTATGTGTGTGTTCTGCTGCCACTTGGTGAGTAGATTCTTTAAGTTATCAGAATAGTTGGATTCAGGGACTCAACTCGTTCCATATTTCTGAGGACTCTCCCTCATGATGGGACTTATGGGACATGATGTGTAAATGAATTAATTAATCACTTCTGTCCTGCTATGTCTCTCTCACCTTGGGATCCTAGCTAGACTTTCTAACTGATAATTTTCTTCAATGCTTTCCAACATTTTGGTAAGACAAAAACTAGCAATCTTTGAAGCTTATCAGTTTGTGTTTGTTTCCAGAATGAGATTTTCACTCTGCAGTGGAGTGTGCGCTGATATGAAACTTCCTGGCAGATTAAAACTGTGTGCCCGACCGAGACTCGAACTCGGGACCTTTGCCTTTCGTGGGCAAGTGCTCTACCATCAGGACTTGCCCACAAAAGGCAAAGGTCCCGAGTTCGAGTCTCGGTCGGGCACACGGTTTTAATCTGCCAGGAAGTTTCAGTTTGTGTTTGCTTAGTAAATGGTTAAATTTATGTCTATGCATCAGCTGCATGGATGTCTTTAATAAGATGCAAAAAAAGACGATTTCTGGAAAGATGGATACTTTTTACCTATGATGTTTCTCTATTGATAACCTATACTGGTTTGATGCTATACATATACCAAACTAGATATAATTCTACAAACCAAATAAGTGTCCTACACAATGGCAATCAATAATGCTGACAGCAATGCTACACAGTGATCAATAGAATGTTGCCACTGTAGAGAAGGTACCCAAATCTCATGCATGACAGCCTTAAGTGTCACCAATGTACTCAGATTATAGAAGGTGGTGGATTTAAGAACTGATATGCATCTCACAAGATCTCTTAAACTTGGGAAATGTATTGAGGACAATGAAAGGGAGCTACACAATCAGTATTACTTCATATACATGCACATCCATATTCTACAAATCACTGTAAAGTGTATGACAAGTGGTACTTCATGTGGCACTACATGTCAGGGTTTCTTCCCATTCCATTTGCATAAGGAGCATGGGAAGAATGGCAGCTTAAATTCCTCTGTTAGCTGTGTAATTAGATTAATTTTGTCTTCACGGTCCCTATGGGATCAGTATGTGTATCTCTAAATTCCTCACCTAAGACTGGTTCTTAAACTTTTGTAATCAGGTTTTCATGGTGGTCTTTCATCAAGCATCTGCAACTCAGGTTTTTCAACATTGCCATAGTGCTCCTCCATGAATCAAACAAAATTCTGACCATATGTGCCATCCTTCTATGTGTCTAATCAAAATCTCCTGTTCCTTCTATTTTGAATGGACCCCATGCACTTGAACAATATTGTAGAATGGGTCCCAAAGAGTTCTGTAAGCAATATCCTTTGTAGACTGACTGCATTTTCCCAGGATCATTCCATTTCATACCCCCACAAACAGTTACTCCCAAGCATTTGTATTAGTTGACTGACAACAATTGTGACACATTGATATTGTAGTCAGAGAAAGCAAGGGGAAGCTACAACCATTAGTGTATTTCCTGAGGGCATGCAGTTCTGCTGCATGGTTTAATGATGATGGCATCCTCCTGGGGAAAATATTTTAGAGGTAAAATAATCCCACACTTGGATCTCCAGGCAGGGACTACTCAGGAGGATGTAGTCATAAGGAAAAAGAAAACTGGCATTTTATCAGTCAGAGTGTGAAATGTTACATCACTTAATCAGTTAGGTAAGTTAGAGAATTTAAAAAAGGGAAATGGATAGGTTTAAGTTGCATGTAGTGGAAATTAGTGAAGTGCAGTGGCAGGAAGAACAGGACTTTTGGTCAGGTCAGTACAGGATTTTCAACTCAAAATCACAGAGGATTAGTGCAGGAATAGGCATAAAAATGACAGGAATGTTAGTAAGATTCTATGAAAAGCATAGTGAATGCATTATTGCAGCCAAAATAGACATGAGGCCAAACCCCATCACCATTTTACAAATTTACATGCTGAGTAGCTCTGCAGATGATGAAGAGCTTGAAATAATACATGATGAGAAAAAGGAAATTACTCAGAAAATATTTAATTGTGGTGGGGGAATGGAGTTTGATAATAAGAAAAGGAATAGAAGGAAAAATATTTGAAGGACACGGGGGGGGGGGGGGGGGGAGTAGTGGGTTGGGAACCAATGAAAGAGAAAGCCACGTGATAGATTTTTTCACAGGACTTAATTGAATCATTGCTAACACTTTGTTTCAGAATCATGAAAGAAAGTTGTATACCTGGAAGAGACCTGGATACACTGGAAAGTTTCAGAATGATTATATAACATAAGACTGAGATTTTGAAACCAGGTTTTAAACTATAAGACATTTCCAGGGGCTGATGTGGATTCTGACCTCAACTTACTGGTTATGAACTTCAGATTAAAACTGAAGAAATTGCTAAAAGATAGGAATTAAGGAGGTCGAACCTGGAAAAATTGAAAGATCCAGAAAATGTTGAGAATTTCAGAGGGAACATTAGGCAGCAACTGACTGAAGCAAGGGACAGGAATATAACAGAATATGAATAGATCGCTTTGAGAGATGAAATGGTGAAGGTAGCAGAGGACTGAGTGGATAAAAAGGCGAGGCCTAGTAGATATCCAAGGTAGGAAATTAAGGAGATGAAACCTGGAGAACTTGAAAGAACCAGGAGCTGTCAAGAGTTTCAGAGGGGATTTTAGGCAACAACTGACGGAAACGAGGGCCATGAATACAAGTGAGTAGCTTTGAGAGGTGAAATAGTGAAGACAGCAGAAGATTGTGTAGGTAAAAAGAGAAGGTTTAGTAGAAATCCTCTGATGACACAGATACTGGTATTGAATTTAATTATTGAAGGGAGAAAATATAAAAATGCAGCAAATGAATCAGGTAAAAGAGAATACAGATGTCTAAAAAGTGAAAAACATGAGATTGACAGAGAATACAAAATGGCTTAGCAGGATTTGCTAGAAGATAGATGAGAGAAAGTTAGATGGTGCCTATTGGAAAATTAAAAAGACTTTTGGAGAAAAGAGAAGCAGCCATACGAATATCAAGAGCTTGGATAGCAAGCCAGAACTAAGCAAGAAAGGAAAGCTGAATGGCCGAAGGAATATATAGGGGGTCTGTACATGGATAACAAACTTGAGGACAACATTATATAAGAGGAAATGAGGTAGGTGAAGATGAACTGGGAGATATGATACTGCAAGAATAACCTGACAGAGCACTGAAAGACCTAAGTGGAAACAAGGCCCTTGGAATTAATATCATTCCCACAAAATTATTGAAATTGTTTTCAGAACCAACAATGAAAAAATTGTTCTACCCAACGTGCAAGACATATGAGAGATGTGAAACAACCCTTAGTCTTCAAGAAGAATATAATAATCCCAATTCCAAAGAAGGCCAGTTCTGACAGGTGAGAATTTAACCTTCAGTCCAATAAGTCATAGATACAACATATTGATGTGAATTATTTACAGAAGAATGGAAAAACTGGTACAAACGGACCTCAGGGAAGATTAGTTTGGCTTCCAGAGAAATGTAGAAACATATGAGGCAACATTAACCCTATGTTGTATCTTTGAAGACAGATTAAAGAAAGGCAAATCTTCATTTATAGAATTTGTAGATATAGGGAACTCTTTTTGACAGTGTCTACTGCACTAAATTTTTTGAAATTTTGAAGTTTGCAGAGATAAAATACCGGGAGTGAAAGGCTATATACAACTTGTGTGGAAATCAAACTGAAGTTATGGGAGTTGAAGGACATGACAGCAAAACAGTAACTGAGAAAGGAATGTGACAGAATTGTAGCCTATCCCCAATGTTATTCAACATCTATATTGGGCAAGCAATAAAAGGAACCAGGTTCAAGTATGGAAAGGGAATTATAGTTCATGGAAAACAAATAAGAATTTTCAGGTTTGTCAGTGACATCATAATTCTTTCAGAGTTGATGAAGAGCATGGAAAAGCTGTTGAACAGAAAGGATAGTATCTTGAAAGGAGATTATAAGATGAACATCAACAAAAGTAAAAGAAGGGTAGTGGAATAAACTAAAATTAGGCAATCCTGAGGAAATAGATTAAGAAATGAGGAAGTAACAGTAGTAGATATTTATTCCTATTTGGGCAGCAAGATAACTAATGATGGACAGAGTAGGGAGGATATAAAATACACACAAAAAGTTTTAGGAAATCTTTTATGAAGATATTTGTCTGGATTGTAGCCTTTTATGGAAGTGAAGCATGGGTGATAAGCAGTCCAGACAAGAAGAATAGAAACTTTCAAAATGTGGTGCTCTAGAAGAATACTGATGATTAGATGGGTAGACTGAACAAGTGATGAGGAGGTCCTGTACTGAATGGAGAAAAATGTGAAATTATAGCACAGTTTGACTAAAAGATGGGATTGGCTGACAAGGCTCATCTTGTGGCATCAAGGAGTAGTTAGTATAATAATGGAGTAAAGTGTAAGGGTAAACATCGTACAGGGAGGTTGAGGCATGAATTCAGTAAGAAGGTTCAAATAGATGTAGGTTGCAGTAGTTACCACATGCCACCAGACCTCTCAGTCTTTATGGGTTGCTGAAGATATATGAGGAAGGTGCCCGTCTTGCACAACATTGTCAGTTCACAGTCATTTCTTAAGACCATCACGAAAATGAAGATAGGCCAAAATGTCATAATGGGTACCCTGGACTAGTGTCACCTTTTATGAGGGTGCCAAAAGTTTTCACCTTGTATCATCAAGTTGTTCCACCATGCATTAATGACTCCATGCTTAGTGTACTGTGACAAATATTATGAGATGGCGGATGGCACAATAATGGGTTTCTGGTGTTGCTGGCCATTGCAGACTTCTTCATGGAGCACAATGAGGAGAAAGCTCTGAACTCTGTCATGTTGCATCCATCTTGCTTTCTATGCTACGTTGAAACTTTCCTGAAATGGCCTCAGGGTGAAAACACATTGCAGCAGTTCATTACTCACACGAATGATGTCCCCCCAACATTAAATTTACTTTCAAGATAGAGAGATGGAAAGTTACCGTTCTTAGATGTCTTAGTTGAGTGGAAGATAAGAGGCCAGCTTGGTCACTGAATGAATAGGAAACTAACAAGTACTAACTGGTATTTGAATCTAAGTAGTTTTGAACATCCTATTTGCAAGAAAGCACCCCTGAATGTGATAGTGCGCAGGCCAAAGATTATTTCTAATGGTGACCATCTACAGTCTGAATTGCACCAATTGAGACATGTATTCAGGAAAAATGGTTGCAGCAAGAGAGACATTGCAAATGCTTTCAGGTGCCACCAATGAAGGATGCCTCATGAATTGTGGAAGATGCCATGTCACCTGCATTCTTTCCACACTGTGGGGCAGAGACCAGCGAGATAGGGCATCTGTTGCACAGAAATGGAGCGCACCTCCAAGGTATGAGTTTTGGTATGCTCCATTAAAGATAATATTGGTCTTTGAGCTCCCAATGTATATCATGTTCCCAGAAAATGTGGTAGCATATAAATAGGGCCAACTGTTCACACTGTTGCTGTGTGTTGCACTGAGCACACGACATATTAAAAGATGGAGCTTCAGGAGTCGACCATGGCTGAAAAATGCATTTAAAATGGACATAACATACAATGTGAAAAGAAAAGAATCTTGCTTCATGCATCATCATACTGGGATTTCATTATAAAGGAAGCAGCTATGATTAAAATAAATTGCAACATTTTTAACAAAGACGAGAGGTACACACTTGATAGGCCAATGGGGTGGGCTTTGGTTATCAAGTGAAAGCAGAGATGGATGCTTGGCAGTTGTAGAGAATGTGGCACTGGTCCCTCATGCCACTTGATGTCACTAGTCCTTCAATGGGGTAGAGCTGGTGTGAACTGCTCAACTCATCTTTTTGGGGATGCATCACTTTGGCCCTCTGTAGAAGGTTCGAGACACTGGTAGTGCATGTTTATAAGTGGAATACCATGCCAGCCCCAGCTGTTAGTGGTTTTTTCCTTGTGGTGATGACAGCAGAGATAGCTATTGAAAGCTCAAATGTTTTATCCAAAATGACACAGTTTGTAAACTGAGAGGATTTTATTTGGGAAATGATTTTCCAGACAATATATTGCTGCAAAAATTCCCAGTTACCACAGACAGTACAGTTCCATAAGAAATCAACACAAAAGTACCTGTAAACTTTGTGCTACATTTGAAACTGAATTACATTATCCTATGTGAAATATATAGTATATGCAGGGACTGTGCAATAGAAACAAACTTGAAAGCAATATTATAGAAAGGAAGAGAATGTAAATGGAGATGAGTGGGAGATGTGATACTGCAAGAAGAATTTGACAGAGCAGTGAGAGGACCTGAATTGAAACAAGGTTCCTGGAAGAGACAACATTCTGTCAGAAGTAGTGATATCCTTGGGAGAGCCAGCCGTGACAAAATTATTCCATCTTGTGTGCAACCTATATGAGACAGGTGAAATACCCTCAGACTTCAACAAGAATGTAATAATTCCAATGCCAAAGAAAGCATGTTCTGACAAGATATGAATATTACCAAACTATCAGTTTAATAAGTCATGGTTGTGAAATGCTAACATGACTTCCAAGATCAATTTGGATTCCAGAGAAATGTAGGTACATGTGAGGCAATATTGACCCTACGACTTGTCTTAGAGGATGTGTTAATGAAAGGCAAACCTATGTTATAGCGATTGAAGGCTTAGAGAAACCTTTTGACAATGTTGACTGAAATACATTTTTCAAAATCCTGAATGTAATGGGGGTAAAATACAGGGAGCAAAGGCTATTTACAATTTCTACGGAAACCATACAGCAATTATATGAGTCGAGTGGCATGAAAGGGAAGCTGTAGTTGGGAAGGAAGTGAGACAGGGTTGTAGTCTATCCCAGATGCTACTCAGTAAGTACCCTGAGGAAGCCAAGAAAACCAAAGAAAAATTTGGAGAAGGAATTTAAGCTCAGGGAGAAGAACTAAAACTTTGAGGTTTGCGAGTGATATTGTAATTCTGTCATAGATAATAAAGCACTTGGAAGAGCAGCTGAATGGAATATAACAATGTCTTGAAAGAAGTATATAAGATGAACATTAACAAAGGCAGGACAAGCATAATGGAATGTAGTTGAATGAAATCAGTTGGTGCTGAGGGAATTATGTTTGGAAATGAGATACTAAAAGTAGTCCATGAGTTTTGTTATTTGGGCAGTAAAACAAGTGATGATGGCCAAAGTATAGAGGATGTAAAATGTAGAATGGCAATGACAAGAAAAGTGTTTCTGAAGAAGAGAAATTCGTTAGCATCAAATGCTGATTTAGGTGTTGGAAAACCTTTTCTGAAGATATTTGTCTGGTGTGTAGCCTTGTACAGGAGTGATACATGGACAATAAGCAGTTCAGACAAGAAGAGAACAGAAGCTTTTGAAACATGGTTGTAGAAAAGAATCCTGAAGATTAGCTGGGTAGGTCGAATAAGTAGTGAGAAGATACTGAAATGAATTGAGGAAAACATAAATTAATGGCACAATTTGACTAAAAGGAGGGACTGTTTGATGGTATTCATTGTGAGATGTTAAGGAATCACCACATTAGTACTGGAGGGAAGTGTGGGGCTAAAGACTTTTAGGGGGAGACCAAGAGATGAATACAGTAACCAAGTTCAAAAGGATGAAGGTTGCAGTAGTTATTCGGAGACGTAGAAACTAGCGCAGATAGAGTAGCATGGAGTGATGCGACAAACCAGTCTTTGGACTGAAGACCACAACAACAACATGTGAATTATATGCTACACTGATTGTATGTGACTAGTTACAACAGTGTGTCAGACTGAGACTCAAGCTCACATATCTGCCTTGATAGTGCAGTTGGTAACATACTGTCAATGACGACTGCTGTTCAGTTTTAAGTCTCAGACCAGCACACTGTTTTAGCTTGTTCCATATAGTTGGTTACTGGTATTCATTTGTTTATGTTTGTTTTGTTCCCAATTTTTGTGTGAATTTTAAGATTCACTAGGATGCCAAAGCATTAAAGAAGTTGACTGGTTTAACATTTATGAAAAATGAATGTCTGGTGTGTGGTAGTGTTCTCATTTATTCTTTTCATTCATTCATTTTCTCATTCATTATGCCGCATAGAAATTACAACAGAGGAGAACACTTAGTTATAGTCATTCATTCATCCCTTCCTTCAGTCAATCATTCATCATTCACTCATTCATTCACTCTGTACTCTGTAAAGGAAGGAAGGAGAACTTTCAGGAATGTGGAACGAGTCATGGCACAACAGGCAGAAACAACCACTGCTGGCTACTTCTGTAAAATTTACTAACAGAAAATTATGAGTAGTGCTAATCTACTCAAACTGATAACTGTGGTAATTACTTCTCAATTACTTAAGTGAAAAACAACTGCTGGTACACTGAAAAAGCCTCTGCTCCTCTCCCTTTACTACTCAACTGTTGTATTCATCTAATATTTTAAATGAAGCATTTATCTAACATTATACTGACCTTTATCAACTGTTTAATACTATCAAAATAACACTCTATCTAATACAAACATTTACATTCTTGAGTACAAGTACCGAGCGAGGTGGCGCAGTGGTTAGCACACTGGACTCGCATTCGGGAGGACGATGGTTCAATCCCGTCTCCGGCCATCCTGATTTAGGTTTTCCATGATTTCCCTAAATCGCTTCAGGCAAATGCCGGGATGGTTCCTTTGAAAGGGCACGGCCGATTTCCTTCCCCATCGTTCCCTCACCCCGAGCTTGCGCTCTGTCTCTAATGACCTCGTTGTCGATGGGACGTTAAACACTAATCTCCTCCTCCTCCTCCTCCTCCTGAGTACAAGTATTCTGACAAGTTGTAGAAAGAGTGGCTAATGAAGTATTCATCTTATTTATTTTTAAGTATTTGGGAATTTTCAATTTACTGTCTGATATCCACTGGCAGTCTGTTACAGAATTTTACACCATAACATAAAAATCCATTCTGGAGCCTAGAGAGGGATGCATAATCATTCTTCTTCTAGTATTGTGTATTGGTATGTAAGTGTAAGAATCCCTATGTACATTAACAGGCTATTGGAAATGTTTGGTTATCTATTTTACACTATGTTCTTATTTGCATGCTTCTGTAGGATAAATACTTTTTTCACCTTAGCTAAAATGCCCCAGAAGTTTACATCGTAGGACAAAAATGAGTCAATGTATGCAAAGCATGGTAGCACACAGTGAGAGTGGTTTATGAGTGTAAATCAGACAGAACTGAGATTTTCATTAATTTATCTACTTTAGTTTATTATCCATCTGGATGCCCAGGAACTCACATATGAAGCCTCATCCAGTAAATGCCCATTGATCTCTACTTCTGATAACTGTAAGCTATTTTTATTTGTTTGGAAATGTATAATATGAGTTTTTTTTTTAAGATTAACAGTTAAACTGTTGGCCGTGAACCAGGAACATCCTGTTCCACTGACTGTATATGGTATGGGGGTATTTCAGCCTTCTACCAGTATGTATTTGTGTCACCAGTTAACATTACTGTTATTGAAGAGTCCTGAGTACATTATATCACCCGTGTAGACCAAGAACAGGAACAGGCCAAGCATCAAATCGTGCTGCACCTGAATTTAATCTTATTCTTGTTGTATCATTTGCTGATGTGACCCTGTGTTTTCTGCTGTGAAGATAGGAGTCCTTTCATGGAAGAGGAAGACCATTAATGCTTTAACATTTTTCCTAGCATAATTTTATGATCTAAACAATCAAAGACCATGGTAAGACCACAAAGAAGGCCAACAGGATTAGTTTTAATTCTTTGGTCATTTTAGAATTGAGCCCATAAGATTATGTATTGACTTCCCTGTAGAGAAGCAATTATGGAAACCAAACTAAGTCTTCCTTAAAAGGCTATTCTCAAATGTTTTAGAGAACGTGGGAAGGAGGGGGATCAGTCTATGACTGGAGGTTAGTTGCTTATCTCCACTTCTGTATATTTGTATTAGTTCTGCATAATTCAGTCTTTGAGGTAATGCACCTTGATTCATTGATTGGTTACAAAAGCAATTGAGCACAAAATTTTAGTACTTTAGCTGAGATACCATGATAGCCAGAAGAGTTATTACTTTTTAGTGACCTAATGATTTTTGTGATCTTTGTAACAGGTAAGTCAGTAACTGACTGTCTAAGTTGACAAGACTGATGTGTGGCGGCGGAGTATGTATTGCCTTTCTAAATAAGTTTATTGGATCACTTCCTGTGGACCATTGATTATCCATGTGTTTTTAGTTAGAAAAAATTCACTGGCTGTAATAAGCAATAATTTAAATATCATATCATTAATTTCACTGCTACTGTCATCTGGGAGTTCAAAATCATTTGTATTACCGAGTTCATTTATTCAATGTCTAATAAAGCTTAAAATTGTCTTTACCATGTTCCTATTCTTTTGAATTTATTTCTGCATATTACTTGGTTTTTACCTTTTTGATGATTTGCTGAAGAATTTTCCAATATAGCTTATAATGCATTTTTAAATCTTGTTTGGAGTTAATGCTTTGCAATAAATAAAGCTTTCACTTCCTAGTACAAGGTTTCTGATGTCAGATGCTCTTTTTCTTTTGTAGCTCTACAGCTATTATGAGCCTTTGTGTCTTCAACAATTTTCCATCATTTACCTCCATCTGTTGCTAGAGCTTTCCAATTTCTGTAACCATTTTCTGCAGACCATCAATGACTCCATCCTCACATCTGATTCTCAGCCATCCATACCATCTCTGTCCTCCTGGGTGCTTCTGCATCACTCAACCATGCTACATACCTAGCCCACCTCAAAGTTGCTGATTTCACTCCTCTTCTGATAGGTGGGTCTTTGTAAATGGTGTAAAGCTCCTGATTGTATTTTTTCTCCACAACCCCTTTCACAAATTGAGCTAATGATTCTTTAAAGAATCTTTTCTTCAAATATATCCAGAATTTTGACGTCTTTTGCTGTTGGGCTCCAAGTTTTGGAGGCATATGTGATCACTGGGCTTATAAGTGCTTTGTAGATAAGTACTTGTTGGAACGGGTCAGGTGCTTTGATTATAACAGTCTTGTTAAGTGTAAAATAGGCTCTATTGGCTCTTGTTAGTCTTTGTTTGGGTTTATAGTCAGAGTCATCTGAGTAGGTGACTGTCAAATCCACTGTTCTGCTCTCTCTCTACTGTTATTGAGGCCAGCATGTTCTCCTTGAATGTCCTTCCAGCAGCCAAGTATTTTGTTGTCTGCTGGTTAATGTTTAGTCACATATTTCTGCTACCCTGTTCAAGGGCGATAAATATGTTTTCCACTGCCTTTTGGGTTCTTGCCACTATATCTATGTCTTCTGTATAAGTGAGTATCTGCATTGATTTATGGGAGATTGTTGCCCTACTCATATGGTTTGCATCACTCACCACCTTCTCCAGGGAAGCATTACTATGGAGGCAGGCTGATGCATCTCCTTGCTGCATTCATTTTTGATATCTAGTGCATCATACACCATTCTTCACATTCTTATGGTACTTAGTGTCTTGCTCATTGTCATTCCCACTTAACTTGCCAATTTTCTATGGAATCCAACTTCAGCCAGGTCATGACATAATTGCTCTCTGTCTAGACAGTCATATGCTGCTTTAAAATCTATAAAGAGGTAATGCATGCCAATCCCAAATTTGATTTTTTCTCTAGGATTTGCCTTAGAGTATAGATCTGATCTTCAGTTGACTTTCCTGCAAGATACTTATGCCCTCATTTACGTTTGAATTATTGGGAGGAGATGGTTGAATAGTACATTGGAGAATACTTTACATCCCAAGTTAAGTAATGTGATCCTCCTATAGTCATCACATTGTAACTGACCTCCCTTCTTGTATATGGGGCATATTATTCCTTCTTTCCATTACTGGGGCATTTTATCTTCAATTTCATGTGTTAGCCACTCTTCTCCTCAGATTCCACTGTAAATATCCCTGACACATTCTAAATGAAAACTCGTTTCATAATATTGTAAAAACATTTTTAGGAAAGAATTAAAAATCTCATCTATTTGTCCTTGATAAACTTCTTCCCATTCTACATCCTGCAAATTCTCTCTGAATACTGAAATTAGCTTATCAGTTGCTATTGCACAATGTCCTTCTCTTCTTGTTGGTGGTGTTGCTGTGGGACCAAACCAAAGCTGAACATCAGTAACACTAGGTGTCCTTGATCAGAACTATGCAAGATTAAATCGGAACTATGCAAGATTAAATCTGTATTTAAATCTCCACACGCAGTTGCTTACAAGTTATTTCTACTAAGTCTTCTTAGTATCACCTCTAATTGCTTAATGAAGCTTAAAACATATCTTGTTGGGAGCCTACAGACTGTCACAACTGCTATATTTTATGTTGCCAAAGCTATTGCAGGAGCACAGCGCTCAAACAGTATTTTAGCACAGCATTCATGAGGTCTATGGCTTGAGGCTTTATTCCAATTTTTGTTGTATAGCCACTTTCCCTTTCCTCATATTATGCCTAGGGTTTTATGATACTAACTTGTTGCTATTTAGATGCACCGATTCAGTTTTTGTGATTGCTACATGATGTTATGTTGTGCATAGTGTATCTACAGAAATACCTTTATATTTTTCAGTGTCCTGTATTGTTACGAGAACCTCACTTTTTTTATTGAGCTAGCTACTTATATTTTAATGGAAAACTCAAAATTTAGTATTATTGTTAACCTTTTTACTACTGAAGCTCATTTATTGTTGCAACTGTGCCTATATCTATTCAGAAGCTCTAGCTTTCTGAAATATTTACCCTAAAAATGGTCTAGTGAAATGATTGGAAATGACAAAGATTGAACAGAAAGTGTTCTGGTTGTACTGAATGCTTCTGTAAATTAGTCATGCAAATAACCTCTTACCAGAAACATCAGATGTAGAGCATGCAGTATGCTATGTGACTGTGTGAGGGGCATTGTATCAGTCATACCCATGTGCAGCTGCTACAATCTGCTGAGTGATCCTTGAAGCTCACCATATATGCATTCAGTGGAATGCTTCACCCAGGGCTTGTCATATTGCTCAAAGAGTGACACAGTCTTCACATCTCTGTGTGGAGCATTCCCAGTGATGGTCTGATGTTGTGCCCAACTGTATAGCTGATATTACTGTCACTACTGTTCCCTGCAGCCCCAAAAACCACTACATGATCATCTCTACCAAAATATTTCCCAAGAGAACCTAAACCACATGTGCCCTACACTGGCTTAAAAATACTAGTTACTTGGTATTTATTACCCAGGCAGTTCTGTACTAGTTCAGACATTCCCCAACATGACAAATCTCTAGCTTGGTTTGGCTACTACTAACCCCAGCTCATACTTTTTGCTTATCATGTCTACAGTGTCGAAATCAGTGAAGCTGTTGGAGGCATCTTGAATAAAGCGAGCAGACTTACAGCATCTCTTGAACCTCCTGTCTGTTCTGGGAAGTTCAAGCACAGTCCAGTCAACAACTGTCTTCTGTACAGCAGCCAGCTGCAACTCTTAAGTGTCTTATTATGCCTGTGCTGTTGCCAGACCAGTTTTGAGTTTTTAGATCAGTTACTCTTTCTTGATAACTGCAGAGTGATAAGTACAACTACTACAGTGCCAAAGGCTAGTCACACCTCCATCCAAGCTTGTTGCTTCACAGCACTTAACATGAAAAAAGTGTAGACAGTCTTCACTCTGTCAATGATTTGTCACTACTGAGTGGCAGTTTCCCACTTACTCAATATGATTTTTTTTTTTACTAGAAAGACTACTTAATGGTAACTGATCAATTAAAAATGACAATTATGCAGCTTTTTGCAGTTTCATATCAGTATGTAATTTGCGGAAGAAATTGGTGTATTTGTTTACTTAATTAGATTTTTTTTTGAAGAGGGTCCATCTAGAGCCAAATAAAATTTTTATCTTTTCTTTTATTTCCCAGACTTTTTTGCTGAAGTTTCAGCATCATTAGTGTCCTTTTATTATCTTTCTATTAAGCAGGAAAAATGCTCTTTGCTACTTGTAGACATATAAATTAGTCTTTTTAAGACAGTATTTACAAAATTGAAAAACAGCCAAAGACCTCAAGGATCTGCAGTTGTACAATGTGATGCAGTGCTATATGCTGATGACACAACACTCATCACATGTGATACCAATCTTGAAAATGTGCAACTTTTGGCAGCTGCAATGTAGAGATGCACTACTTGGTTTGAGGCAAATGTACTGCAGAAGAATAATAGTAAAACTGAAGCTATTGTATTCATCTGAATGCTCCCAGTCATGATAACAAAACGGTAAAATTATTAGGATTTCATGTATATCAAAAGCTCAGCTATGATACCCACATAGGGAAGCTATGTGGCAAGTTGGCATGTTTCATCTATCTGCTGTACAAGCTAAGGGGCAGCATCAGTAAAGAGCTTCTGTTATACACATATTTTGCATTCTTCCATTCCCACCTGAGTTATGGAATACTATTATGGGCAACTCCCTAGGCTCAAAATTAGTGTTCAGATGGCAAAAGAAAGCCATAAGGTGCATAGCAGGACTTAGGCCATATGAATCATCTTGAGATTGTTTTAAGAAACTAAATATAATGACAGTGCCTGGCTTGTATATATACAAATGCCTTTTCTTTGTTAAAGACAATCCGAGTAAATCTGACTTAAGCAGGACAGTTCATGACCATAATGTAAGAAGTGGACTTACAATTAATATGCCATATGCTAGGCTTGCAAAGACATGTAACTGTTAGAAATATCTTGGTCCTGTCTACTTCAACAAATTGCCTGAAAATGCCTATGCAGTGCCAGTAAATAAATTTAAAACTAGTCTTTCAAGGTGGATGAAAAGTAAGTAATTTACTCTACTCAAGAGTTCCTTGAGTATGTAACAAATGACACTCTTTCCTTATGAGAATGAACAATAAATTAACTCCAAACTATACATATGCAACAGTGTAGAACTATTTTAGTACTGTTTCATTTACATATTGTTAGTTATCTGTTTGATTATTTACCTTTCATTCACTGAACTATGTAGTTCATTTATCTTGTAACTGATCTGTTTGGAAACTTCTTGTTGTTATTGACATTTGCACATATATGTGTTGTATCCATCTTGGATTATTATACTGTAGTTAATGACATTTGTCATGTTGAAGTTTATATTATTATTATTTCTTTCTTTTCTCAGACGTTATGTCTGGTCAAAAATGGAAAGTGACGCAGACCTTGATCAAGCGTGACTTCCTTTTAACTGCACGGTATATGTTATATTGCATTTAGGAACTTTCGGGAAATTGAACATGTATCAATAATTACGGATTTCTGTAGCTGTATATATAAGTTTGGATGTAGCTGTATTGCATTGATGTACTGGTGGATACTGTGTGGTATGACTCCTGTAGTTGATAGTACAATTGGTATAATGTTTACTTTATCCTGATGCCACATGTCCTTGACTTCCTCAGCCAGTTGGATGTATTTTTCAATTTTTTCTCCTGTTTTCTTTTGTGTACTTGTTGTATTGGGTATGGATATTTCGATTAGTTGTGTTAATTTCTTCTTTTTATTGGTGAGTATGATGTCAGGTTTGTTATGTGGTGTTGTTTTATCTGTTATAATGGTTCTGTTCCAGTATAATTTGTATTCATCATTCTCCAGTACATTTTGTGGTGCATACTTGTATGTGGGAACGTGCTGTTTTATAAGTTTATGTTGTAAGGCAAGCTGTTAATGTATTATTTTTGCTACATTGTCATGTCTTCTGGGGTATTCTGTATTTGCTAGTACTGTACACTCACTTGTAATGTGATCTACTGTTTCTATTTGTTGTTTGCGAAGTCTGCATTTATCTGTTGTGGTATTGGGATCTTTAATAATATGCTTACTGTAATATCTGGTGTTTATTGTTTGATCCTGTATTGCAATCACGAATCCTTCCGTCTCACTGTATGTATTGCCTTTTGTTAGCCATGTGTTGGATGCGTCTTGATCGATGTGTGGCTGTGTTAGATGATACGAGTGCTTGCCATGTAGTGTTTTCTTTATCCAATTTACTTTCTTCGTATCTGTTGATGTTATGTGATCTAAAGGGTTGTAGAAGTGGTTATGAAATTGCAGTGGTGTAGCCGATGTATTTATATGAGTGATTGCTTTGTGTATTTTGCTAGTTTCTGCTCGTTCTAGAAAGAATTTTCTTAAATTGTCTACCCATCCATAATGTAGGTTTTTTATGTAGATAAATCCCCTTCCTCCTTCCTTTCTGCTTAATGTGAATCTTTCAGTTGCTGAAAGTATGTGATATATTCTATATTTGTGGCACTGTGATCGTGTAAGTGTATTGAGTGCTTCTAGGTCTGTGTTACTCCAGTTCACTACTCCAAATGAGTAGGTCAATATTGGTATGGCATAAGTATTTATAGCTTTTGTCTTGTTTCTTGCTGTCAATTCTGTTTTCAGTATTTTTGTTAGTCTTTGTCTATATTTTTCTTTTAGTTCTTCTTTAATATTTGTATTATCTATTCCTATTTTTTGTCTGTATCCTAGATATTTACAGGCATCTGTTTTTTCCATCGCTTCTATGGAGTCGCTGTGGTTATCCAATATGTAATCTTCTTGTTTAGTGTGTTTTCCCTTGACTATGCTATTTTTCTTACATTTGTCTGTTCCAAAAGCCATATTTATATCATTGCTGAATACTTATGTTATCTTTAGTAATTGGTTGAGTTGTTGATTTGTTGCTGCCAGTAGTTTTAGATCATCCATGTATAGCAGATGTGTGATTTTGTGTGGGTATGTTCCAGTAATATTGTATCCATAATATGTATTATTTAGCATGTTGGATAGTGGGTTCAGAGCAAGGCAGAACCAGAAAGGACTTAATGAGTCTCCTTGGTATATTCCACGCTTAATTTGTATTGGCTGTGATGTGATATTATTTGAATTTGTTTGGATATTAAGTGTGGTTTTCCAATTTTTCATTACTATGTTTAGGAACTGTATCAATTTAGGATCTACTTTGTATATTTCCAATATTTGTAGTAACCATGAGTGGGGTACACTATCAAAAGCTTTTTGGTAATCAATGTATGCGTAGTGTAGAGACCTTTGCTTAGTTTTAGCTTGATATGTCACCTCTGCATCTATTATCAGTTGCTCTTTACATCCTCGTGCTCCTTTGCAACAGCCTTTTTGTTCTTCATTTATAATTTTGTTCTGTGTTGTATGTGTCATTAATTTCTGTGTAATGACTGAAGTTAATATTTTGTATATTGTTGGTAGGCATGTTATGGGGCGATATTTAGCTGGGTTTGCTGTGTCTGCTTGATCTTTAGGTTTCAGATAAGTTATTCCATGTGTAAGTGTATCAGGGAATGTGTATGGGTCTGCAATGTAACTGTTAAATAATTTAGTTAGATGTGAATGTGTTGAGGTGAATTTCTTTAGCCACAAATTTGCTATTTTATCTTTCCCAGGGGCTTTCCAATTGTGAGTAGAATTAATTGCTTGGGTGACTTCATGTTGCAAAATTATCACTTCAGACATTTGTGGTATCATCTTGTATGTATCTGTTTCCGCTTGTATCCACCGTGCATGCCTGTTATGTTGTACCGGGTTTGACCATATGTTGCTCCAGAAGTGTTCCACGTCTGTTATGTTTGGTGGATTGTCTATTTTAATGTGTGTGTTATCTATTGTCTGGTAAAATTTCTTTTGGTTTGTGTTGAATGTTTGGTTTTGTTTCCTTCTATTTTCACTTTTTTTGTATCTTCTAAGTCGTTTGGCCGATGCTTGTAGTTTCTGCTTCTTTTCATCTAATTGCTCTATCGCTTCTTGTTGTGAGATATTACCTAACCTTTTTCGTTCTTTTTTTTTGACATTTGATTTCCTATAAATTGTGTTAGCTGTCCGATGTCTTTCCTCAGTTTTTCTATTCTGATCTGTAGGCTGTGTTGCCATGCTGGTTTTATGGGTTTCTTCTGTGTGTTGGTTGGTTCTGATCTCTGCCTAGTGTGTATATTTAGTGTAGTGAGTGCTCCTATATAAACCAGTAGTTGTAAGTCTTCCATAGTTGTGTTTTCATTTATTTCGTTGTGTATGATTGTGTTGATAGTTTTTATTGTTGTTTTGACTTGTGGGTTATTTGGCGGTCTATGAAAGAATGGTCTAATGTCTGTATTTGTGTCTTTGTATTCTATATATGTCAGCTGAAATTTTTCTTCTATATCTAACATGTGTGTTACTTCGAGTTCTATTTGTGCTTGTTCTGGTGGCTGTCTTAAGATTTCATTTTCCTCTGATTGTTTAATTGATGCGTGTTGTTCTTTGTTTGTTTGCTCTGGGATGTTTGAGTCCATTACTGTATTTTCTTCTTCTTCTGATTGCACATTATTTTGTTCTAGTATTTGTTGTACTTGTTGTTTGATGTTTTCTAATTCTGACTGGGGTATCCTGTTATTTTTGATTATTACACGGATCTGATCAGCTAGTTGTTGTTCTGTTAAAAATTTTAATTTTGGGTATCTGGTAATAAATGTTGTGTATACTTGTGATCTGTATCCAGTTGTGTTGGTTCCTAGGTTTGTTGCTTGGTAATAACAGAACATGAGGTGTCGATTAACTTCATCTGACCATCACATCCTCTGTCTTTGTTTTCCTTCTAGGGTGGTTGCAGGAAGCATATCCTGCAAAACACCTCTATTTGGATTTGAATCATTTTCCAGTTGGCTAGCAGTGTCGTTACCATTGTGGGCGGGCATAGGGTTCAAGTGTCATCCCCGACCATGAAGGCGCTTGTCCGAGGCTTCTTTAGTTCTGTCCTGAACCAACTAATCACACTAAAAGGGGGGTTAGCCCTATTAGTGGTTTGTTCTTTTCGTCACCTTTTACAACTGGCAGAACATACTGGAGGCCTATTCTTTTCCTGGGCCGCCACGAGAATTATTATTATTATTATTATTATTACTATTATTATTATTATTATTATTATTGTGTTAACACTGATGATACCAATGGCATGTAAATATGCTTGTTGGTGGAATAATACATTTGTACTTGTTTGTACATATACCTTGTCACCCTGTGCTGTGGTTTTCCTGGATTTTTATGTTTTTTTATTGCAGTTGTTTTCTTTCATAGTTTGTCATCTGTAACTATATAGAACTTAATGTAGAACAATTATTTACTTCAAGGTAAAATAAAAGATATAAAAATTGTGTTTTGCTCAAGTTAACCCCTCCCCAAAATTAAATCTATTTGTAAGAAACATGGAAAATGTTGAAGTTTATATTATTATTATTATTGTTATTATTATTGTGTTAACACTGATGATACCAACTGCATGTAAATGTGCTCATTGGTGGAATAATACATTTGTATTTGTATTACAAACAAGGAGGTATGCTAGATTGAATTAAGCAACAAGTTCAACATCTTATAACACAAGGATTAAACAAGAAAGGAGGAATTTTTTTAACAACAGTGCTCATGTAAACAGCAAAAGATTTTGCATATAGAAAGAAAGACAAAGAAGCTCTAAAATGGAATGAGGTAAGCATTAAAGAGAAGGCAAGCATTCAAGCAGATGATAATTGTAACATGGCAGACTATGCTGAATTAAGAAAAACTACCAGAAAATATCTTTGAGAGGATCTGAGAAAATGCAATATAATTTGCTAAGAGAAACAACTGGAAGATAAGAACATGAAGGAAATGAAACAAAACCTTGTAATGGGTAGACACCATGTTTAATAAGTTAAGACGGTAGATGGCACAGTTAGCTAAGAGCAGAGATTCCAAGAATTGTTCAAATGTTTGTGTAGTTCAAGAGACACATCATAAACACAGATATTTAATGATGAAAATTGTAAAATTCTGGAAGTAATTAAAAATTTAAAGACATTTAAGGCATGGAGAAAGGAAAGCTGTTAAGAGATGATGGTGTTTCAGTAGAAATGCTTAATGCTAGAGACAAAAATAATACAAAAAACTTACAAAATTGTTTTGAGAATGTCTGCAAAGTAAGAAAATTCCCCACAAACTGGGATAATGTTGTAATTATCCAGCTACACAAGAAAGAAACCAGACAAGATATAAAAATTATAGATCTATCTTCTTCATATCAGCAACATGCAAAGTATTAAGTAAAATTATCATCAGTCACATAGAACAAACATTAGATTTTAATCAGGTAAAAGATGTAGGAGAATGGACCATTCACAAATCTTGTACAAAGTATGGAATGAAGCAATGAGTCTGAGTTATGGCTTTGATTGGTATTCATAGATTCTAAGAGAGATTTCGAATCAGTATCAAGAAAATCTGCACTCACAGCCATTTAGAAACAAGGCATATTCCAGTTATTTTTACAGTGAAAATTTATACCCCAATGTTACCTCTTTCATTACAGTTTATGAGGATAGTGAGGAATGCAGAAGTCAGGCAAGGAGCAATCATGTTGTTGAAAGTATATATGGCAGCCCTAGAAGATATTTCCAGATCTCTAAGCTAGGAAAACAAAATGCATGTGAGTCACCTTTAGGTGGGCAATGCGTAGAACCAACCAAATGGATGATTGGTGTGTGAAGGAAATAAGTTTGGAGCATTATAAGAAATAAGGAAATAACTGAGAATATGGCCTTCGCGTAGGTGCAACATGGGTGTATACAGTCAAACAGCACAGTTTCTGAAAACATTGGTCATGTAAACCCCAATTTATGCTTTTATTAAATGATGTCCTGAAAGTCATGGATGAAGGTAGTCATGCAGACACAATATTTCTTAACTTCTAAAAAATATTTGATACAGTACTACACCAATACTTATTATGATGATATGGGATGTTAAATGAAACTTGCAACTGTGTTGAGGATTTCTTGATAGACAGGATGCAACATGTTAACTGTGTTGAAGAGACATTGACAGATGTAGAAGTAACAACAGGCATGTCCCAGGAAACTGTTTGGATGTTACTGTTCATGCTGTATATCAGTCATCTGGAAGACAATGTTAGTACCAGCTTTACACATTTCACAGTTACGTGTAATAAACTACTGTCTGAGAGAAACTGTACCAAATATTCAGTCAGATTTTGATAAGATTTCAAAGTTGTGTGAAGATTGCCAACTTCCTTTGCATGTTCAGAAACATACAATTGTTCTCTTCACAGAGTGAAAAAAATTAGTAGCCTATGACTGCAATATCAATGAGTTACAGTTATAGTCCATAAATCCACATAAATAACTGTGTATAACTATTTTTAGGGTTATGAAATGGAGAGATCACTTCGGCTCATTTGTATGTAAAGTAAGTGACAGGCTTTAATTTGTGGACAGAATACTGGGAAAGTCCAATCAGTCTACTAAGGAGAGTGTTTACAAAATTCTTATATGACTCATCCTAGAATATTGCTCAATGGTGTGGGACCCATACCGAATAGGACTAACAGGGGTCATTGAATGTATACAAAGAAGGATATCATGTATGGCAACTGGTTTGTTTGACTCGTGGGGAAGTATCATTGAAAAACCAAAACTGGCAGAAAGCTGAAGATAGATGCCTATTTGCCTGTGAAACCCTACCTGAAAAGGTGAAACAGATCTAAATTCGAGATCCTTACTCAACCCTTTAAATGGGTATTTTTTGTTCACAATCCTCTGCCCAAGTGGGTAATTTTTCCTAGCACTGGCTGGCGCAGTCATGCCACATTTCTTTGTTGATTTTAGTTTATGGACCAAAACAAAAGTGAGTTAGGGCTGAATAGAATGTATTAAAGATGAGAATGAAACTTTATTTTCACATAATTGCGAGGCTCTTTCTGAGTGAAGTATTTGAAAAGATAGTGCTGCACACGGAGGAACTTCACATTTTACTCATCAGAAAGATGATTCCTTCTGAAAGCTTCTTCTGTTCTTACTCCACACCTCCTTGTTGGCCTTCTCTTCACTATGGATGGCAGAAATACTGGAAAATGTCTGTCTATAAGATGAGTCCCTTTTGATGTTTGAGGTAGATGTCCAATTAGTAGCCGTTGTTATGGAGAGGATACAGCCAGCTTATTCCATGAGACTGAGTATTAATTCCAGTCCGCTATTTTCACCACCATGTTTTCTGTACAGAAAGCATGCACTGAAGTGTGTAACATCCAATAAGTGGGCTGCTAGATATTTGGTAGCTTTGCCACTGGGAATCATTTCTGGTATGGCCTGACAAAAATACAGTCATCTGGTCATAATTGTGAGTTCTTTGATTGTTCTGGGAGATGGCTGATTGGATCTACAGCACATGAAACATTAGTTCACTTTATTATAAGAATGATAAAAAGATTTATTTAATTTTATAAAATCCATTGCCATAAGAGAGCATCAAATATTTACAACTGCCTGTGAACAGTAAAGCATCACTTGATGCACACAATTACAGACTCTTCTCTTGAAGTACAAGTTCAACTTTTACAAAATTACAGTTCCATCTAAAACTTGTCCTGACTAGATGATGTTGACTGCTTCATTGGAGGTCACAAACTGGCCAGCACAAGTCCATGTTCAGCTTTATATCAACTTTCATGCAATGGCACTGTGGTGCTGAGAAAGAGGCATGTCTTCAGGAGCCTTTTCCATTCATCATTGTGGATTGCAGCGAGACATTGGCAGTGTCAGTGGTATCGATTTGCTTTGCCAACTTATGTGTGGCACTGTGATCTTTTGATGATATCACAGCCCCTACCCATGCCTCTCATATGCCTCTTGTAATCCATGACAACAACTGGCTTTTGCATGATACCATTCCCTGAATTCACTTCTCAAAGTGTATCATCATGGAATGTGTTGATGATCATGACATCTCTGTTTCCCTGCAAGTTTCTGATCACTGCTATGTACTCACCCTTCTTCAGTTCGTCGTTTTTCATGAGGTCAGGGAATTCTTTTCTGAATTGTCCCATTGTGTAGACAATGTTGGTTACCCTACTAGTTAGTTTATCAATCAAATCTGGATTTATCTTCCAGCTGTTGAGGTAAATATAATAACACTTTTGAAGCAAATCATGAGCGACCACAAAAATAATTTGAGAAGTTGTTTTCTCTTCAGGATAATGATTGGCATAATTTGTGCCCTTGCAAGTCTAAACAATGGAAAATGTTATAACTGTCAAGAATACATTATCTTGACTGATGAGAGGTACTGTCTAGTGGAGGACCCTTAACTAACAGCATCACAGCACATGCTGGCCTGCAACTCATCATTCCCATCACCTACGAGCTACAAAATGCTGTGGACAAATAAATCTGTTGGACCCAGTGAGAATGAGCAGGCCATGGTTGGATGTATCTGTCATGCTCACCTAAAAGGTTAAAATGCTTTAAGAACCATCATTAACTGAGGAACCTAGAAATATGCTAAACTCCATATTTATCACTCCATAGGAACCACGAAAACAAGATTAGACTAATTACAGTGAGCACAGAGGCATAGCAGTCACTTCCTGCATTCCATATATGAATTGAATGGGAAGATGCCCTAAAAAGTGATACAATGAGAATTGTTTTCTGTCATGCACTTCACACTGGCTTGCATGGTATAGATTCAGATGTAAATATAGACGAGCTAAAATACGTAAGAGCATGAAAAAGAATAAATTAGGTGTGATCAAGCAATGGATATCCGATTGCTGAATATGATGATGATGATGTACATTAAATATCTTGAAAAAGAATAGATTAGGCATGTATATAGCAGTGAATATCCAATGGCTGAATATGATGATGGGGTATGTTAAATATTTTGTATTAGTTTTCCACCCATCTTAGTAACAAAAGAATTTATTTGTGGAAGTTCATTTAGTATGTGAGCATAATGTCTGTTCTGGTATCTCTAGATCATAATTCTTTTTTTATTAAAAATTGTGAGATTTTAAGATCAAGAGTTAGTGTGTTAAAGTTATCAATGGAATAAGAACAGTGAAATAGCATAGACTGCTAAGGGAGGCATTCCTCAGCAGACAAGCACATATAAAATACAAACACACTCAATCATATGCACACAACTTACACACATGTGATCACTGTTGTTGAGGCCTGAAAGTGATGAACAGTGATCTTTGCTGGGGTGGGTAGTGGGGATACAAAAGAGGCATGGAATGGGAGGGGGAGGGATAGCAGAGTAGGGGTGGGTGACGATGCTGTAATGCTGCCTTTGGGACCACAGGGATGTGGCTGTGATTGGATGGTGAACTGTTAGGTGCGGCATCTGAAGGCTGGCTGGCTTGGTGGAAAGTGAGGAAGGAGAGAAGCAGAGAAGGGGAAGGACTATGCAGATGGACGGGGAGAATAGCAGGAAAAGGGAGAGAGGTTGGAGGGACAGGGAACAGTAAAAGTTGAAACACCTTCCTTGGTGTCAAATCCACCTCATGGATGGCTACATCAGAACCTGTGTCCACATAAAATATTTTATATTAATTTTTCATCCATCTTAGTAACAAAAGAATTTATTTGTGGCAAATCTTGTGAGCATAATGTCTATTCTGGTATCTCTAGATCATCATTCCTCTTTTTATTAAAAAGTGTGGGGTTTTAAGTTTAAGAGTTAATAAGTTAAAGGTATCAGACAATGAATAATCTTGGCTGGTACAACAACAATGAAATAGCATAGACTGCTAGAGGAGGCATTCAGCAGCAGAAATAAGACTAAATAAACTGTCAGACAAAGTTCTTCCTCAGACAGAAAAAAAACCACACACACACACACACACACACACACACACACACACACACACACACACAATCATCTGCACACAACTCACACACATGTGGCTGTGTCATCTCTGGGTATTGAGGCCTGAAAGAAGTCAGGAGTGATCTTGGCTTGGATGAGTAGTGGGGCTACAAAAGAGGCATGGAGTGGGAGGGGAAGTGATAGCAGAATAGGGGTGGGTGAAGATGCAGTAGTCCTGCCTGTGCAATCACAAGGATGTGACTGGGACAAGATGGTGACCTTTAGGTGCGGTATCTGGAGGCAGTGCTTGGGTGACAACAGGCAGAGAAAGAAGCAGAGAAGGGGAAGGACATTGCATATGCACTGGGAGTGTAGCAGGGAAGGAGATAGAAGTAGGAGGGGATGGGGACTTTTGAAGGTTGAAACCATAACCTCAACACCTGCTCTCCCATTTACTTCATTTGCTGCTTACAGCCCAACAAACCACCTTCTGTTATTCATTTCCACCTCATGAATGGCTCCAGCAGAACTTATGTCCACAGCAAACCTACCAATCACCAAAAATACCTCCTTTTCAACAGTTGCCACCCATTCTGCACCAAATACTCCATTCCTAGCCACTGGTGGCTTTTGCACCTGCAGTGATGACCAGTCCCCCTCTCCAAATATGTTGAGGGTCTCACAGGAGCCTTCTCAATCTGAAAAACCCTCCAGGTTATTCAAAACAACGTATCTCCTGTGCTTTGTCTCCCCAATCATCTAGTAACCCCAACATACCTGCTGACTGGTCACAAAGGAATGCTCCCCTCCTGATTCAGAACCACCCAGGACTGGAGGAACTGACTCTCATCCTCTGCCATAGTTTTGACTACCTCTCATTGTGCCTAAAATGAGAAATATGCTCCCCACCCCACTTACAGTAATATACTGCCATCCACCCAATCTATGCAATATTGTTGTCCACCCCTATTCCACCTGTGCTCCCAACCCCTCACCCAAGGCTCATAACCCTGTAATAGATCTAGATGCAAGGCTTATACCATATAACTTCTCACTGCCACTACTCCATTCCTGTCATCTCACAACCCATCTAAGCATAGCCACGTGTAAAGCAGTTTGCCTAGCAATTTATCTGCCAACACTGTGCACTATTCTACATAGGCATGACTGCTAAAAGTGTGTCTGTCTGCATGAACTGCCACCACCAAACTGTGACCCAGAGGCAGCTCGACCGCCTAGTTGCTGAACATATCACACAATATGGTGTGGTTGAGTTCAATGACTACTTCGCAAAGTCCAGAATGAGATTTTCCCTCTGCACCTTAGTGTGCACTGATATGAAACTACCTGGCAGATTAAAACTGTATGCCAGACCGAGACTCGAACTCGGGACCTTTGCCTTTCACGGGCAAGTGCTCTACCATCTGAGCTACCGAAGCACGACTCACGCCCCGTCCTTATGGCCTCACTTCTGCCAGTACCTCGCCTCCTACCTTTCAAACTTTACAGAAGCTCTCCTGTGAACCTTGCAGAACTACCACTCCTGAAAGAAAGGATATTGTGGAGATATGCCAGGAAGTTTCATATCAGCACACACTCCGCTGCAGAGTGAAAATCTCATTCTGGAAACATCCCTAAGGCTGTGGCTAAGCCATGCCTCCGCAGTATCCTTTCTTTCAGGAGTGCTAGTTCTGCAAGGTTCACAGGAGAGCTTCTGTAAAGTTTGAAAGGTAGGAGACGAGGTACTGGCAGAAGTAAAGCTGTGAGGACGGGAAGTGAGTCATGCTTGGGTAGCTCAGATGGTAGAGCACTTGCCCACGAAAGGCAAAGTTCCCTAGTTTGAGTCTCGGTACAGCAGACAGTTTTAATCTGCCAGGAAGTTTCATATCAGTGCACACTCCACTGCAGAGTGAAAATCTCATTCTGGAAACATCCCCAAGGTTGTGGCTAAGCCATGTCTCCACAATATCCTTTCTTTCAGGAGTGCTAGTGCTGCAAGGTTCACAGGAGAGCTTCTGTAAAGTTTGGAAGGTAGGAGACGAGGTACTAGCAGAAGTAAAGCTCTGAGGACGGGGAGTGAGTCATGCTTGGGTAGCTCAGATGGTAGAGCACCTGTCCGCGAAAGGCAAAGGTCCCGAGTTCAAGTCTTGGTTCAGCACACAGTTTTAATCTGCCAGGAAGTTTCACTTCACAAACTGTTATCTCAGTTCTACCCACTAACACTGGCTTTCATGAAATGTGCAGATGGGAACTCTCCCTGTAGCCTCCGTGCCCTGATCCTCCACTAGTCCCTGTCCCCAGGCTGCCTCTGTCCCCTTCCTTATTCCCACTCCGACCTCAAACATGCTTCTTACTTACCTCCACTTTTACATAATACATGAAAAATAGCTTGGCACTGCTCATGGACTCCCAGGAATGGAGGCATTAATATAAATTTGATGTTGTTGACTTTTATCTGGACACTGTCAAGATTAGTTAGCAAACAGTGCTGTTTTCATAGTAATATTTTATACAACACAAGCTGCAACTTGGTCGGGGATTAAAACAGTGATGTAGGAAGAGTGAATAATTTCTTTTATTTCTGTCAATGATCAAAAACTTATGGTTTTAGACTACTTGTTTCAGTCAGTAATGGCCATCTTTGGATCTGTTGTATAAAATTTTCTAATATAATAAAGCCATAGTGGCATATACATAAAATAAGCTTAGCAGCATTGCACATATTTAAAATGTGGCCTAATTTACAGTGTATTTTAAATATGTGTGATGATGCTAAGCTGAGTTTGTGTATATTTTGTGATGATACCACTATAACTTTGTTATATTAGGACATGTTATAAAACAGAGCTGGAGATCGTCATTGCTGACCAAAACCAGCAGTCTAAAGGCCAAAAGTTTTGTGATCATTAATGGAAATAAAAGTAAATAATATTTTATAATTTGTAGTTGGAAGATTTTAATTTTGGCTTGACAATATATTTAAATGGTCATCACCTATGTAAATCACTACTGCTTTAACAGAAATGTGAAACACATGTACATGCTTATTTCCTTTGTTGGCGTCTGTTCTGTGAGACTACTCTGTATGTAAGGCAGGGATTGTATAGATTTACAACCAATACACTATGCTAGAAATGAGAAGTTGTTGTGTTTGCATAATAGAACTGTTATAACAGAAGTTAATGTAAATATATATAACTTTTTGAACAGGGATTTGGAGTGTGCATATGAGAGATAATTTGAAAGGTTGTGTTTCACAAAATAAAAATATGTCTTAAATGACTATTTTGTAAATTGCAAAGGAGTGGAAATACCCTAAATATGCAATTTTTCACTAACTATATGTAAACATATTTAAAATACTTAGAAGTGATTCCAATAATTATCAGTGTGAGTAGATTGGCACTAGTCACAATTTCATACCAGTAAACTCTGAAGAAGTAGCCTTCAGTGGTTGCTTCGGCTTCTTAATGTATATCTGGGCTCAGTCCATATCTCTGAAGGCTCTCCTTCATGATGGGATTTATGGAATATGATCTGCAATGGGGGAAAAAAGTGAAATGAATTTATGGCCTTTCCAGTCTAAGCCTTAGTCAGTTCTCATTCCTTACAGTTTCATACTATGTACTCTTCCCCATTTTATAATGTTCTATGCAACTTATGACTACACTATGCTGACAGATTTTGGATTGTTTACCCTGCACCAACCTAGCTATGTACATGGATTCTGTATCGGACACAACTGTGGTTTATGGATGAAAGTGATTGTCTATTTATTGGTGTTCTCAGTTTTATGTGTTATAACACAAGTGAAGATGTATAAGGTCCATTCTTCATGTGTTTCAGGCACCATTATGGCAATGTCGACAGGCATATCTGTGGAGGTCATTTTACAAAGTTTGCTACAGCAGCAAGTAGAATCATCAAGTTTGGTTGCCACATGCCCCCCCAACACAGACACAGTTGAAAACTTTCTGCAAGCCCCAGCCCTCCTGCCCCGCTTGGTTTATTCAACATGACTGGCCAGCTTTCCCCACAAACATGGCCACCACAGAAAACTTCTCACAAGCCCCTGCCCAATGCTGCAGGCAATGTGCCATCTTTGTCATAAGAAAGATAATATCATGACTATCTGCAATGTTCGATCCACTTTGGCACAGCTGATCACTTTTCAGCCTACGGAAATGAATGTTGTTAACCCTGCATTTGATGATATTGCTACTGTTTTGAACAAACTGTTCATTGATGTGTGTATTAATGGAATTCACATGCAGCTTCAGGTGGACAAGGGTCAGTGACCTCGTTATCAAATTCCAATGCTTATCTGTACCTTGGTTTGCCTCCACTGTCAGCTAGTTTGTGCCATCTTGTCAATTACAGTCAACAGCAGATCTCTCTTCTTGGCCAGTTTAATATGCCAACAACATACAAAGCAGTGGTTATACCAGTGACATTTTTGGTTTTGTACACTGACTTTAGTGAAAATTTGTTTGGTTTGGACACTTTCTATGCTTTGGACTTTATGGTCTCCAACTCCATTCATTTGGTGTCAGATCTTGTACGCTGTTAAGAGTTGGATGTTTCGTGTAAGAATATTCATCCCTGTTTTACACCAGGCTTATGCAAGGTCACAGACTACATCATGCACATTACTCTCAAGTCTAGGTGTGATCCCATTTCTTCCATGCCCGACTTGTTCCATTTGCACTCTGCACTCAGCTCAAGGAAGGATTCGACAGATTTACAATTCTTGGTGTGATGGACCCCATTTCATCCAGTCAGCTGGCTACACCTCTAACAAGCTCATGTACTACCACAAGGTTCAGAATTCATAAGGAACCCTCTCTGGACCATGTGTTTGAGACATTAATGGGACTCCACCTTTAAAATTAATGGCTATTTCACATATTTGGGGTGTTTACTCAACCTCCAAAATGATTTGGCTGTATTTGAATTACAAGCACTTCTAATAAATATTTGACTAATAAATATTTGGACTATGCAAGGAGTTGTGGCACACTGACAGCTGCCAGTGTGGTCAAGATAGTACCTGTCTCTCTATCATCTGATGCGCTTCTGGCAGGATGCACTGATGGTGAGACTCAAATGAAAATGAAAGTTTGTGTAGTGTCATTTCATACAAGTGTCACAAAGATAGAAAGAAAAAAAATTAAAAAAAAACATACTTTTGGGTCTTGTAGAAACTGCTTCTCAGTTCAGTATGGGATGTTCAAACACTGAAAAAAGCAGTACTGCCACTTGTTTTATTCCTCCCAGAAGAAGATGTGCTTATCTAGAGAACAAAAATGGATCACGCAGCCCACAAATGCTGCTTGGAGTAGGAAAAGTTCGAGAAAAAGTCTACCCTGGTCTTCAAATTACAACAAGAAGCCTTACAGGAGCAAGAACAGAGAACATGTAAGGTTGGTAAATTTTAATGGTTGTAAGTCACATATTAGTATTCATTTTTTAATAAAATTTTTAAAATCCATTTTCCTGTAAGTTTGTTTTCCTTAGTCCAATGCCAATTTTTTATCATAAATATTAACCAATCTCAGTGAAATTTTTCAGAAAGTAGTCTTGAGTTCTTTGCATACTTCTACACATTAATATTACAGAAAATGTAGTTTGACTGTTTTATTATCACATTACTGTACTGATAATAAAAGAAAATTCTAAGTTTGAAACCTGAAAAAAATTGCTGAAAGTAAATTAATAACATCTATCAAAAACGAATGCAGTGAACTATTGAATAGCTTGTAGCTAAAAGATTTCTAATACTAGGTAAAGGATAGATTGCTATTCGCCGTAAAGATGACCCGTTAAGTTGTGGACAGGCAACTGCAACTCTTTCTACACCTCAATGGGTCATCATTATGGCGAGCATCAATCTATCCTTTTCCTTATATTGTTGATATTCCAAGCTGGAGTTTCCATTGTTTGATTTTACCAAAAAATCTGGAATGGGAAAAATTAGATCTTAGTATCAAAAGTTGGTTTTCAAAAATGCATTAAAAGCACATTAAAAATTTAAAAATGGAAAACCATTGAAGGTTTGGACTTCAGAGTTTGGGTGTTGCTACATTTTTATGTGATAGACATGATTTTAAAATTCAGATAAAATCAGAAAAGCAAAATTTTTGGATGGAGCCTTCACTTAAAAGATAGTTTACGTTTTGCCCTGTTTTCTGCCTGTCAGCTGAGGCTCCAACTCATGGTTGTGAAGGACTCCCATGCCATTGGAGCTGTGAAGTCCCAGTGTCACTTCGATTGTCCAGAATAGTCCATCATATTCATGTCAAAGATGCTTAATGAAATGCAGAAGAATTATTCTCAGATTGAGATGTCGATTATCTCTGGTTTTAATAAGTTTCCTGTGTCCCTATACAGTGTTAAATTTCGTTTGATAACTGATCGCAAGCCATTAGTGCCTCTTTTTAGTCCTGTGATGCACCTGCCAGACAAGACAGCACACAGACTGCAATGGTGTGCCCTGTTGCTGAATAAATACAATTATGAGATCCATTTCCACCCACGGGACAACATTCAAACACTGATAAACTTCTGTTTGATCAAGATGAAGTATTTTGTTTTTATCTCAGTGCAGAAGCTCACCATACAGTAGATGGATTTCTGATTACCAGTTCCCCCATTGCTCAAGTCGTTGCCCAAACACTGTTCTTTGTCAAGTGTGCCAATACATTCACTAGGGATTGTCTGATCAGCCTGCAGCAGGGATGATGGATCCTGTCTGCAATAATTTTTTGTTGCAACTCAGACTTATTCTTGTAGATGGTGTTCTTTTGTTGTCTACAGAAAACATTATTCCACGAGTGTTGTTCCCATGGCAATGCAGCATTCTTTGTCTTCTGCACCAGAATTGTTGGGGAATTTCACACACGAAGATGCTAGCTCACTGGCATGTATATTGGCCCTGCATAAATCAGGAGATTGAACATTTAATTGCTGCATGCTCAAAATGTGCATGTCATCAGGCCACTCCCATAAAATGTTATTCTTCATGGCCGGAGACCTCACAACTGTGAGAGTGTGTTCAAATGGCTCTGAGCACTATGGGACTTAACATCTATGGTCATCAGTCAGAGTGTGTTCAAGTTGGTTTGCCAATTCTTCTTGGATGGCTATTTGTTGGTGGTCATTGGCACCTATTCCAGATTCCCATATGTGATCAACTGCCACTTCACTACTGTTGAGACAACAGTACAGGACCTCATAAAGATATTCTCCATTGAAGGACTGCCCCGCCCCATGGTGATGGACAATGGTCCTCAATTCATCTCACAGACTTTTCATGATTTCTGTGCTCACCTTGACATCATGTGTATGAACATCCACTTCACCCTCATTCAAAAGAGGAGACAGAATGTCTCATTTTTAAGACTTGGATGAAGGAGTATATTGGTAGTGGCTGACTAAGTCCTCACCTATTTTTTGACTTCCTACAGGTCTACAACCATTAGTGAGAAGAGTCTGGCAGAACTCCTGAATAACCACCAGCATTTGATGGTGCTAAATCTGCTATTCCTTGTACCGAAGCCTTCTAGGGCCCATACAGCAGCACACTACATGCCTGCAATGCCAGTCTGCCCCTGAGCCTTCAATTGATGCAAGCATTGGGTTCTGGTTGTTATACACAGCTACTATGGTCAATGCATCTACACACTGCAAATGTGTGACAGAATGTTGACATGTCACTACAATCAACTTTACCCTCATGTGGAATCCACTCCTCCCCGTCCTTCTTCTCTGCATGGCCTCCATTGGTTGGGCAGGACCTGGACTCATATGAATGCATGCAGCAGCCACAAGACCCACTGGTGCAGCCTCTACCAGAGTCAGTCCCCACCCCTGGTCATGATGTTACCTCAAGGGAGCTCATTCCAGTGTCAGTGCCACCAACGACCAGCATTTAACATGCAGGCTTCTACCCATGGTAGCCCCATCACTGTCAGGGCCACTTCCAGCCCTGTTCTCCAGTGCAGGCTGACGGAGCGATTTGTGATGCAGTGCTCTCTGTGAAGAAATGCACATCGCCTTCCTGGACTCATGAGCGACATATCATGCAATGGGGGAGGGACGCTTCAGTGACATCAGGATGTAGGTGCCCCAACAAGAGGAGAGGACTGTGGTAATCTGCAGTTACCACACCAATCATGCTGGAACCTCAGTTTGTCAGAAATTGACAAAACAAGAGGAACCAGCCAATAACTTGTCTTTTGATCAACCCCTGCCAGTGCATGGCAGCAAAGCTCAGATGCCAGGAGGTGGCATCTTCAGACACTGCAGGCAGCCGTGCCTCATGAGTGGTGCACACATCCACCACTCAATGAAACCACATGAAGACACCTATGATTTGGCTATTTAACCCCAAAACCGAGTGCACACTTTTCCATTTTGTAATGTTCTATACAAGAGATAACTACACAATATCCTCATACATCTCTGCTCGCAATCCCTTGCCTCATGGCCTCAACCTAATTTAGTCACTGTTCTTCATCCACCTATCACCTTCCCTGCTCCCACTCCAGTACTACATAGCCTTCTATTCCACCAGCACACCCACAGTATTTTTACTTCTCCCCTTTTCTGCCCCCCCCCTCCCCCACAACACACATACTGAGAACATTGGTAAGTAGACAATAAGTTTAATACATAAATCACAACCTGTGTCTGATACTGAGTTCATGTACGCAGTATGGATGGTGCTGAGTGCCACTGTGAGAGACGTGGGAAGGATAGTGGGTAGGACATTTCTCATTTCAGGGTGTGTCAAGAGGTAGTTGAAAACCTGGCAGAGAGTATGGTTCAGTTGCTCGAGTCCTGGGTGGTACTAAGTCATGAAAAGAATGCTCCTCTGTGGTTAGATGGACTTTGGGAGCTGGTGGGTGACTGGAGAGATAAGGGATGGGAGCTGATGGGTGGTAGGCTGTATAGGTAGAGAGGTACTGATACAGCCATCTTTGAGGTGGAGGTCAATGTTGAGGAAGGTGGCTTGTTGGGTTGAGGAGGACCAGGTGAAGCAAATAGGGGAGAAGGTGTTGTGGTTGTGGAGGAATGCAGATAGGGTGTCCTCACCTTTGATTCAGACCACAAAGGTATCTTCAGTGAATCCGGACCAAGTTAGGAGTTTGTGATTGTGGGTGGTTAGGAAGGATTCCTTTAGAAGGCCTACATACAGGTTGGCATAGGGTAGTATCATGTGGGTGCCCATTGCCATACTCCAGATTTATTGCCTTTGAAGAAGAAGTAATTGTAGCTGAGGATATAGTTGGTCTTGTTGACCAGGAAGGAGGTTGTGGGTTTGGAATGCTTCGGGCATCAGGAAAGGTAGTGTTCAATAGCTGCAAGGCCATGGGCATTAGGGACATTAGTGTAAAGGGAGGTGGCATCAATAGTGACAAGCAGGGCACTGTGTGGTAAAGGAACAGGAACTAGGGAGAGGTGGTGGAAGAAATGTTGTTGATATTTCTTATATGTGAGGGTAGGTTGTGGGTAATAGGCTGAACAGTGGGGCACAGTAAACAGCCATAATAGGGCATCCTGGATGATTGGGTTTATGGACTTTAGGAAGCATGTAGAAGGTAGGAATGCAGGTAGAGCTAGGGGTGATGAGAGAGGTCAACTCCAGGGAGCAGTCCTGGGTGGGCCTAAGAATTTGAGGAGAGACTGGAGTCCTGTTGGATTTCTGGAATGGGTTGACTGTGGCAGGTTTTAGGTGGATCAGGAAATCCTTGCAGTTTAAAACCACAGTGATATGGAGCCTTTGTCAGCAGATAGGATTGTAGGGTCAGGATCAGTTTTTAGGTGGTGGATTGCAGTTCTTTCTGTGGATGCACATTGAGGGATTTGGGGGATGATGGTGAGGCACTGATTGAGGTTAAGACATTCTGGAAAGTTAACAGGGGGTGATTTGGGGGGTGTGGGGATGGACCACTGTTTGATGGAGGAATGAACTGAATCATGCAGGGTTTAACGCTGAACTTTGGTTAAGTCTGATTGGCAGCTTTGATGGCAAAAAAGTGTTTCTACTGTAGAGTCTAGGAGAAGGAGAGAAGGTGTTTCACTGGTCCTGCATGACTGGATTTGGGAGTGGGGCAAAAGATAAGGCCTGTGGAAAACACTGATACTTTTGTGGGACTTACCTTTTGGAGAAAAGTTTCACGACTGTCAATTGAAGACATAAAGTCTGAAAATGAGACCATGATCATATTTTTGGCACTTTATTTTACAGGTCCGTCTTGATCACATAAATTTTTACATTCCACTCCCAAACAGAACGAGGGAAAAATTACTGCCTATATGCCTCTGTATGAGCCCTAATCTCTCTTATCTTATCTTTGTGGTCTTTCTGCAAAATGTAAGTTGGCAGCAGTGAAATTGTACTGCAGTCAGCCTCAAATGCTGGTTCTCTAAATTTCCTCAGTAACAATTCACGAAAAGAACACTTCCTTTCCTCTAGAGACTCCCATCCGAGTTCCTGAAGCATTTCTGTAACACTCGCATGATTATCAAACCTACCAGTAACAAATATAGCAGCCCACCTCTGAATTGCTTCTATATCCTCCCTCAATCCGACGTGATAGGAATCCCAAACGCTTGAGCAGTACTCAAGAATAGGTCGTATTAGTGTTTTATAAGCGGTCTCCTTTACAGATGAACCCCATCTTCCAAAAATTCTACCAATGAACCGAAGACGACTTTCCGCATTCCTCACAACTGCCATTACATGCTTGTCCCACTTCATATCACTCTGCAATGTTACGCCCAAATATTTAATTGACGTGACTGTGTCCAGTGCTACACTATTAATGGAGTATTCAAACATTACAGGATTCTTTTTCCTATTCATCTGCATTAATTTACATTTATCTATATTTAGAGTTAGCTGCCATTCTTTACACCAGTCACAAATCCTGTCCAAGTCATCTTGTATCCTCATACAGTCACTCAACGATGACACCTTACTGTACATCACAGCGTCATCAACAAACAGCCGCACATTGCTATCCACCCTATCCAAAAGATCATTTATGTAAATAGAAAGCAACAGTGGACCTACCTCACTTCCCTGGGGCACTCCAGATGATACTCTCACCTCCAATGAACACTCACCATCGAGGATATTCTGATGTAGTATCAACATCAAACTAAACATGTAGGTACATAGTAAGTGCTGCTGATGATCAGAATGCGTCTGCACTATAGCCTATCTATAGTGCCCTCTGCTGGCCTCAGTTTCCTTGCATAAATACCAGACGCATTCTAATCATCACCAGCACTTACTATGTACCTACATGTTTAGTTTGACATTGATACTACAGCAGAATATTTTATAGTATGTATGGCTGGTATACATGGCTGTTAATCATATAAACATTTTATCTTTCTTATGTAGCACTAGAACTTTTATAGATTTAGTGTCAGCAAACTAGCTTGATTGGTTACACACTGGTTTTGTTTTTCTAATAGATCTGAAGATGGCAGTAGCTGAAATTGGTCATAGTGAAATGTAAAAATTTATGTGATCAAGATGGACCTGTAAAATAAAGTTTCACGACTGTGTTTCAGGTCTGTTAGGTGGTAGGAGTAGGAGTGAGTTTTTGAGGGTGGGATAAATGTAGGTCATCTGCAAGGCAGGATTTTTCAGCTATGAGGGGATTTGGGGGAAGTTTGGAGGCTGTTGTAGAATTGGTGGATAGTGATAGTCCAAGGTAGGAGTAGGAGGTGAACAGGTTGGAGAATTTTTTGAGGTGGTGTTGTGTATGCTGCTCTATTTGCTGGAGAGCAAGAATTTCAATATGTCGCATCATATCCAGGAATTTGGGATTGAAAAGCAGGAGCATTTTACATATGGAGAGGAGGTATTGCAAGGAGGATTGATCCTGATTTACATGGTTTTGCAGGACTATGTTGTCGAGCCTTAACAATGGTGGAATCTGAACAGATGGAGGTTATTGTGGAAAGGGGGAGGGGGTTGCAGTTGGAGATGGGTAATTTGATGGTGAAGCCAATTGGGAGGGTTTCATGAGCCAAGCAACAACACAGGAACAGTATTTGGGACTGGGTTCTGGCTAGGGATAAGGAAATTTATCTGTATTGGTGCAGATGGAAGCACCAAGGATCCATGGTGGAGGCTACAAACGCGTCAAAATACATAAATATTGTATAAATATGTGTGAAAAAGCTCACAAAAATATGCCAAAATATGGGGGGAAAGTCACAGATAGGGTGGACTGGATGAAGTGTGGGGAAATAAGATGAAGCCTGAGGGAGAGGGCCAATAGTGAAAGATGAAAATGAACTGAAATCGACATGAAAATGCAATGAGATCAAAGGTACTCCAACCTCCTACATGTCTCCTAAAGTCCTTAAAACCAACCACCCAGTATGCCCCATTGTGGCTGGTTACTGTGCCCCCACTGAGAAAATCTCTGGCCTTATAGACCAACACCTTCAGCCTATTATCTGCAACCTACCTTTCTGCATAAAAGATACCAACCATTTCCTCCACCAACTCTCCACAGTACCTGTTCCTTTACTACATGGTGCCCTGCTCATCACTATTCATGCCACCTCCCTTTACACTAATGCCCCTAATGCACATGGCCTTGCAGCTATTGAACACTACCTTTCCCGATTCTGATGGATTCCAAACCCACAAACTCCTTCCTGGTTCCCAAGACCAACTATTTCTTCAGTCACAATTACTTCTTCTTCGAAGGCAACAAATCCACGGTATGGAAATGGTCACCTGCATGACACCAGCCTATGTCAACCTGTTCATGGGTCATCTAGAGGAATCCTTCCTGACCACCCACAATCCAAAACCTCTCACTTGGTCTAGATTCATTGATGATGTCTTCTTGATCTGGATTGATGGTGAGGATGCCCTATCCACATTCCTTGAGAACCTCTACATCTACATCTACATCCATACTCCACAAGCCACCTGACGGTGTGTGGCAGAGGGTACCCTGAGTACCTCTATCGGTTCTCCCTTCTATTCCAGTCTCGTATTGTTCGTGGAAAGAAGGATTGTTGGTATGCTTCTGTGTGGGCTCTAATCTCTCTGATTTTATCCTCATGGTCTCTTCGCAAGATGTACGTAGGAGGGAGCAATATACTGCTTGACTCTTTGGTGAAGGTATGTTCTCGAAACTTTAACAAAATCCCGTACCGAGCTACTGAGCGTCTCTCCTGCAGAGTCTTCCACTGGAGTTTATTTATCATCTCCGTAATGCTTTTGCGATTACTAAATGATCATGTAACAAAGCGCGCTGCTCTCCGTTGGATATTCTCTATCTCTTCTAACAACCTTATCTGGTATGGATCCCACACTGCTGAGCAGTATTCAAGCAGTGGGCGAACAAGCGTACTTTAACCTACTTCCTTTGTTTTCGGATTGCATTTCCTTAGGATTCTTCCAATGAATCTCAGTCTGGCATCTGCTTTACCAACAATCAACATTATATGATCATTACATTTTAAATCACTCCTAATGCGTACTCCCAGATAATTTATGGAATTAACTGCTTCCAGTTGCTGACCTGCTATTTTGTAGCTAAATGATAAGGGATCTATCTTTCTGTGTATTTGCAGCACATTACACTTGTCTACATTGAGATTCAATTGCCATTCCCTGCACCATGCGTCAATTCGCTGCAGATCCTCCTGTATTTCAGTATAATTTTCCATTGTTACAACCTCTCGATACACCACAGCATCATCTGCAAAAAGCCTCAGTGAACTTCCAATGTCATCCACAAGGTCATTTATGTATATTGTGAATAGCAACAGTCCTATGACACTCCCCTGCGGCACACCTGAAATCACTCTCATTTCGGAAGACTTATCTCCATTGAGATTGACATGCTGCGTTCTGTTATCTAGGAACTCTTCAATCCAATCACACAATTGGTCTGATAGTCCATATGTTCTTACTTTGTTCATTAAACCTTCTCCCTCATTTGCATCACTGGTCCTCCTCAATCCAACAAGACACCTTCCTCAACACTGAACTCCAGCTAAAAGATGGTGTATCAGTGCCTCTGTCCATATCCAACCTACTATCCACCAGCAATATCTCCACTTCAACAGCTACCACCCATTCCATACCAAGAAATCTCTTCCATACAGCCTAGCCACCAATGGCCACCACACCTGTAGTGATGATCAGTCCCTCTCAAAGTATATTATGGGTCTAACTGAGGCCTCCACAGCCTATAATTACCATCCCAACCTCATATAGAAACAGAGCTCCCATTCCTTATCTCTCCAGTCGCCCACCAACTCCCAAAGTCCATCTGACCACAGAGGAGCATTCTTCTCATGACTCAGTACCACTCAGGACTCGAGCAAGTGAATCACATTCTCTGCCAGGTTTTGACTACCACTTGAAATGCTCTGATATGATGAACGTCTTGCCCACTCTTATTCCCATCCCTCACACAGTGGTACTTAACCATCCATGCAATATCCTCGTCCATCGCTACTCCACCCTGCTCCCAACTACTTGTCTTGGGTCTCATATCCCTGTAATAGACCTAGATGCAATACCTTTCTCATACATCCTTGCACCACTGCTTACTCAAGTTCGGTCACAAGAATTACCTATCCTCTCACAGGCAGAGCTATCTGTGAAACTAATCATCTGATTTACAAGCTAAGCTGCAACCACTGTGCTGCATTTTACATGGGCTTGACAACCAACATGCTGTCTGCTGCTGGAATGGTGGTCAACAAACTGTAGCCAAGAAACAGCTGGATCACCCATTTGCTGAGCACACTGGCTACCACAGTATTCTTGATTTCAATAACTGTTTTACTGTATCATTTGATCATTCCTACCAACACCAGCTTTTCGGAACTGTGCACACCAGCTTTTCAGAATTGTGTAGGTGGGAGCTCTCCCTACAATATATCGTACAGTCTCGTAATCTACTTGGCATCCACCTTTGTTAGTCACTGTCTTTCACCCACCTGTCCCTTTACCTGCTCCCACTCCAGCACTACTCAGCCTTCTATTCCATCAACACACCCACAGTCTTTTTACTTCTGTCCTTTCTTCCTCCCTCCCCCCTCCCTCTGGCTAACCTCCCAACTGCACATAGCTGCCCTACCTTCTCCCCATCTCATCCCTATATGGCCCCACAAGGAGCACTTTACTGCCCCCTTCCCTACTCAGCTACCCCTCCCCACCCCAGCCTACCCTCACCACCACCCTCTCCTATCATGAGTTGTTGCTCGCACTCTGGCCTTAGTAGGCAGAGACAGTTGCCACATGTGTGTGTGAGTTGCATTTGTGTGTGTGTGTGTGTGTGTGTGTGTGTGTGTGTGTGTGTGTGTGTGTGTGTGTGTGTGTGTGCGCACATGTGTGTGTTGTCTAATTCAGAAGAAGACCTTTTGGCCAAAAGCTTACTTGTTTTGCAGTCTTTTTGTTATGCGTGTTTGTGATTTAACGTCTCCACTATATGGTAAGTAGTAATCACTCCTTTTCATATATTATCAAAAGTTATGTATGATATAGAAAAAGTCAGTAACAATAGTGTGGATTGAGTGAGATGATAGTATGACAAAAGCACCTTGTATAGATGTGGCAATACGTGTTGAAGAGTGCTCAAGGAGCCTTATTATTAAAGAAGCTCATTTTTAAGAGAAAATCTGATATATTATGAACAATAAAGTAAGATTTTGATAATGGCGACTAAAATTTCATGATAATTTGTTGGATGAAAGAGTGACTTATTAATTGGACTATTACTATGACTGTTTTCCACAGCAGGGTGTGAGATTTTTTACAAGATTCCCAGCCATGTATATAATATAAGAATTAAAGTAATTTGCTATTTCTTGTGTCATTTATTACATTTGAGCTCTTCAGAAACTTAATGTTCTGAAGCTGTAGATAATCTTTACAACATGCCACATATCTTTTGTCTTGTTCAGTGAGCTCTGTATTTAATTATTATCATGCATTTGCATGAGTGTTTGTGTGTATGTGTGCCTAATGCTGACGAAGGCCTTAATGGTTGAAAGCTATAATTGTGTGTATCTTTTTGTTGTGCCTATCGTGACTCAGCATCTCTGCTTTATGGTGAGTAGCAACTTCCCTTCCCTAATATTGTTACATTTCATCCTGGATTTTCCATTGTTTGATTAATTATCATTTGATGTTTTACCACTATAGCTAAAATTTTCTTATTGCTTCAGTAATAAAGTAACACAATGTGATGGTGAATTTTGCCTGAATATTTTGTGAAGCAATTTTTTTCTCCATATAAATATGTATAAAAACTCATTGTGATCTGGTTATTTTCAGATTTATTTTAATTCCTTCCTTATTTTTGGGGGGAAAGCATACATGAGATTTTTATATTTATCATCTGTGTTTCCACATGCATAAATATCTTTCCAAGTATCTTTCCCCAGTTAATAAAGGAAGCTACTATTTACGTTTTAATCATTGTAACTCACACCAGTGACTGTTATGCACATTTTCAGTATGACTGATTTTCTATTTTGAGACTTATTTTTGAGCTGTTAATGACCATGTTCAGTGTTCAGTACCTCTGTAGCACAGTGCATTGTCATATTTCTGAAGATTTAGCCAGTGAGAGTATGGTAACTCAGGATTTTTAGACATGTGCTTCTACCTTTAGTGTAGGTTTTATATTAGTGACTGACAATAGGTTCAGCAGTTCACGTTTATGTTTGGATCCCTTTCCAAAATTGATGTTACAATCATTGCAAACATTAACACTTTTGTTTCTTTGCTTTAATTTTTGAAGAATGAGTTCAAAACATTTTAATAAAGTGTATGGGATGCCATTAGGGACTCTACAGGGTGGTCCATTGATCGTGACTGGGCCAAATATCTCACGAAATAAGTGTCAAATGAAAAAATTGCAAAGAACGAAACTTGTCTAGCTTGAAGGGGGAAACCAGATGGCACTATAGTTCTCCCACTAGATGGCACTGCCATAGGTCAAACGGATATCAATTGCATTTTTAAAAAATAGGAAACCCCATTTTTTATTACATATTCATGTAGTACGTAAAGAAATATGAATGTTTTAGTTGGACCACTTTTTTCGCTTCGTGATAGATGGCGCTGTAACAGTCACAAACGTATAAGTATGTGGTATCACATATCATTCCGCCAGTGTGGATGGTATTTGCTTTGTGATGCATAACCCATGTTAAAATGGACCGCTTACCAATTGCAGAAAAGGTCAATATCGTGTTGATGTATGGCTATTGTGATCAAAATGCCCAACGGGCGTGTGCTATGTATGCTGCTCGGTATCCCGGACGACGTTATCCAAGTGTCTGGACCGTTCACCAGATAGTTATGTTATTTAAGGAAACAGGAAGCGTTCAGCCACATGTGAAACACCACCTGCAACAAATGATGATGCCCAAGTAGGTGTTTTAGCTGCTGTCGCGGCTAATCCGCACATCAGTGGCAGACAAATTGCGTGAGAATCAGGAATCTCAAAAACGTCAGTATTGAGAATGCTTCATCAACATCGATTGCACCAGGAATTGCATTGTGATGACTTTGAACATTGTGTACAGTTCTGCCACTGGGCACAAGAGAAATTACGGGACGATGACAGATTTTTTGCACGCGTTCTATTTAGTGACAAAACGTCATTTACCAACAGCGGTAATGTAAACCAGCATAATAAGCACTATTGGGCAACGGAAAATCCACGATGGCTGCAGCAAGTGGAACATCAGCGACTTTGGTGGGTTAATGTATGGTGCGGCATTATGGGAGGAAGGATAATTGGCCCCCATTTTATCGATGGCAATCTAAATGGTGCAATGTATGCCGATTTCCTACAGAATGTTCTACCCATGTTACTACAAGATGTTTTACTGCATGACAGAATGGCGATGTACTTCCAACATGATGGATGTCCGGCACATAGCTCGAGTGCAGTTGAAGTGGTATTGAATAGCATATTTCATGACAGGTGGATTGGTCGTTGAAGCATGTTCACCGGATCTGACGTCCCCAGATATCTTTCTGTGGGGAAAGTTGAGGGATATTTGCTATTGTGATCCACCGACAATGCCCAACAACATGCGTCAGCGCATTGTCAATGCATGTGGGAACATTACGGAAAGGGAACTACTCACTGTTGAGAGGAATGTCGTTACACATATTGCAAATGCATTGAGGTTGACGGACATCATTTTGAGCATTTATTGCATTAATGTGGTATTTACAGTTAATCACGCTGTCACAGCATGTGTTCTCAGAAGTGATAAGTTCACAAAGGTACATGTATCACATTGGAACAACCGAAATAAAATGTTCAAACGTACCTATGTTCCGTATTTTAATTAAAAAAACCTACCTGTTACCAACTGTTCATCTAAAATTGTGAGCCGTATGTTTGTGATTATTACAGCACCATCTATCACAAAGCGTAAAAAGTGGTCCAACTAAAACATTCATATTTCTTTACATACTACATGAGTATGTAATAAAAAATGGGGGTTCCTATTTTTAAAAAATGCAGTTGATATCCGTTTGACCTATGGAAGCGCCATCTAGTGGGCCAACCATAGGGCCATCTGGTTTCCCCCTTCAAGCTAGACAAGTTTTGTTCTTTGTAATTTTTTCGTTTGGTGCTTATTTTGTGAAATATTTGGCCTGGTCACGATCAATGGACCACCCTGTATATAAGCAGCTTACAGCATTTTGTTTCTTTAATTCTATCCCTGACAATTTTAAATCTTTTTACTTGTGCTACCTATTTCTTTTTGGAAAAGTATGGATGAAAAATTTATATTATCTCTTACCTGTACACACTTACCACCATGTTTGTGTAGTTTCCTACAAGAACAGTTAAAAAGTACAAAATATGGAATGATTGTCATTTGTAGTTTCTCTTTATAAAGCCAATGTTCAGTTAAACCCAACAAAGACATATTATGCAAGTCATTTTGTAATGTGGTACCCCAGTTGTTTTCTTAATATGGACATTATAAATTAATAATCATTCTTATCTTTTTGTTTCACATTAAGGCTTTACTTTCCATATCCAATAATTCTAACCAGGTATATGTGTCATTTCAGAGTGCTGAATTGACACAGCAAAGTCATAAGGCAGTACACAGTCTGTACAAAGTTGCAGCATAATCCAACATTCCATCAGCAGGTGTGGGAGAGAGGCCAATGTTACTGTCTCCCGTATCTGATAACACAGACCTGCTTGTGAATATTGCACTCTGAAAATTATTCTCTGATTCAGGAAAGACGATTTCAGGCCAACTGCCTTTGTCTCTCTTGTAAATTACTTCTGCTAAAGATCAGATGGCTCAGGACATCTGCTCCATTGTCTCTGGTGTTTTAGCTCAGTTACAGAGCAGTCAGCTGCAGTCTGTGTGTGTCTGCCTCTCTCTGTTATCCAGTATTCACTGTGGAGATATCAATGCTGCCTTTTTTGCCACCCACCCCTGTTACCGATGAGGTGGCACTCAGTACAGTACCATCCTTTCTGGAGGGTTTCACTGAAAACTGTATCCCTACAATAAACACAGACTTCTTTGATCGTATTTATGACTCTCTGTCATGCCTGACACAGCCACCTCTTTCATCCTGCACACATCCCACTCTATTTACAGTACAGTAAGAGAATCTGAGTTTCATTTACCTTTTTGGTGAGTGAGTGGACATACTGATGTAAAGCTACTAATTCCTATCTGATCTAAATTCTGTGTTTTACCTGTGTTGCCTTTTCCACCAAGGCCATGACAATCTGAATTCATACTTGGTCATGTTTTTGAAGGCTCTTACAGCATACACTGTGACAGCTGCAATATACACTAGATAAGTCATGGGGCAGATTGTGTCTCTGACACTTATTCTGAGTTGTCTGTTCATAACATTCATGTTCACAGAAGCATTAAGACATTGGTAACTAGTTTTGGTGGCACTTACACATTGTTCAAAGCTTTTCCTCTTCTGGCAAAAACCCATAAAATATCATTGGAAGTGTGGCTACGACGGTTGCCTGAACTGCAGTCATATGTGTGTGTGTGTGTGTGTGTGTGTGTGTGTGTGTGTGTGTGTGTGTGTGAGAGAGAGAGAGATATATATATATATATTTTTGATGAAAGCTTTATTTGTGACAGTCCTTTTGTTGTGCCTGTCTGTGACTCAGCATCTGCGCTATATGGTGAGTGCCAACTTTTCTTTTCATAATACTATTATAAATTATTGTTATTTAACTTGGCAGGTCATTACAATCTCAGGTTACTTCCCTGTGGGGTTTTGGTTCCAGGTTGTTGTTGTCCCCTGAGTGGTTGTTGTTGTTGTTGTTGTTGTTGTTTGCAATGCCTTGATGTCAAAATCTTTGACAATATTGCTACTGACTCTGTTGTTAGTAGAGGTACTGGATCAAGGCTTTCACTTGTTGACACTGTTAAATTGATTTTATTGGAGGAAGAGGAATTGGATCAAGTGCTTGTATTTCACTTATTGAAAATACGTATTTCAGAAGAGTATTGATCCATTGACTCAGCTGAGATTTACTAGCTTTTTCCAACACTGAAGTGTCTCAGGACAGGTATTTGAGGCTTCTCTTGGTAAAATGTTTCCTTTCCCTATTCCTGCCCACAGACTTGTTGTGGCATAAAAAATTTATTTTATGTGAATGGTGTAACCTCTGGCTACTCCTCAGTTCCTCCACATTCAACTTACTTTTAATACCAGTCCATGTACTACAACCTGTAACAGTGCTGTCATGTCCCATAATTGTGAATGTTTGCTAGTTTTCCAATGAGTTTGATTTTAGCTCCTTTATATTGGCTGTGACACTAGCATATTGGTCAAAATTTTTCTCAAATAATTTTGTTGCCCTTCTTTGTACGCCTTCCAGGTCTGAAAACAGATAAGATTGGTACTGGTAACTCCTCTGGTGCAAGAACAGTGTTTATTATGGGGAAAACGAGGACAATTATGAGCATTACCAACACAGATTCAGCTGGCCACTGTTCATAAAACTAAAAATACTAACCATTCCTTCTCTAGCCTCTCAGCTGCCAATGAAAATTAGCCATAGACTTTAACTTGCATTAAGTTGTAGTCACTGCAAACAACAGAGCCCAGTTAGAAGAGAAAGTCAGTGGATTACTACAAACAATTACTCAGTGGTGTCACAACAACAAACTCAGGATAGCCGAAAACAAAACAACATACACTTTACTGAAAGGATCACTCCAAAGGAATCCTTCGGTTAAAATTGGGGACACAAACATCAAACGAGCATGCATTACGTGCTATCTTGGGGTACACATAGATGAAAAATTGAATTTCCATGAACACATAAGGCTAACAACAGACAAAGCAGAAAAAATACTCCACAAACTGGTGAGGCTAAATTCAAAACAGTACAGACTACCTCTACCAGTCATACGTACATACCACTGTGTGCTCTTTGAATCAGTACTCAGCTTTGCAGCTAGCACGTGGGCACATAGACTGAATGTGGTCGCCAACAAAGCATCCGTCAGACAAGGGCAGAGAAGTGTCCTACTTAGGTTATCTAGAGCCTTCGGTACCGCCTCAGCAGATGCTCTGTGTGTGGTGCTCGGAATATGCCCCATAGATATCACGATCAAATACAGAGCTGCAAGGTACTGGTTAAAGGTGGGGAGACTAGATAAGGTACACACAATAACCGGTGTGGCCATAGAGACGATACGTCACCTTAAAAGTTGGCGTTTGGATACATGGCAAGGTGAGTGGGATGTAAGTGATAAGGGACGTAGACTGCACGACTTCCTCCCTGACATAAGGGAGCGGTTGAGAATGAGACATATCGATCCCAGCCACGGTATGGTACATTTCTTAACCGGGCACAGACCTTATCCCACGCACTTAAACCGCGTGGGTCTGAGGCAGACACCTACATGCACATGCGGGGAAGAAGGTTCCCCAGAACACACCGACTTTTTCTGCGGGCAATACGCAAACAATAGACATACATTACACTTAGATTACACAGATACAGACATAGATATATACACAGCAATAAGAGATGAAGAACAATGGGCACAATTAAACGCACTGACAAACAGTATTTCAAAAACAACACATGAAGAGTATATGTGGACACAACATCACAGACATGCCTATGTGCAGCGTAACAGAAATCTCCAGAGGATGGACAGTGATACCCACAGTGACAGTGAAAATAGTGACAATGAGAAGGAACAGGAGGAGGAAGCTGAGATGTGACAGTAAATAAGCAAATTGCTAGCAATCTAGCCAAGAAAACACCAATTGCTGTACATGGATGCGCACCTAAAGTAGTTAATACATAGGATTAGTAACAAATTGGATAAGCAACATTATTTCTCTATTAATAACCATTTGTGTGTGTGTGTGACTGGCGGTCAACGGCTCGAAGAAACCATTCTGAGGTATTCACCGTCAGTCACATCAGTGATGGTACTAACAAATCTCTCATCTATCCTATCTTCTTTCTATATTCTTCTTAAAAAACAAGAAAATTTTATTTACATTTCAACCTTAAGTTATTGTTATTTTTAAAAGTGTCGTTCTTTGTAAATTTTGTAGATAAAACAAAAGGAAAGAAAACTGTAAAAAGATGAAAAACGAAAATTGTAAGATGTACGACCTGTTTTAAACATCAGGTAACAGGTCTATAATTTGGCAATAAATAAATAAAGAATAAAAAAATTAAGTTCTGTCCATAATTATGAAACAAGGAACAAAAATAATGTAGATGTAGAATTCACTAGATTAAGTAACAGCCAAAATACTTTTAAATTTAGTGGCATAAAGCTATATCATAAACTACCCCTGACAGTAAGAGAACTACCATACAGTTACTTGAAGGGGTTTCTACAGAACCTATTAAGCAACAGAGGTCTGTATGAGGTAGAAGAATTCTATAACAGTATGGTATTTAAAATATAATATGTAATTTTTAATGTAAAATCTGTTTATTTATTTAGTGCCCGTTTAATCACATTTATGATATAGGACTTGTCAAAATACAAGCCAGTATGAAAATTTACATATTTACATTTATGTATAAAATATAGATACATATAAGTTGTAACGTTACTTCTAGGCTGATAACTTTCTTATCAACACCTCCTGATTAACTGTGGGAAAATAAACAATATTCTGCTTCATTAAGTATAAGAAAATAGAATTTTAGTGATATGAATCTAACAGAAAGAAACATTCCACTTGGGAAAAATATATTAAAAAGAGATGCTGTGACTTACCAAACGGGAAAGCACTGGCAGATAGACACAACAAAAACACACAAACACAAACACAAATATCAAGCTTTCGCAACCCACGGTTGCTTCATCAGGAAAGAGGGAAGGAGAGGGAAAGACGAAAGGATGTGGGTTTTAAGGGAGAGGGTAAGGAATCATTCCAATCCTGGGAGCGGAAAGACTTATCTTAGGGGGGAAAAGGGACAGGTATACACTCGCACACTCACACATATCCATCTGCACATATACAGACACAAGCAGACATATGGGCCCAAACTCTTTGCCTTTACATATGTCTGCTTATGTCTGTATATGTGCAGATGGCTATGTGTGTGTGTGTGTGTGCGAGTGTATACCTGTCTCTTTTTCCCCCTAAGGTAAGTCTTTCCGCTCCTGGGATTGGAATGACTCCTTACCCTCTCCCTTAAAACCCATATCCTTTCGTCTTTCTCTCTCCTGCCCTCTTTCCTGATGAAGCAATCATGGGTTGTGAAAGCTTGATATTTGTGTGTGTGTTTGTGTGGTTTTTGTTGTGTCTATCTACCAGTGCTTTCCCGTTTGGTAAGTCACAGCATCTTTTTTAATATAAAATAGAATTTTATGTATATACATACAGAAACAGAAGACAAAGAGCTGAAAAACTACAGAAATGTCTTGATTGGTTTCAAAAAGTTAAGAAATATTCTAATTAAATAAATATAAGGAAACAGAATGTAATGTCCACAAATATGACACAAATGAATGAAAATCTAAATCTAACACGTATTTTTAACGTAAAATCTTATTATTGTACAACTGCTTAGGTCCAGTTATAGAGACTCATATCATGTATATAACAGTGGTTGATGAATAAGTCTGAAATAATAAAAAAAGATACAGAAAAGCAATACTCCAGATGAGCCCTTACCATGGAAAAGTTTGCCTTTTACTTCATCTTCCGTGAACAGCCCTTCACTTGAAACAGGATTCTGCATGCCTCACAAATTACCCCTCTTACATGAAGACCTCAGTGCAATTTGCTATCAAATGTCACACCTAGATGCTTAGAAGATGCTCGTTCCATTCATGTTTAGATATTTCTGCGTTGTTGTAAGGTCAACTAGGAGTGTCTCATAGTCCCTTAATTGCCAAATTCTGTGATATACCTTCAGATTATCTAAAAAAAAAAATCTAGTATTATAGTGGATTCCAGTGCATATATCTTTTGTATATGTCATAAATAATAGATGTCCAAGCATATTTCCCTGTTGCACCCCTGACTGTACCTCCATTTTCTCTGAGAATTTCTTTTGTGTCTTACCTCTGAGTTCTGTCCAATAGATATTTCTTTACCCAAGCTACTACTTTGTCTTCTGCTCTTGCAGTTCCTAATTTATGAAACAAGTCCATGATAGACTCTGTTGAATGCGTTTGATAGGTCTAGAGTGATGGAGTGATGCAGTGTAGCTGTCCTTCCTAATCTAAAGAATCTGTTAAACCCTGAGTGAATCCCACTAGTTACAATTTAGAAGAGTGCTGTCCCCTAATTCCATGCTGAGTTCCCTTAAACCATTGTGATGTGTTACATGTTGTATGAATATACAGGGTGGAGAAAAACTGTGTCACGAAACTGTGTCACCCTGGATAGCTGATGCCAATGCGAACCAAAATTACTAACAATGCATAGGTCGACAATGCACCATTTTTAAACTACGGAAACTTGGCACCATGCACTCCAATTGGATGTGGGTTTTCGCTGTTGCCATTTGTTGGTTGACAGGCAGTGCTATGGTTGTCAGTTCACACATGCAAATGCCCATCGCCCCTTCACTGCCCCACCGTGATACGCATATGTGTTGAATAGGTCTTGCTGTTTGTCTCCATCTCACATCAGAGGCATTCACACATAAGCTTCACTTTGGAGCACACATACACCACCTGAGATTTAGTCATATAGTAAGCTAGTGGCACAGTATTCATTTGAAGAACAACAAGATATGGTTTTTGTTTATGGACTAGCCAACTGTGATGCGCATGAAGCTCAACGGTTGTATGAGAAACTGTACCCAGCAAGATGCCACCTACACTCACAAATATTTACAGCAATTTGCTGGCTACTTGGTGAAATAGGCTCATTAGTGTGATATCATGGTGATGCTGGGAAACCTCAAATATGATGGGATGCTGCATTTGAAGAGACTGTTCTCGAGTACTTCGAGGAAGCACCTATGACAAGTACTTGAGTATCTAGACATGACATGGGAGTCACTCATCAGTCAGTCTGGAAGATTCTGAGGGATGATGGCCAGTATCCATTTAGTTTCCACCCTGTCCAAGACTTAAATCCTTTGGTAGACTATGAACACAGGCTAGGGTTTTGCCGGTGTTTTCTGTGATGTGTTGCACGAGATCCTGACTTCCTCGCCATTGTGTTGTTCATCGATGAGTGCACCTTCCATCGCGATGGCCTTTACAACACTCGAAACATTCATTACTGGGCAAGGGGAAATCCTCACATCACATACGTCCACAGACACCAGGAACTATTTTCACTCAACAACTGGACAGGCATTGCTGATGACAATCTGATTTGGCTGGTCCGTTTACCTCCTTGACTTACCGGGGCAAATTACCTTCTCTTTTTGCAAGAAACTATACCCCACTGGCTGGAAGATGTTCCACTGGACATCCAGTTTTGCATGTGGTTGCAGCATGATGGGGTGCCTGCACATAATAGTCTTGCTGTGCGTGGATATTTAAATGAACTCTTCGATGGCTGGGTAATTGGCAGAGGTGCTTGTAGGATATGGCCCCCACAATCACCAGACCTCACTCCACTGGTCTTTTTCCTGTGGGGATTTTCAAGGTTATAGTTCACCCAACTGGACAAGGACCACCTAGAAATGAAGAGGAATTAATGGATCACATTTGATGTGCTGCCAATCACATCAGGGCAATGCCAGGAATCTTTGAAAGAGTTTGGAAAAACACCGTTTGATGTTATCAAGCTTGTGTCACATCAGAGAGTTGCCAGTTTGAGCACCTGCTTTAAGTAAACTATGTCCTAGCCCTTTTAAGGGCTGACACAATTTTTTGAAAGACTTTCTGTATGCGAAGTAACAGCTGTTGTCAGGTTTGTTCCCAGTATGTCTTATCATGAAACTACCATGGATGTGTTGCGATCCCAGCAGATTCGCCCCTAGCCCCCAGAGTGGAAGGCTGGTGTGCTACCACTGAGCGCATGGGCCACCTTGGATACACCACGATCTCCGGCAGGCAAAGCATCCACAGTCATGCGTTGTTCAGAGCATCCAGCAATCCCATGGCCAATCGGAGTGCATGGTGCCAAGTTTCCATAGTTTAAAAAACATGCATTGTCGACCTACACAACATTAGCAATTTTGGTTCCTACTGGCATCAGCTGTGCAGGGTTAAAATTTTTTCCTCTACCCTGTATTTTAGCTACTAGCCTTCCCATTATTTTCTCACTGCTGATGCTAATCTGAATGGCCTGTAATTTCCTGCATCATGTTGATCGCCTCCTTTGTGAACTGGCATCACTATACCTACCTGCTAGTTATCTAGCATGTCACCCCCCAAATAAGTTTAAGCTGATTGATTCTGGCAGGTGTGGCTTAATTGCCAAATCAGCCTTTTCAGGAGGTCATTAGGTACACTGTATGGCCCACATACCTTCCTCTGTGGTGAGAAGGAACACATTTGTGTTGGATTTACGGGGCTCTGTGAATATCCTGTCCACTTTTCATATTTACTTATTAAAACATGAGGGTACTATGAAGTTGCACCTATGCTGTGAGCTGTTATTTTGGCTGTGCAATTTGTTTATTTACATTATTTGTTAACCTGCTGGCACTGATCTTTGAATGCGTAGACCCAGGGAGTTGATGGGTAGGGACCTGATTATATATAGTGAATCTTTTATGCTGCTTGTTATTATAATAGTGGCATATGTGAACAACATGACTTCAATTGCACTGTCTGTGGTCTGCCTGTCATTTACGTAAATGAAGGACAGCAAAGAACCTATCACAGAGCCTCTTGATACTTCTCTGTTGATTTCATTTGCTCTGGATCCCAGCTTGGTTTTATTATTCGAATGAATTCATGTGATTAAAACAACATTAGTTTCATTATTTTTGAACATGATGTCTGTTGTACCCGGGAAGTGTAGAACAACATAGATTGGAGATGTGAGTGGAAAAACGAGTTGAATCACTCAATTGAAGTTCATGCAACATCTGAATAAAAAAACTGCCAGGGGGGAATTGTATATTGAGTCCCTATCACAATCATACAACACTATCACTTCAAGTGTGTATATGTCTGTAGTTACAAGCAGTGAGTCCAAATACTTCACGAGACTGCAGCATGACTTCACACTGCTGACCATGGCATGACATGTGTTTTTAACTAGTCAGGGCGCGGAGGAGTACATAGGCCACCGGTGAGCCTGTGGTGGCATGGCATGGTGTGATTGACCCCTAATTAGTAGGCTGCTATTTTCCATATATACCCTGGCTGTCGTTGCTGAGGTTACCATGGAAGCGGCTTGGTTATGCCCATGCTGTTAAATGGCAGTGGTGCCGACACCTTACAGCATGACCTGAATACAATCTGATTCCTGGCTGTGAAATGCTGTGCACCACAGTGCGGTCATTAATGACACTGCACCCCTCCCCCCCATAATTCCGCACCATTGTGGTGTAGTGTGCTTGGCCTTGGCAGTGATGGGGGAAAGGTCTGGGCTGGAGGCAGAGTACTATGGGCTATTTTTAAAATGTGTATAGCATTCTCCTACTCAGACACCCAAACAAAAGAAACATTCTTCTGCTGGAGGGCATGCAAGGATGCTGCAATTTGAGCAGAAGTAGTAATGAAGTGGAGATAATATATTGAAAAATCCGCCTCAATTGCAAAAATTTTCTGGTCTTTACCCAGGTTTTGGCTAGAATAATCTAGCCTTCTTCAGAAGCATAAAATTACTATAATATGCCAGAGTAAGGCACAGTCAACATTAGAAATTAAAACCTATAGTACTGTGGTACCATGTCGAATTAAAACTACTTAACTGAAGTCCAGCCCCGGAACCACTTCACCATGCAGTCAGTTGGCAGCGGCAACTACATTGGCACTGACCACTGCATGTGGAATTGCATTGAGCACATAGCAACTTGTGTGCATGCACATTCGGAGAGTCAAGGCTGTATATCATTAGCCGTCTGTATATCACGTGTTGGGAACTGATAACAATAATTGTAAGCAAACTAAGTGTTATGTAGATGAAGCCCCTATGTGTATTAATTATATGCAAATTGTATTAAATGGTAGGAAATTTACTTGGTTGGGTATGTTGTGGGTTGGCAGGAGAGACAACACCGGGTTATGAGAGGAAGCCGAAAGGCACGCGTTTTAGCTCACACAGGCTGGCGTGAGGTCTGGAACAGGTCAAGGAAATTAGAATTTAGAAAAAACGGATGTAGCTGGTGGAATACTTAACTTTAATCCATTAATGATGAGCATCGCTCTTGACAGTACATGTTTTACGGTATCAATAGTAACTGGTAATGGCGCCTTGCTAGATCGTAGCAAATGACGTAGCTGAAGGCTATGCTAACTATCGTCTCGGCAAATGAGAGCGTATTTTGTCAGTGAACCATCGCTAGCAAAGTTCGTTGTACAACTGGGGCGAGTGCTAGGAAGTCTCTCTATACCTGCCGTGTGGCGGTGCTCGGTCTGCAATCACTGATAGTGGCGACACGCGGGTCCGGCGTATACTAACGGACCGTGGCCGATTTAAAGGCTACCACCTAGCAAGTGTGGTGTCTGGCGGTGAAACCACAGGGTATATAAAGCTTAAGGATTACCTTCATGACTTTATGCACATTTGGTCATCGTGTAAAGTACCCCACCGAACATGACTAATAGTGGGCATCTTACTTGTCTAAGTTATTTAAAACCTTAATCATTATCTATAACTTAATTAGGGTGTAACTGGGTGTACAATACCCCTGTCATCACACTTAACTACTATTGACTGACATAGGTCAAGCATATTAATTAAAGTGTGGTGAAGGGTACAACATTTCCGTCATCACGCTTATGTGCTATTGACTGACACAGGTCAAGTATATTAAAATATAGTTTATTATGTACGTTAGATGGGAAATATTTTCGATAGGTAACCTTGTAAGTAACGCAATTCATGTGTAACATTATCGTTATCATTAAAAAGGGAAATATTTAGAGCAGCTAAGTTCTACTTTACTTTGCTGCATAATTGTTAAATTCATCTATACTATTGACTGACTTAGGTCACACATACTAATTAAAGTGTGGCAGAGGGTACAACATCTCCGTCATCATGCTTATGTGCCATTGACCGACATAGGTCAAGTGTACTAACATATAATCTACAATGTTAAGTCCATCTATACTATTGATCAACATAGGTCACACATATTTATGTGGCGGAGGGTACAACATCTCCATCACGCTTATGTGCTATTGACTGACGTAGGTCAAGTGTAATAATCTACAATGTACCTTTGACGGGGATAATCTTCCACAGGTAACATTGTAAGTAAGGCAATATGCGTGTAACGTTATCGTTATCATTGAAAGGGGATGTATTTAAAGCAGCTAAGTTTTATTTTACTGTGCTGCATAATTGTTTAATTCAACTATAATGGCATCCAAACTCTCGTGAAAGAGTTGTGGGCCAAACTTAAATTTAAAGTGAAGTGCAAAGCTTGATGACTGAACATGGCATGCGGCGACCAAGACAGAAATATGGTGGTTGATGTAACAGAGATAAATTAAACCAAACGTAACAAAGGTTGGAAACCTTTGAAAAAGTTTTTATTTCTCAGCATCAGCTGTTCGTTCAGATTATAACCATGCGAACGTAATCTCCATTCCTTTTATAGGTAAAGCTTCATACAAAATAGGGTTAATTCTAAAGAACCATGGTTATAAGGCAACATATTCTACCAGTAACAGCCTTTCTCCCAATTGCACCTGAGACAAGTGTCAGTAAGAGTCTGGAAGAGGCACTCCAGGTTCCAGAGATGCTCCTCTCGATTTCTGCTAGAAATGTTGTCCAGATAACTGGTGCAGGAGGATAGTTTCAACATCAGTTGTTCCAGAAACCATTGGAAGGTGGCTGGGGTAGAAGTGCTGCCAGAGAGGAGATACCGATATTGGAGCATCCTGATGTGAGTGTTGACAATGAAGAAGGACTTTGTTTCATCATACAATGGGGTTGCAAGTAGGCATCCTGTAGATTGATCTTGGAAAAGAACATGCCCCCTTGTAATTTGTCTGTTAAATTCTTGGGGCAAAGGAGAGGGTAGCAATCCATGACAGACAGTGCACTAACACTGGATTTAAAATCAGCACATGGGCAAAGGTGGCTGTTGGACTTCCTGACAATGACAAGGGGGGATGCCCATTGACAAGCAGAAATGGGTGTAAGGAGACCCAGGTCCTGCATACAATGCATCCCTGTTGAAACAGTGTCCTGAATAGTAAGAGGAACTTCCTGAGCTTTGATGAACCTTGGCTGGGCCACATCCTTCAAGTAACGTGGGTGAAAAAACCTTTGGCCCTACCCAGAGACTTCTCAAAAGCTGATAGAATTTGTCACAGAGCTTCATGACGCTGTCATAAGAGTTACTCAGCACCACATTATCTGAGATCTGAAAACCAAAAATGTCAAAGGTGTTAAGGCCAAAAATGTTAGGACTGTCATAGGAGTGGAGCAAATGGCTCTGAGCACTATGGGACTTAACATCTATGGTCATCAGTTGGAGTGGAGCACCATGACTGGAACTGTCTTAGAGGGAGATCAGTATTGCATCGACAAAGAAGAAGTACCCAGGACAACAATGTGATCTCCATTATATGCAGTGAGGACCTGTGTTGGAGCATCAAGCCATGAAGAACCGAGCTTCTCAAATACGCCTCTGTTAATCAAAGTCACCAAATTCCCAATATCCAGCTGGAATTGTACAATCTGATTCTGGATGTACTACTGAAGGAATAGCTTTTTTGGTTCCCATATAAGCAAGGATGGACACTGGGGATGACTGACAACTGGAACCAACCCTGGTGCAGTGGAAACACTATAACAAGTTTTAACTGGAGACGTCTCATCAGAAACCGACTGGTGCTGTTGACCTGATTGACATCCTTTGCCACTGAGCCATAAGTGGACAGATGGACAGACTGGCCACACAAATTCTTGAGTGTGGCCAACATTCTTGCAAAACAAACATTTGGTATGGTGAAAACAACAGACATCCCTATCATGAGAAATGTAGCACTGGGGATGAGATTGCAACTTGCCAGTGGGACAGAGCTGCTGTGGATGTTACATGAGTTGTTTACAATGCCCAGTAGAAACAGAAGGCCTGTATGGATGGGACTGACAAGTGTCAAGGGCGGAAACCACAAGGGGCAATATCTCCAACTCAGTGGTGTTCAATAATTCTTGTGCCTTGATTATATGAATGACATCCTGAAGGGAAGAGTCTGAGAGCTTGAGAACCTCTTCATGAAGTCAGCTATCAGTAACATTTTGAACAATAATGGCCTGCAACATAGCATCAGCAAACGACTTATCTCAAAGACAGACAAATTTGCACATGTGGGTCATACTACTTAACTCCATGAGCCATTGCTGGTATGACTGGGGATGTTGGCATTTTGTGCAAAAAATCTTATAACGAGGGTAGAGGCAACTACTTACCATGAGTATCAATGATGTCCAAGAAAGGAACTGATTCTGGGTGAGTAAGGGGAAACAGATTAATGCAGATGCACAAGATATCATCATCAACCTAAGAGAAGAAATAAGAGTACCAAACATCACCTGAAATGTTATAGGCCTCAAAGTGCTGAAACACCCCTCATTTTTATTCATTTATTCTTCAACTGTAGTGTTAAACTTACAGAATGGCAGGGCTGATCGATATTGGTGCTGCTGTTGCCAGCCTGTGTGATGTGCTGATGCAAGGCTTGCTGCAGTAACTGCCTGTCGACCAGCAGCAATATCAACTTCAACATCAATTGAAAATATTGCTTTGATTGTTACTTAAAAAGGTCCTCTAGTCACACAGATTCCTCAGGCTGGGGAGCCACTATGGTGAAAAGGAGAGAAGAAACAAAGAAGGCAAAATAAAAGAAACAAATGGATGTTCCCCAATGCTGTTTGCATAAAACAAGAGAAGAAAAGAAATGCACAGTGATCCCATCATTGGAGGTGATGAGACACCTCACCAGAGGCAAGAGAGGACCAAAAACCAAAACTGAAATCAAAACCAACAACCAGCCTTTGTCACCATTAATATATTGTAATGGGAAGTGTGGAACATCAAAGACTGGAGGTGTGCATGGAAAAACAGTTTTAATCTCTCAACTGAAGTTCACACAAGACCAGAAGACAAACATTGTCAGACCAAATTGTACACTGATTCCCTATCATTCTCATACAACACTATCACTTCAAGTTTATATATGTCTGTAGTTACGTATGGTGAGTCCAAACACTCCATAAGACTGCAGCCTGATCTTGCAATGCTGTCCACGGTGGGGTGTGTGCTTTTAACTAGTCCAAGCAATGAAGGGTACACAGACCACCTGTGAGCCTGCGGTGGCATGGCATGGTATGATTGGCCCATAGTCAGTAGGTTGCTATTTTCTGTATGTTTGCCAGCTGGCATTGCTAGGATTACCATGGAAGTGACTTAGGGGTGGTTGTGCCTGCACTTTTAAGCACTGGTGGGGCTGTGAGCTGAATGCTGTCTGATTCCTGGCCGCAAAACTCGGTGCACCATGGTGCAGTCATTGATGATACTGCAATGTCAACCACATGTATCTGGTCCCTTGAATTACTAATGCCCCCAGTTGTCTAAAAGACTTTGATGACTAACATTATATAAAGCTTAATAGAGAAAACTAAATAGAGTCCTGTATGCTGGAACAGGAGAGTAGATACTCCAACATATACAAAATGTTAGATCACTTTATTATTATTTGATCAATATAAAATAATTAACTTGCAAATAATCCATGTTCACATGAATGACAATCTATATTTGTTACTGCTGCAGAACATGTATAACTTGTTACTTGATATAGTACAGAATTATAATCTCACCTCAGCATACAATTGAATATAAACTTTGCAATACAGTCTGACTGATAATTTTGTTATATTGCAGCTGCATCTGATGCTAAGATGATACTGTCATCATATGTGATGATTACCAAGTGAGCTGTGTGGCACTGCACTCTGTCATAAGTAATCTTCTGGCAGTGTCAGCATATGGAAAATTTTGAGGGTTAAGGGTGTGTCTACACTGTCTTCTCCCAGTCATTGTTGCCTGAGACAGTGACTGTCATTATCTGTGGTACCATCGTTAGGGTATCAACTTTGATATGGGACCTCATTCTTCAGGTGACACTGCAGTCATCCGCCAAACCTTTGCACTGTTGTCGTGGTGAAGGTAGGCCTGAATGCAGTTTCAGATGAGAAGACAGGGGCTGTAGAGATAGTGATGGCCATGGAAGCTCCCTGTCCACTCCCCAGTACCCACCTTGTGAATGTCTGGGAACACCGGCCAAAAAACTGGCCACATCCAGTGATACAGATGCTGGGGTCAGGTTGACTGCAGGCAAAACTCAAGGGGCTTTGTGACAGCTGTCCAGGGGTGATGCCTCCACGGTCATCAGTTCAGGCTGCAGGACTTTTAATGATAGCAGCAGTGGTGTGATGTTAATTTTAATCAAGAGTTTCTCCATATGACTTTCCAAGGTTTGAATGAACTGTTCAGGTTCACCATTAGACTGGGGGTGATAAGGAACAGTAATTACATGGTGTATGCCATTGTCAGCACAAAACATTGAAAATCATCTGATGTGGACTGTGGTCCATTGTCTGAGATATGGAACTCAGGAAGATCTTTGAGACAAAAAAAATTGAAGGCAAAGCCAATACAGTACTAAAAAAAGTGGCAGATGTCATGGGAACTACAAAAGGAAATTTACTGGTTGTCGTGTCTACCACAAACAACCATAACATGTTCCAGAATGTACATGTGAAATCAATATGTATGCAATGCCATGGTCCACAGTCATTTGCTGGATTTGGGTGTCCATGTCCTGCCAAGTACAATGACGTCAGGCAAGTTTCTTTGTGAGAACTAGCCCCAATGACCTTGGTGCAACAAATACAAAACTTTCTACTGGAGGAGTGAGGAATCACAACCCATGCATTGTCATTCTCTGTATATAACAGCAGAAAACCTGACTGTGAATAGCATGTGATGATATAAAAAATAATGATTTCTTTCAAACTACATGGTAACCCGAGGCACATGTGTTGCAAAACTACCTGAAGAACTGGGCCAGTAGCAGTTGCTTCAGCAATATGGCAAAAATTGAGAGGAAAATACTTAAGGATTTCAAAATCTTGAGTATGACTTTGGTAACATAATTCCTTGCATGAATCAAATGCTTTGTTGGTACCAACTGATAGCAACAAGTCAGCATTCTAATGTTCTGCAGTAGGCCTGTACAATAGCTCGTATTGGTAATGAAACAATAACATAGCCCAATGTTGCAATTTTTGCGTTGTCCACTGTGGGCCAGGATTGGAAGTATTGAACAAAGCCATTTAAGGCTGATGATCTGTTGTCAAATAGAACTTCCAACTTTGCAACTATTGGTGAAACTTAGTAACATCATGTATAATAGCAAGCACCTCTTTTCCATGTTGACTACAATTGAACTGTGATTTTTTAAGAGTTTTTGAGCCAAAAGCAAGAGCTTGATCAGATGAACCAATTCTACGGGGGAGCACAGCTCCAGTCCCATAAGAAGATACATTTACAGTTAACACAACAGGCTTAGCTGGATCGAAGTAATGATGACTTAACAATGAGTCCTTTAACTGGTGAGCTGCATCCTGACATTCTTGGGACTCCCCCAAAGGGAACACCTTTCCAGTGCAGACAGTTCACTGGAGAAGCAATTTGTGCATTTTCAGTAAATACACTCCTGGAAATGGAAAAAAGAACACATTGACACCGGTGTGTCAGACCCACCATACTTGCTCCGGACACTGCGAGAGGGCTGTACAAGCAATGATCACACGCACGGCACAGCGGACACACCAGGAACCGCGGTGTTGGCCGTCGAATGGCGCTAGCTGCGCAGCATTTGTGCACTGCCGCCGTCAGTGTCAGCCAGTTTGCCATGGCATACGGAGCTCCATCGCAGTCTTTAACACTGGTAGCATGCCGCGACAGCGTGGACGTGAACCGTATGTGCAGTTGACGGACTTTGAGCGAGGGCGTATAGTGGGCATGCGGGAGGCCGGGTGGACGTACCGCCGAATTGCTCAACACGTGGGGCGTGAGGTCTCCACAGTACATCGATGTGGTCGCCAGTGGTCGGCGGAAGGCGCACGTGCCCGTCGACCTGGGACCGGACCGCAGCGACGCACGGATGCACGCCAAGACCGTAGGATCCTACGCAGTGCCGTAGGGGACCGCACCGCCACTTCCCAGCAAATTAGGGACACTGTTGCTCCTGGGGTATCGGCGAGGACCATTCGCAACCGTCTCCATGAAGCTGGGCTACGGTCCCGCACACCGTTAGGCCGTCTTCCGCTCACGCCCCAACATCGTGCAGCCCGCCTCCAGTGGTGTCGCGACAGGCGTGAATGGAGGGACGAATGGAGACATGTCGTCTTCAGCGATGAGAGTCGCTTCTGCCTTGGTGCCAATGATGGTCGTATTCGTGTTTGGCGCTGTGCAGGTGAGCGCCACAATCAGGACTGCATACGACCGAGGCACACAGGGCCAACACCCGGCATCATGGTGTGGGGAGCGATCTCCTACACTGGCCGTACACCACTGGTGATCGTCGAGGGGACACTGAATAGTGCACGGTACATCCAAACCGTCATCGAACCCATCGTTCTACCATTCCTAGACCGGCAAGGGAACTTGCTGTTCCAACAGGACAATGCACGTCCGCATGTATCCCGTGCCACCCAACGTGCTCTAGAAGGTGTAAGTCAACTACCCTGGCCAGCAAGATCTCCAGATCTGTCCCCCATTGAGCATGTTTGGGACTGGATGAAGCGTCGTCTCACGCGGTCTGCACGTCCAGCACAAACGCTGGTCCAACTGAGGCGCCAGGTGGAAATGGCACGGCAAGCCGTTCCACAGGACTACATCCAGCATCTCTACGATCGTCTCCATGGGAGAATAGCAGCCTGCATTGCTGCGAAAGGTGGATATACACTGCACTAGTGCCGACATTGTGCATGCTCTGTTGCCTGTGTCTATGTGCCTGTGGTTCTGTCAGTGTGATCATGTGATGTATCTGACCCCAGGAATGTGTCAATAAAGTTTCCCCTTCCTGGGACAATGAATTCACGGTGTTCTTATTTCAATTTCCAGGAGTGTACAATACAATATGGGAGCTTCCCCATGACAACTTGTAGCTACTTGATGTTACGGAGTGCTGGCAAATCTTTAATTGCAGACAGACGGTAATAAGCAGGATGAATACCCCATGCATTTATGGCACATCCTATATATTCAAATTCTTTGTGCAAGGAGCACTTTTTCTCATTAAAGTTTAATCCAGCTGCAGAAAGTGTTTTAAACAAACATTACAAACTTGCCAAATGACCTGTGACATCAATATCATCCACACAGTTTGTAAATGAAGGGATTGTGATAATTGTTCCAGGAAATGCTGAAAAACAACAGGAACTGAACCATTTCTGAATGGCAGTTTTTGAAGGTAGAACAAACTCAGGTGAGTGTTGATCAAAAAATATTTATAGCACTAACTAAGTATGCCTCACATAAATCAGTCTCGGAAAAGAATCTGCACTGTTCCAATCTGTCCATCAGTTCCTCTGCTCATGAGAGGGGAAATGAATCCACAACAGTTTGATGGTTTACTGTAGTTTTGCAATTAACACACATACATAAATCTCCTGATGGCTTTTTGAGAATTACCAAGGGGGCTGCCCATTGCCTTTCCATCACTACAGTTCCTGAGCAACCCGCTCATATATTACATGGGGGCAGGATGAGCATGATAAAATGATGGATGTGTATTGTCTTTAATAGTAATGTGCACTTTGGAATCTTTAGCCCTTCCTAACCCTGGTTCAAAAAGTTCACTGTACTTATTACACAAGTCAGAAACATTGTATCAGGCACTGAAACACTGATTTGTAATAACATTGTCCTGTGTGCACAGGCTGAACAAATCAAACAAGTCTAAACCAAAAAGGTTTACACTGTTTCTAGAACAAAATACATGAAATGAAAAAAAGACATTTTGCAAAATCATGAAAAGTTGCTGACAAACTGCACACAACAAGTACTGGCATTTCATGTCCTTTATATACAGACAAAAACAGAAATAGGCTTCTGTAGCCTTGGGCTACCAATCATTTCACAGGTATCTTTATAGATAAGGAAAACAGATGCACATGTGTTTAATTGAAATTTAATTGCTTTTTGAGCCACTCTTAACTGAGCAAGAAGTTTGTTCTTCTGTTTGTGGACAACAGCAGAAGGTTTCCATGAAGTGGAAAAATGAGCCGATGTTGGCACCAGCATTAATGGCAGTGCTGAAATAATGTTCATTTCCTGATAGCAACACTGTAGCTGTGCATGAGACTGGTGCCTGCCCTGGCGGCTTTGTAAACAGAAGATAGTCTGGATAGACCTTACTTAGCACACTTGATACATTTTGCATTGTGACAAGGACAAACTTTTCTACCATTATTTGCAAAACACTGATGACAAGACTTCCTCATCTTAATCAGAAGTACACCTTGTGTACCACATGACCAAAAAGTCTTTCCTTTACTTTTACAATTAGTCTGAGCCCTACTTTTATTCATCTTAACATTACCATGAACTGCAGACTGAGTGCCTTGTGCACTATGAACAAGAGAAATAAGTGGAGCCTCAAAATCAACTTCAGATGTGCCCATAATACTTTGAGACTCTACAGTTGATAAAACTGTTTTGAGAACCAGATCTGGTAATTTTAGGATAGCACTGCAGATGCTCATGATTGACACATTTTGTGTGAGTGCATCATGTAACACAACATCACTGAAACTGAGTCCACAAGAACACTTGAACCTACAACAAGTCACCAGCCCTTTAAGTTTAGCAGTCCACTGTTTCCATGAACGTTCAGGGTGCTTCTTAAGAAGGAAAAATTTAAATCCCACTGCAGCACCATGAATTTGTGTTTCATAATATTTGTCAATTTGGGAATGAGTTCCTGATAAGCAATATCTTCTGGATGAGAGTGGGAGAACAACTTGAGACACAGTCTGTATACGTCCTCTCTTACCATTCCTTTAGTGTTGAATGCTGTGAAGTGTACTTGTAGTTGGGTGTGACATTTCAACCAGTCCTCTTCTTTACTGTGAAACAGGTGGAACTTGGGAGCAGCAACCAGTTTTGGAACTCCATGTTGTGACGTTAAGGTTGACATCTGTTATACACTGAGCAGCAGTCATTCAGTATGCTGTACCTGAAACTGAAGAAATTAGTTTAGAGACATTTCTTGTGGCAGTTCAGAAATGGTTAAGCACTTTGTAGTAAACACAATATAAAAATATTATTCTGGCCACTGTGACTAGCAGAAGACTAAAGATATCCATGAGGCAGAGGCAGACCAGGGTGGAATTCAATGCACTGGAATAAACATGCACATGTCATTATCACCACTGTAGTGAGGAAAAAAAAAAAAAGAAAAAACACTTGAGACATACTTATCGACATTTTGGAGTGTTGTACGAAGCCTAGATTTATTGCTGGAATAGGTTGACACTGGATGCTATGAGTACAACACAAACAAAACATTAGCTCACTTTGTTATTATTTGAACAATATAAAGTATTTAACTTGCAAACAATCCGTCTCCACACAAAAGACAACCTGTATTCATTAATGTCATAGAAAACTATAACTTGTCACTTGATACAATTCAGAATACTAGTCCCGTCTCAGTGTACATCTGACTATAAACTTTTCTACACAATCTGACTAATAATTCTGTTAGGATGCAGCTGTATCTGATGCTAGGACAATGCTGTCGTTGTAGGCAATGATTATTGAGTGGGCTGGATGGTGTTGCACTTTGTAGCAGCACTCTGACAGCAGTGGCATAAAGGAACTCTTGAAAGTGTGTCTATGCCAGTGTCTCCCATTTGTTGCTGCATCTGGCAGTGACTGTCCTTACTGGCGGTTCTGTCGTGAGGTACCAACTTTGACATGGTACCTCATTCTTTGGACACCACCACAATTCCTATACATCTGTTATTTTCTGGATTTGTAATTATTTCTTCTTTGTAATCCATAATTTATATTTCTGTAGTTCTATCTATTAGAAATCAGTGTTGATTATTACTCAGCAATATGGCTACGAAGACTTACGCGGTGTATTTCTTGAATAAAAATTTCTTGGTGTACATGCTGCGTCAATGCAGGATAAAACTCCAAGCTTTCAACCACTACCTCCATGGTCGTCATCAGGGCTAAAACTGACTGTCGTGAACTAGCGAGGCTCCCACTTTTATATGCAAAGGACGCTTCTGATTGGCTGGAATACCTCATAGCAACAGCGATATGGCGCATAGTGAAGTGGTGCCCTCTACTTCCATAGATGTAGTTTCTATCCTGCGTTGCTTACAGCGCCACCCTTTGAATCAGGAGGTAAAGTGCGGGAAGTTTATCTCTGCAATTTTTCTTTATCCAGTGCACTCTTCCAAGTGTTGCTAAGTGCATAGCCGTTGTCTCTGTTAAAGTTATTATCACTAAGTCTGATTTTGACTGCTTCCCGGATCACAGAGTCCCAGTAATTCGATGCATGGGCTATTACTCTGGTTTCTTCAAATAAAATCTTGTGCTTGTTAAGCAGGCTATGTTCAGCCACCACTGATTTTTCCAAATACCTGTATTTCAGGTGGCGCTGGTGCTCGATGCAGTGGTCGGCAACGGTTCTTACACACTGGCCCACGTAATTCTTGCTGCATTCGCAAGGAATAGTATAAATTCCCAGCACTCTTAAGCCGAGACTATCTTTGACTGGTCTCAACATTTCCTTAATTTTCCTAGGTGGTCAGAAAACTGGTTTTATTCCTTGCCTCTTTAGGACTCTGCCTATCTTGCTTGTTGTAGCACTGCAAAAAGGAAGCTGCACTATGTGTTGGTCCTCTTCTTGTATATGGCTGGCATAGTGTCTTACTTTCTTGGATAATACTGATTTAATTTCACCGGCAGAATAACTGTTCCTCTTGAAAACAGTCGTCAAATGGTTAATCTCGGGACCGAGGTGGTCCTTGTCGGAAACAGTCCTGGCTCTGTGTACTAAAGTATTCAGCATAGCTCTCTTCTGAGACAGATGATGGAAGCTGTGGCTAGGCAGATATAAGTCTGTATGGGTTGGCTTCCTGTACAAAGAATGGCCCAGTCGTCCATCCAGCTTATGCTCCACCAACACATCTAAAAAAGGTAACTTCCCTTCCTTGTCTACCTCCAATGTAAATTTTATGTTTGGATGTACACCATTTAAATGTTCGACAAACTGCTGCAGTGTGTCACTGCCATGTGGTCTGATTAAAAAAGTATTGTTGACGTATCTGTAGAAGCATGATGGGCAGAGGTGAGCACTGCTCAACGCTCGTTCTTAAAAATCCTCCATGAAAAAATTCGCTATTGCTGGTGACAGTGGCGAACCCATGGCTGTTCCATCTGTCATTTCATAATAATTTCCACTGCATAAAAAGTAAGTGGTCATCAAGGTATGCCAGAACAACTTCAAAATTTCTGAAGAAAAATGAGCAGCCAACAGTTGTAATGTGTCATCCACAGGTACTTTGGTGAACAGAGAAACCATGTCGAGGCTGACCATGATATCATTTGGGCTTATCTTCATTTGTTTTATGATATCAACAAACATTTTTGTATTCGTAATATGATGTGGGCAGTGACCAACTATAGGCACCAACAATTTTGTTACGTGTTTTGCAAGCCTGTACGTAGGAGAGCCAATAGCGCTAACAATCGGCCTCAACGGGACATTCTCCTTGTGAACCTTTGGAATACCGTACAGTCTTGGTGGCCTAGGTGCTCTCGGCCATAAGTTCTTCACCAGTTCGTCAGAGAGGCCAGAGTTTTTTTAGTAGCTCCCTTGTCTTCCTGCTGAGCGCTGATGTGGGATCCTGTCTGAGAATCCGGTATGTGCTGTCCTCCAGTAACAATCCAACTTTCTTGTGGTAATCTGTAGCATTGAGGATTACTGTGGCGTTCTCCTTGTCAGCAGGTAAAACAACTATATCTTCATCCTTCTGCAACAATTTCAGTCCTTGTCTCTCCTCTCTGCTGATGTTTGACTTCAGTGGCTTGGATGTCACTAAAATCCGGCTAGTAGCAAGCCTTACATCATCCGCTGCTTCTTGAGGAAGATGATGAACTGCTTGTTCCACTCCACTAATAATCTCAACCACCGGTAACTTACGTGGAGCTGGGGCAAAGTTCAATCCTTTACTGAGAGCCGAGATGGTAGCTTCATCAAGTTCCTTGTCAGAGAAGTTGATAACAGTGCGGTGAATGCCTTTGGACCCAGTAGTTCCTTGATCACAGTTGAGCCACTCAAGTTTATCGACCTGTTTCGCCATAGTCCTGCTTAAATTAGCTCGTTGGTGTGCCGCCAAAGTCATATCCACCCATTCCCAGTCCAATGGTGAGAGGACTCCGACCAGAAATAAATGGCAACTAAATAACAGGTGAGCATTCATGTCTAGTTCATACCTGGTATGACATATCCTCTCTTTCACAATAGCATGGCTGGTCTTTCGTAAAATTCTGTTTAGTGCAGCGGTTCTGATGTGGTGTTTGATGACTGCAAAATTGGTACTACCTTCTTGTCACGACAGTGTTGTAAAAATGCCAGATTGCTCAGCAACTGAGACTGTTTCAGGTGCAGCTTCTCCAGGTGATGAACACTGCCATTATATCCTCCCCATAGAGGAAACTAATATGGCTACGAAGTCTTTCACAATGTATTTCTTGAATAAAAATCTCTTGGTGTACATGCCGCGTCAATGCAGGATAAAACTCCAAGCTTTCGACCACTACCTCCATGGTCGTCGTCAGGGCTAAAACTGACTGCCGTGAACTAGCGAGGTTCCCACTTTTATATGCAAAGGACAGCTTCTGATTTGCTGGAATACGTCACAGCAACAGCGATATGGCGTGTTGTGAAGTGGTGCCCTCTACTTCCATAGATGTAGTTTCTATCCCGCGTTGCTTGCAGCGCCATCCCTTTAATCAGGAGGTAAAGTGTGGGAATTTTTTCTCTGCAATTTTTCTTTATCCAGTGCATTCTTCCAAGTGTTGCTAAGTGCATAGCCATTGTCTCTGTTAAAGTTATTATCGCTAAGTCTAATTTCGACTGATTCCCGGATCACAGAGTCCCAGCAATTTGACGCATGGGCTATTACTCTGGTTTCTTCAAATAAAATCTTGTGCTTATTAAGCAGGCTATGTTCAGCCACCACTGATTTTTCCAAATACCTGTATTTCAGGTGGCACTGGCGCTCGATGCAGCGGTCGGCAACAGTTCTTACAGACTGGCCCACGTAATTTTTGCCGCATTCGCAAGGAATAGTATAAATTCCCGGCACTCTTAAGCCAAGACTATCTTTGACTGGTCTCAACATTTTCTTAATTTTCCTAGGTGGTCAGAAAACTGGTTTTATTTCTTGCTTCTTTAGGACTCTGCCTATCTTGCTTGTTGTAGCACCGCAAAACGGAAGCCACGCTATGTGTTGGTGCTCTTCTTGTATATGGCCAGGACTATTTCCGACAAGGATCACCTCGGTCCCAAGATTGACCATTTGACAACTGTTTGCAAGAGGAATAGTTATTCTGCCAGTGAAATTAAATCAGTATTGTCCAAGATGCCGGACATATACAAGAAGAGGACCAACACATAGCGCGGCTTCCTTTTTGCAGTGCTGCAACAAGCAAGATAGGCAGAGTCCTAAAGAGGCAAGGAATAAAACCAGTTTTCCGACCACCTAGGAAAATTAAGGAAGTGTTGAGACCAGTCAAAGATAGTCTTGGCTTAAGAGTGCAGGGAATTCATACTATTCCTTGCGAATGCGGCAAGAATTACATAGGCCAGTCTGTAAGAACCATTGCCGACCGCTGCATCGAGCACCAGCACCACCTGAAATACAGGTATTTGGAAAAATCAGTGGTGGCTGAACATAGCCTGCTTAACAAGCACAAGATTTTATTTGAAGAAACCAAAGTAATAGCCCACGCATTGAATTACTGGGACTCTGTGATCCGGGAAGCAGTCGAAATCAGACTTAGCGATAATAACTTTAACAGAGACAATGGCTGTGCACTTAGCAACACTTGGAAGATTGCACTGGATAAAGAAAAATCGCAGAGAAAAACTTCTCACACTTTACCTCCTGATTCAAGGGATGGCTCTGCAAGCAATGCGGGATAGAAACTACATCTATGGAAGTAGAGGGCACCACTTTACTACGTGCCATATCGCTGTTGCTATGACGTATTCCAGCCAATCAGAAGCTGTCCTTTGCATATAAAAGTGGGAGCCTCGCTAGTTCACGACAGTCAGTTTTAGCCCTGACGACAACCATGGAGGTAGTGGTCGAAAGCTTGGAGTTTTATCCTGAAATTACGCGGCATGTACACCGAGAGATTTTTATTACTTAGCAAGTTCATATAAGAATTTGGTGACACATTGCCTGATTACACTCTCATATATGTTCATGGCAGGGGACATCAAATTGGTCATTAGTTTCAAAATTGTCATAAATGATAAATTCACAGTTGTGGAGATATGGCCATAAAGTGGCACTCAGTGAGCAATGATTGGATAGCAATGAGCACATTTGAATTAACTCATACCCAGCTGTTTTGCTAAATAACATGGTTATTAATTAAATTAGCTGAAGACAATTGTTTCAGCTGATTGTCAAAGCTAGGCAAACATTAAATTCCCAGCCATGGTTGGTTACGTTAGACACAAACTTTCTATGTTCTTTACTCAGTAAAGCTTGACTATTAAACCAATTCTGATAAAAAATGACAGTGATTTGTTAAGATAGTACGTCATACTGAAGAAACAGTGTAGCAATAAGATAGTCAACATGTGTTAGATGCAATGTTATTAACAACGAAATCTAAAAGTCTCATGTTTTAATTTTTGTTAACTTACAGGAAGTATGAATAAACTTTCATTCTATCATGTTCAGTAGAAAAGTAAGTATGAAATAAGACAATTAAGAAAAAGAAACAGAAATTAAATTTTCAAGATCACATTTTATAGCAAATGCTCAAATTCCTGCATCCAACATTGCCACAAAGTTGATGTCATCAAGGAAACGATTGGTGCCCTCTCTCAAAAACTCCTGGCAAGTTGTGATGATTGCCACAGCCTAAAAAATTCCTGTGGCAGTTCTTCATGATGTTGGATGATGTTTGGTAGATGCAATCTTTCATAAACCCTTACACAACAAAATCCAGTGGTGTTAAATTGGGCAATCTGAGAGGCCACTCACTGAGACCTCTGTACCCAACCCACCTACACCAAAACACTGAATTCACATGTCACCTAACTGCCATAGTAGAATAAAGTGTATCATCACCCTGTTGGAACAACATCTGTTTTCTTTTGAGGAGAAAAATCTCTTCCAACAATATGGTAAATTCTACTCTCAAAAACTGGAAATAGTTGGGGATATAGAATAAACCAACAATTCATTCCCAGACATTCACCAAAAAATTAGCCTGTGATCATGTTCTTGAATATAATGGGGTTTTTCATATGCCCCCTGTGATGGTTATCAATGTTAAATACTACTTTCCTAGTAAAAACCATGTCATTCTTAACCCTGGAATGGGCACGTGGGGTACACCTATCACCTAGCAGTTTTACATTGTGATTATTTTCTTTACATTTAAAGTTGCAGCATTCCCACATTCAGTACATTTCAAGTGGGTGCATTGTTCAAGATCTGTTTACAGTTAATGTCAGTTGTAAAGCTGAACAGAGAGCAGCAGGACGTTGAAGTGAGTTGGGACGAAACTGTCCACCTCGCACCTATCTACGTAACAATTTCTTAAGGCAGGTATTTTTTTTTTTTTTTTTTTTTTTACATACTAAATTAAATGAAAGTGCAATATTTAAAATTTTTATTAATCTGCATAAAATAGCTACGTTAACTAAAGTGATTACTTATGCAGTCTTCAACATGAACTGTAATTTACAGAAACTGATACTCATAAACCTATTTTTATTTTAGTGATGTCAGACCCAATGAAAAGAAGAGTGGATGTGTCTTATGACTCTGAAGTGTGGATGAGGTGGCTCGAAGAAGATGCAAAGAGTGATAAAAATGACATATTTGATTCTGAGGAATTTGATTCAAATGAAGATAATAAACTGATGGAAAGCAATCATGTTACTGAAACTGAACAATCTGCAGACGAATGCAATAATAAGAATGGTGAGTCTAGTATTTCCTATAGTCTTGGGAAAGACACTAAAACAAAATGGTCTAAGTCTTTTCCTAAAATAAATATGAGAACAAGGTCAGAGAATATAATAACTCACCTACCTGACTCCAAGATGCAACCATCACCAATACGTTCTGAAGATAAGTTATTAGATCTTTTCTTAGACAGCAGTGTTTACAAAATTATAGTTAGATGCACAAATAATTATGTAAGAAATTTGAAAAGCAAATTTCTGAGACATAGAGATGCCAGACTCCCTGGCGAGACTGAAATAAGAGCACTTTCAGCATACTCTAACTAATAGGAACCCTAAGAAGTTCTAAAAAAACACTAGCATGCTCTGGGATAACGCTAGAGGAAACAGCTTGGAATCCTATGAGTGAAAAAAGATTTAAATTTCTTCTGAGGTGTTTACGTTTTGATGATGTAAGGGACAGAAGCCTTCAAAAAGAAATTGATAAATTAGTCCCAATGAGAGACCTTTTTGAGACTGTTGTTCATAATTTTTCAAAACACTTTGTTTCAAATGAATATCTGACTGTCGATGAACAGTTATTTTCTTTTCAAGGAAAATGCCAATTCAGACAGTATCTTCCTAAAAGGCCTGCCAAATACAGCATTAACACGTTTGCTTTGGTAGATGCTATAACTGCCTATACTTTCAACTTAGAAACTTATGTTGGCACTCGGCCAAAGGGCCCTTTCAAGCACAGTAATTCTCCTAGAGATGTAGTAATGAGATTAGTGGAACCTGTCAGTGGGACTCACCGTAATATTACTAGTGATGGTTCAGCAGTATACCACTGGCTAAGAAGCTACTAGAAGACAAGGGACTGACATACATTGGAATGCTCCGGGAAAACAAGAAGGAAATCCCCAAGGAGTTTTTACCTAACAAGCAAAGATGTCAATATTCTTCTTTGTTTGGCTTCCAGGAGAATTGTACGCTAGTTTCATACTGCACTAAAGTTAATCAAGCTGTTCTCTTGATATCTACATTACATCATGATGATACCATTGATAAAGATACAAGATATTCACTGAAACCATAAATTGTAACTTTTTACAATATGACAAAGATTGAGGTTGATTTACTTGATCAACTACTTCATAAAAATGATGTGTCGCGAAACAATTGTAGGTGGCCTATGGTTGTTTTCTATAATTTACTTAATGTTTCTGCCATGAAAATTCTAGAACACCTAAATCATTGAAAAGAATGGTGTTTCTGCAGAGGTTGGCCTGGGAAATGATGAAACCTCAAATTCAGTACAGATCTACTGTCCCTCAAATTCCCTTTGAATTATGGTGGCATGCACATGTTCTATTGGGCATAAATTCAGCAGTTACACCATGAGAAAATCCCAGAGAAGGTTCCAAAGGATGTTGGCAGAAGGCAGAAAGACAAGTCAACTGGAAAATGGTGTCATAAATGTAAATGGTGGATGTGTTTGCCTCATTTTCATACTGTATGTGTTAACTGTTTCTGAAATAAATTATTGAAATATTTTGTTTTGGATATTTGTGTTTTATTTCCATCCCTATACATATAAAACATAGAAAAAGCCGCTAAAGAACATTTGATAATCATTTCAATGAGTAATTAAGAAACGCAAGTGGGGGAAGGAGTCCCCTATGTGCCTAACCCCATAATGATACAGCACGCACCTAATGCAGGGTTAAATAAGATGAAGGTAATAAAATTCAAATTGTTGGGTTAGTGACAGTGGCCTAACAACCAGGCACAAAAGTATGCTCACCTTGCAGAATCTTCTACTTCCAAGGCATTGATCTTTTATGCACGGTAAGGATGTAAACCATTTTCCTTTGCAAAACTCCTAAGAAGCCAGTGAGTGACATCAAGTTTGTAAGCCATTGCTCTGACCTTGGTTGAAGGCATTGTTCTGAAACCCTGGAGCAATTCTTCACCAAATTCCAAAGTCTTAACTGCTGCTGCCTGTTGACCTCTCTGCTGTTTACAATACAGTAAACCACCAATGAAATAACACAGGACAGTCAAGTAACTTCCATGTAAAGAGGCCTGCTGCAGAACTGATGATTCCATGTAATTCTCCAAGAGAAGAAAAGTAAGTGGAGAAATCGAATGCAATGGAGCATTCTTTCCCCTATTCTTTACAATATATACAAAAATAGACAGCCACACCAGCTGAAAATAAAAAGATTCATATATGCAGATGACACTCCCATCACTGCTTTAGTAAGAACATTTGCATAGGTTGAAAGAAAACTGATAGAGGCTTTGGAAACCTTGAGGAACTACTGTGCGGAGGAACATGTTTAGTCTAATTCAGGAGAACCTCAAGTATGTGTATTTCACCTGCATAATAAAGAAACTACAATGCAGTTGCACTGAGCTTAAAGGAAAAATATGTGCAAGAAACAAAATAAAGTAACTGGATCAACGTGGAATGTACAGTTTGAAGGATTCTGTTTTGCAGCCAGAAAATATGTGGTACCAGTATGGAAGGTGTCTTACCACTCCAAATAAGTAGATATTGCTTTGAATGAGACTGTCAGGATTGTCTCCAGTTGTTTGAGGCCTACAGCTGTCCACAAAATTTACCTAATTGCAGTCATAGCACCACCAGATATCAGAGCAAGGTAGCTAGCAATACTGGAAGGGAAAAACAGCAAACTGTCCCAATGTACTTAATGTATAACTACCAACCAGCTCCAACTCTTTTTGAGTCAAGGAAGAGCTTGATCCAATGGACAGTACCACTAGAAGGTCAACCTGAGACCTGTTGCATATCTTTATAGTTACGATCTCTGCAAAAGACAAACCTGCACCCCAAAGAGAAAATCAGACTAGCATAATAACTACAGTATAGTACACCAAGAACACTGAATAAACTGAGGACAGGAGTTGTAAAATGTAAGTTACATATGGTTACATTGGGCTACTTTGAAGGCGATCAATATCAATGCAGAGAAACACAGATGTTTGAATATGTGCTTGTACAGTGGAAGATTTCTATTTTTGTGCAATGTCTTAGCTATTATTATAGCTGCAGAGTTTTGGAAGACTTGAGTTTAGATGTTCTTGCCTGGACATGGAAACTTGAGGTAAAGTATAGTATAGTATAGTCCTGTGTCAGCCTTTTTGGGTTGATGTGGTGGAGTGTGGAACTGCTCATGCCAATGAATTTGTGTCCTGGATCAGTTTTCAGGAAAAGTACTGGTCTCCTACCTCTCAAGAACAATTGACACTATAGCTTCTTTATCCATGTTATTATAATGTAATGTAATGTCGTGTGACTAGGGCCTTCCATCGGGTAGACCATTCGCCGGGTGCAAGTATTCCGATTTGACACCACTTCGGGAACTTGTGAGTTGATGGGTAAGAAATAATGATGATTAGGACAACACATCACCCAGTCTCTGAGTGGAGAAAATCTCCGACCCAGCCGGGAATTGAACCCGGGCCCTCAGGATTGACATTCCGTCGCGCTGACTGCTCAGCTACCGGGGGCGGACGTTATTATAATAATATTTGGAGAGTAGGTTTAAGAGTAATTTACATTCCTAACCTTGGAGAAGGGTATAGGACTTGGTCTAGAGGCATCCTTACTAGTGTAGTGTCTTTCTTCCACAACCTGGAGCAAGAAAATAGAAACTTCTGTTTAATTAACAAGATTTTACAACTGCATCTACTTGTGTTTGTGATTTTATTACTCTTTTTATTGTCTATATGAGGCAATATAGCTCTGTTATTTTTCTTATTTTATTTAATATGGGGAATGGTGTTCAGAATAGTTCAAATTACATTTCTACAATGGAAAATCCAGGATGGAATGTAATAATATTATGAAAAGGGTAGTTGCTACTCACTATATAGTGGAGATGCTGCATCACAGATAGGCACAATGAAAAGACTGTCCTGTCAGAAAATGAGCATTTGGCCAACAGTCTTTGTCAGAGATAGAACATACACACTCATTCACACAAACGCAACTCACACACACATGACTTCAGCATCTCTGTTTGCTGAGGCCACACTGCGAACAGCTGCACATGATGAGAGACGCAACTGGGTATTGGGGATAAGGAGGAGGCTGGGGCGGGGATGGGGAGGGATAGCGGTGGGGGATGGTAAATTACTGCCTGCGGGAACATTTGGGGACCAGATGGAGAGAGGATCATGCAGCTAGATGCAGAGGTGGGGGGGGGGGGGGGGGGGGGGGAGGGGTTAGCAGAAAAGGGGAGAGGTAAAAAGACTGTGGGTGCATTGGTGGAATAGAGGACTGTGTAGTTCTGGAATGGGAACAGGGAAACTGCTAGAGGACAAGGAAAAAAACCAATGAAGGTTGAGGCCGGGAGGGTTATGGGCTATATTGCAGGGAGAGTTCCCATCTGAGCAATTCAGAATATCTGGTGTTAGGGGGAAGGATCCAGATGGCACAGGCTGTGAAGCAGTCAATGAAATGAAGAATATTGTGTTGGGCAGCATGCCCAGCGATTGTAGTCTGATTGTTTCTTGCACACAGTTTGTCAGTGGCCATTCATGTGGACAGGCAGCTAACAAGCTGTCTGTCCATATGAATGGCTACCAACAAATTGTGGTCAAGGAACAGGTGGACCACCATTGCCAAGCAACCCGCCCAATGCAACGTTCTTCATTTCAATGATTGTTTCACAGCCTGTACCATCTGTATCCTTTCCACCAACACCACCTTTTCAGAATTGTGCAGGTGGGAACTCTCTGTCAATATATCCCAAACTCTCCAGGCCTCAACCTTTGTTAAGCTTTGTCCTTAACCTCTAGCCCCTTCCCTGTTCCTATTCCAGCACTGTCCTCTATTCCACCAATGCACCCACGGTCTCTTCGCCAGCCACCTCCTTATCCTTACCACCCAGTTGCATCTCCAATCATGCACAGCTGCTCACAGCATAGCCTCAGCAGCCGGAGCCTGCAGTCATGTGTGTGTGAATTGCATTTGCATGAGTTGTGTGTGATGTTGTGTTCTGAGAAAGCCCTTGTTGGCCAAAAGCTCATTTTCTAACAGTCTTTTTGTTGTGCCTATCTGTGACTCAGCATTTCCACTACATGGTGAGTAGCAACTATCCTTTTCATAATATTGTTAAATTAGATTTCTGACAGAGTAAAACCATGAACATTCTGGAGCCAAGGCCAGTGTCCTGGATGTGACAATGGAACATAATACAGACACAATCAAAATACATGTGTCATCAGAAATGTACCTCAGATAATTAACATTCTGTGCAAATTTAGCAAATTTACTGAGTTCTCTGCTAAGTTTCTTCAGCTTTATATTTCCGTATGACAATCTCTTAATTCTTTCCCTATCTTCTTTACAACTGAAAATACTCCTAATTAATCTATACTCCATGACTGACATAGTGTTACATCAACATGTGTCAGACAATACAAATTGACAAACTTTATCCAGAAAATAGACTTTAGAAGTTAGAAGAATTTTTCCCCTAAGTTGGATGTTGGCTCCATCATTTTTGGAAGGGTGGATCAAGGGGGATATACCCTTAGCTAGTAAGTGTTAACACGGCAGGCTGCCATCCAGGTATATTTTTTAAACTATATAATAGGAGAGCATTTGTTGAGAAATACAATATGAGGGCATTCAGAGTTAACAATAGTGAGTGACTATGTACAGAGGAGTAAAATAAATACAGTACATGAAACACATTTAAAACCAGGTAAAAATAGCAAAGTAAATGAATTTACCCAAGTCTGTTAATCTGTTCCTTATGCTAATTTGAAGGTGACATAACAATGACGCAAGTGTTTGAGTTTTGCATGCTATTCTTCATGTTTGAAAAGATAAGTAATAGAATGTAGAATGGCCAACAACAAATGCTTATTAACTGTTCAAAACATGTAACTCCTCTACATCTACATCTACATCTACATTTATACTCTGCAAGCCACCCAATGGTGTGTGGCGGCGGGCACTTTACGTGCCACTGTCATTACCTCCCTTTTCTGTTCCAGTCGCGTATGGTTCGCGGGAAGAACGACTGTCTGAAAGCCTCCGTGCGCGCTCGAATCTCTCTAATTTTACATTCGTGATCTCCTTGGGAGGTATAAGTAAGGGGAAGCAATATATTCGATACCTCATCCAGAAACGCACCCTCTCAAAACCTGGCGAGCAAGCTAAACTGCGATGCAGAGTGCCTCTCTTGCAGAGTCTGCCACTTGAGTTTGCTAAACATCTCGGTAACGCTATCACGGTTACCAAATAACCCTGTGATGAAACGCGCCACTCTTCTTTGGATCTTCTCTATCTCCTCCGTCAACCCAATCTGGTAAGGATCCCACACTGATGAGCAATACTCAAGTATAGGTCGAACGAGTGTTTTGAAGGCCACCTCCTTTGTTGATGGACTACATTTTCTAACGACTCTCCCAATGAATCTCAACCTGGTACCCGCCTTACCAACAATTAATTTTATGTGATCATTCCACTTCAAATCGTTCCACGCGCATACTCCCAGATATTTTACAGAAGTAACTGCTACCAGTGTTTGTTCCGCTATCATATAATCATACAATAAAGAATCCTTCTTTCTATGTATTCGCAATACATTACATTTATCTATGTTAAGTGTCAGTTGCCACTCCCTGCACCAAGTGCCTATCCGCTGCAGATCTTCCTGCATTTCGCTACAATTTTCTAATGCTGCAACTTCTCTGTATACTACAGCATCATCCGTGAAAAGCCGCTTGGAACTTCCAACACTATCTACTAGGTCATTTATATATATTGTGGAAAGCAATGGTCCCATAACACTCCCCTGTGGCACGCCAGAGGTTACCTTAATGTCTGTAGACGTCTCTCCATTGAGAACAACATGCTGTGTTCTGTTTGCTAAAAACTCTTCAATCCAGCCACACAGCTGGGCTGATATTCCGTAGGCTCTTACTTTGTTTATCAGGCAACAGTGCGGAACTGTATCGAATGCCTTCCGGAAGTCAAGGAAAATAGCATCTACCTGGGAGCCTGTATCTAATATTTTCTGGGTCTAATGAATAAATAAAGCGAGTTGGGTCTCACACACTCGCTGTTTCCAGAATCCATGTTGATTCCTACAGAGTAGATTCTGGGTTTCCAAAAACGACATGATACGCGAGCAAAAAACATGTTTTAAAATTCTACAACAGATCGGCGTCAGAGATATAGGTCTATAGTTTTGCGCATCTGCTCAATGACCCTTCTTGAAGACTGGGACTACCTGTGCTATTTTCCAATCATTTTGGAACCTTCCGTTCCTCTAGAGACTTGCGGTGCACGGCTGTTAGAAGGGGGGCAAGTTCTTTCGCGTACTCTGTGTAGAATCGAATTGGTATCCCGTCAGGTCCAGTGAACTTTCCTCTGTTGAGTGATTCCAGTTGCTTTTCTATTCCTTGGACATTTATTTCGATGTCAGCCATTTTTTCATTTGTGCGAGGATTTAGAGAAGGAACTGCCGTGCGGTCTTCCTCTGTGAAACAGCTTTGGAAAAAGGTGTTTAGTATTTCAGCTTTACACGTGTCATCCTCTGTTTCAATGCCATCATCATCCCGGAGTGTCTGGATATGCTGTTTGGAGCCACTTACTGATTTAACGTAAGACCAGATCTTCCTAGGATTTTCTGTCAAGTCGGTACATAGAATTTTACTTTCAAATTCACTGAACGCTTCACGCATAACCCTCCTTATGCTAACTTTGACATCGTTAAGCTTCTGTTTGTCTGAGAGGTTTTGGCTGCATTTAAACTTGGAGTGAAGCTCTCTTTGCTTTCGCAGTAGTTTCCTAACTTTGTTGTTGAACCACAGTGGGCTTTTCCCATCCCTCACAGTTTTACTCGGCACGTACCTGTCTAAAACGCATTTTACGATTGCCTCGAACTTTTTCCATAAACACTCAACATTGTCAGTGTCAGAACAGAAATTTTCGTTTTGATCTGTTAGGTAGTCTGAAATCTGCCTTCTATTACTCTTGCTAAACAGATAAACCTTCCTCCCTTTTTTATATTCCTATTAACTTCCATATTCAGGGATGCTGCAATGGCCTTATGATCACTGATTCCTTGTTCTACACTTACAGAACTCGAAAAGTTCGGGTCTGTTTGTTATCAGTAGGTCCAAGATGTTATCTCCACGAGTCGGTTCTCTGTTTAATTGCTCGAGGTAATTTTCGGATTGTGCACTCAGTATAATGTCACTCGATGCTCTGTCCCTACCACCCATCCTAAACATCTGAGTGTCCCAGTCTATATCTGGTAAATTGAAATCTCCACCTAAGACTATAACATGCTGAGAAAATTTGAGTGAAATGTATTCCAAATTTTCTCTTAGTTGTTCTGCCACTAATGCTGCTGAGTCGGGAGGTCGGTAAAAGGAGCCAACTATTAACCTAGGTCGGTTGTTGAGTGTAACCTCCACCCATAATAATTCACAGGAACTATCCACTTCTACCTCACTACAGGATAAACTACTACTAACAGCGACAAACACGCCACCACCAGTTGCATGCAATCTATCCTTTCTAAACACCGTCTGTGCCTTTGTAAAAATTTCGGCAGAATTTATCTCTGGCTTCAGCCAGCTTTCTGTACCTATAACGATTTCAGCTTCGGTGCTTTCTATCAGTGCTTGAAGTTCCGGTACTTTACCAATGCAGCTTCGACAGTTTACAATTACAATACCGATTGCTGCTTGGTCCTCGCATGTCCTGACTTTGCCCCGCACCCTTTGAGGCTGTTGCCCTTTCTGTACTTGCCCGAGGCCATCTAACCTAAAAAACCACCCAGTCCATGCCACACAACCCCTGCTACCCGTGTAGCCGCTTGCTGCGTGTAGTGGACTCTTGACCTATCCAGCAGAACCCGAAATCCCACCATCCTATGGCGCAAGTCGAGGAATTTGCAGCCCACACGGTTGCAGAACCATCTCAGCCTCTGATTCAGACCCTCCACTCAGCTTTGTACCAAAGGTCCGCAGTCAGTCCTGTCGACGATGCTGCAGATGGTGAGCTCTGCTTTCATCCCGCTAGTGAGACTGGCAGTCTTCACCAAATCAGATAGCCGCCGGAAGCCAGAGAGGATTTCCTCCGATCCATGGCGACACACATCATTGGTGCTGACATGAGTGACCACCTGCAGATGGGTGCACCCTGTACCCTTCATGGCATCCGGAAGGACCCTTTCCACATCTGGAATGACTCCCCCCGGTATGCACACAGAGTGCACATTGGTTTTCTTCCCCTCTCTTGCTGCCATATCCCTAAGGGGCCCCATTACGCGCCTGACGTTGGAGCTTCCAACTACCAGTAAGCCCACCCTCTGTGACCGCCCAGATCTTGCAGACTGAGGGGCAACCTATGGAACAGGACAAGCAGCCATGTCCGGCCGAAGTTCAGTATCAGCCTGAGACAGAGCCTGAAACCGGTTCATCAGACAAACTGGAGAGGCTTTCCGTTCAGCCCTCCGGAATGTCTTTCGCCCCCTGCCACACCTCAAGATGACCTACCACTCTACCACAGGTGAGGGATCAGCCTCAGTGTGGGCAGTATCCCTAGCAGCCACAGTCGTAGTCTGATCGGGGGATGCGTGGGACGAGCTGGCCGTCCCCGACAAACCCCCATCCAGACCCCCACAGTGATGCCCATTGGCAACAGCCTCAAGCTGTGTGACCGAAGCCAACACTGCCTGAAGCTGGGAGCGTTTGGTGGCAGTTTTATGAATCCTGAAAGTTTCTTATGGGGAAATTTGCCTCATAACAATGGATGTTATGTTCTCTGTAACAACTACACAGGGCAGTATTCCAGTACAGCTCTAAGTTTTGTAGAGTCTCATATACTCTTCCTAGAGGAGTTTCTATTATCTTAGTTTTTATTGAATATGATAAGTAATACGGTTGTGTTTATAAGAATAATCTATGGGAGGCTTTGGGTAATTTAGTCCATTTAAATGGTTTAATTTGTTTGTGGAGATTACAGAGGCAAAGGTGATTACAGTGTCCTGTTGCTACCCTTTCACTTAGCACCAATAGTAAGGTGTTAGAATAACTTTTTGTGTCCTTTGTGGGTGAAGCCAGGGAAATCTGTCCTAGAGGATAAGCTACAACTTCTCAGCAAAGAACAAGTCAGTGAGGGAATCCTGAGGTGGAGTACCTTGGTTATCCCTCTCTTTAAAATATTCAATAGTCTCTCCATCTTGCAGCCCTTAGTATACCCATTTATTAAAACATGTATTCAGAGGCTTGATTGAGGTGTAGCACATGTAAGTGATTTTCAAAACTTTTGTGTGTGTGGGTGGACAAGGCTGAGTTTTGCAAGAAGTATATTTGAACAGATGAAATAAAGATGTTGCACTAAATGAATACTGGACTGCAGATCCTGATAAGGAGTAGCTCATGAGACAAAACAAAGAAATATTTTAAAGCATTTTAGTGATCTGCTTTCATAATAAATGTTTTTCATCCGAGATCCCATATCCATAGTAAAGGAATGATTACCTGATAGAAATGTTATGAAACTTGATCAAAATGAAGCTGAGACAAATACATGCCTGTGATTGGTGATTTATAATTCATTGTAGGACATTACATCTGTAATAAACACAAATAGTATATTTATTACAAATTATATGCAATTACAACTGTGATTAGATGTCAGATAGACACAAGATATTGATACTTGTAGTTGAGAAGATTAAAATAGTTTTGAATTTTAAATGTTTACTCTTTCACTGGAATTTCACAGTAGTGATAACATCATTCACACAAGAAGAGGAATCTGTGAAGTGATGTATTGCACAAGCATTTTCTAAACCTACAAATGATGATTGCTGCTATAAAAAGTTTATATTCATAATAAATTAGTATAGCCCACTGTTTGCACATATGTTTTATTTATGCACAGGTACTATGAAATTGATGGATGCAGCATATCTGCTAGCCAGGATGACAATAAACATTGCAGCATGTTCACAGTACCTGCCAGTTAGACAGTTTATTCTGTATCATTGGGTCCTGTTTTGGAGGTATGATGTGAGCCATGGAGGGAGAGCAGCCATGACAACTCCTATGACATCACATGGACATGAAAAAAACTTGTTATATACTTACTCAATTGAATCTGTTAAATAAGACAAACCATTTTTGTATTTAGTCTTTATTACTGTAACTGTGATGTTCTGTATAACAAAAAAACCTTGCAATGCACGGACCTTGTATACAGGAGTATAAGACATGATACATTGTTTATGCGAAGCATCATATTTATTTCATGAGTTGGATGTTGGTCTTGTACTCTTAACTTCCAGCAGTAACTGCAGCACTTTGAAAAACAAAGTTTGATCAGAAGATATTGAGAGTGTGCAGAAATAATGCAAGCAAGACTGAATGACAGGAATTGGTAGCCTCCATTCAGATAATCCATTGCCAACTGATATCATGGTAAAGAACCAGCAGAACATTGTAATGGTCATACACTAAATAAAAAATTCTTTGTAACATTCCTTGAAATACAGTTAAATGATAAGTGAAAATGGATCCAACACACAGATAAACTAGTCAAGAATCTCATTTCAGAATATTTTCCTCTTAGAGGCTTCTTTCATTCTGTTAATGTAAAGACAAGAGCATAGACTTATTCTGCATACTTTCCCTACTTGTTCTCTTCTGGAATCATCTTCTGGGGCAGTGCACCTTAAGTAGATACAGATTTTAATCAACAGCAGCAAACAGTAGGAATATTGCATAAAGCAGGTAGCCATATATCTTGCAGATGCCTTTTTATGGACCTTGAGATTCTTACATTCACATCTCAGTACATGTGGCCCTTAATGATTTTTGTAGTTGACAATAAAAAGCCATTTCAACCGAAATGTGACAAACAGAATCACAATGCAAGACATAAAAATTTATTTCACATAGACTTTGCTTCATGTGTAGGGTTCAGGGTGGAGTTATGTACTCTGGTGCAAATATAATGAACAAGCTCCTGTCTAATATAGTGCAAGAAATTGGGTATCCCTACCACTTTGGGGGGAGGGGTGGAAGTGTACCTCATGAGCCCCTCTTCCTGCAATTTATTGTAATCCCTAAATGCAAGGATTAAATTTTTTTATTTTTATTTTTTTTTATTTTATTTTTTTTTATTTTTTTTATTTTAGAAGCAGTCCACTCACATAGAAAACATAGTTAGGAGTTTGTTCACAAAAAAATACACTATCTGACTAAAAGAAGTGGAGTAGCCAGAAGAGGGTGAGAAAACAAAATAAAATTTCATGGGTTGAGAGGGTATTGATGTTATTTCAGTGATTACAAAATCAAGCCAAATTTACAAAGAATTTGGCTGTATAAACCCACTTATCAGTCACATTGCACCCTCCTGGGCCTGGATACATGCACTAATTCAGTTGAGAAAGGTGTGATAAAGTTATTGTACCCTCTCCTGAGGGAAGGTGGCCCACAGCTGTTGGATACTGGTAGTTGGATGGAGTTGTTGTCCAAGTTAGTCCCACACATTTTCTATGAGGAACAGATCTGAGGACTTACTGGCCACAGAAGTACCTCAGCATCAAACAAACAGTCTGTAGAAAAATATGTCATGTGGGCAAGCATTGTTCCGCTGAAAAATGGCACACAAATACTGTTGCATAAGAGTTAACAGGTGAGGATGCAGGATTTGTATTACATTCCATTGTGCCATCAGAGTTCCCTCTATCACTGCCATCTGTGACTTGAAATCATACCCGATGGCTCCACACACCTTGATGCCAGGAGTAACTCCACTGTACCTCTCCAAAATATTGGAAGAATGTGAACTTTTGTGATGTAGCCACCATACTTGCCAATAAAGGCCATCAGAGGCAGTGCAGAACTGCAGTTCATTGCTGAACACAATGTGACACCATTCAGTCAGAATTCCATGATTCCCAACCATGGTACCACTCCAAATGGAGCCATTTGTGTTGCGGTGTTAATGGCAACTTACGCACGGGACCATAGTTCCCTAGTCTGGCTGCTGCTAGTTTCCATCTAATGGTGCAGGATGATGTGGAATGTTGCAGGGAGTCCATTACTAGTTCTTAGATGAGAGGCACATGTGTGAAGGGATTAGATGTGCTTGGTGCACAATATGATGATCCTTGCTTGTGGTGGTTAGACTTTACATCCCAATGCCTCACAAATCTAGATATTGCATGATTCACCCAGCCAGCCAAATGAAGACACACAGTGAGAACCCTTCCAAACTCTATCAGATGCTGACAAAACTGTCCCACATGAGTATGTGATGTCTCCATGTCCTTTACTGTCATAACTTAACATCTGATGCTGTTGCACTCTTTATATACTTCACGAGCCTTGGAAACTGCACTTAACAGGAACAGCACTATGTACTCTGATGGGGATTCTACCTGTCATGGAAAATTGCAGTTCTGATGTCATGTTTAATAAGCCACAGCTGCAAAATACTAACGTGAATTCTTTACAAATGAATGGAAAAACTAGTAGAAGCCAACCTTGGGGAAGATCAGTTTGGGTCCCGTGGAAATATTGGAACACGTAAGGCAATACTGACCTTACGACTTATCTTAGAAGAAAGATTAAGGAAAGGCAAACCTATGTTTCTAGCATTTGTAGACTTAGAGAAAGCTTTTGACAATGTTGACTGGAATACCCTCTTTCAAATTCTAAAGTTGGCAGGGGTAAAATACAGGGAGCGAAAGGCTATTTACAATTTGTACAGAAACCAGATGGCAGTTATAAGAGTCGAGGGACATGAAAGGGAAGCAGTGGTTGGGAAGGGAGTGAGACTGGGTTGTAGCCTCTCCCCGGTGTTATTCAATCTGTATATTGAGCAAGCAGTAAAGAAAACAAAAGAAAAATTCGGAGTAGGTATTAAAATCCATGGAGAAGAAATAAAAAGTTTGAGGTTCGCCGATGACATTGTAATTCTGTCAGTGACAGCAAAGGACTTGGAAGAGCAGTTGAACAGAATGGACAGTGTCTTGAAAGAAGGATATAAGATTAACATCAACAAAAGCTAAACGAGGATAATGGAATGTAGTCGAATTAAGTCGGGTGATGCTGAGGGAATTAGATTAGGAAATGACACACTTAAAGTAGTAAAGGAGTTTTGATATTTGGGGAGCAAAATAACTGATGATGGTCGAAGTAGTTAGGATATAAAATGTAGACTGGCAATGGCAAGGAAAGCGTTTCTGAAGAAGAGAAATTTGTTAACATCGAGTATAGATTTAAGTGTCAGGAAGTCGTTTCTGAAAGTATTTGTATGGAGTGTAGCCATGTATGGAAGTGAAACATGGACAATAAATAGTTTGGACAAGAAGAGAATAGAAGCTTTCAAAATGTGGTGCTACAGAAGAATGCTGAAGAGTAGATGGGTAGATCACATAACTAATGAGGAGGTATTGAATAGAATTGGGGAGAAGAGGAGTTTATGGCACAACTTGACAAGAATTAGGGACCAGTTGGTAGAACATGTTCTGAGGCATCAAGGGATCACAAATTTAGCATTGGAAGGCAGTGTGGAGGGTAAAAATCGTAGAAGGAGACCAAGAGATGAATACACCTAGCAGATTCAGAAGGATGTAGGCTGCAGTAAGTACTGGGAGATGAAGAAGCTTGCACAGGATAGAGTAGCATGGAGAGCAGCATCAGACCAGTCTCACGACTGAAGACCACAACAGCAACAACAACAACAACATGTCATGTTACTAGGCAGCACAAGCTATCTCACATCTATATTCCCTAGCAAAGTACAGTGCAAGCCATATCAGAATTCACTATATTACAAACAATATTACAAACTAATTCCACCTAAATAACCACATCCAGTAAGACAGCATTCATGGTTCACACTCCTCTGCTGGCATCTGCGTCATGGAGAAGACGGAAAAGCTCATACAAGCCCTATGCTGACTTCTATGCTAGAGTCTGGCATGATCCCCTAAGAATGCAAGCCTGAATAGGCAGGCAATAATAACATTGTACCAACACCTAGTTTTCCATGACAACATCAGGTAGCACCTCTACATCCTCTTGCTCCCAACAGAGGGGGAGAACAATACTGGTGGTGTATGGTCTGGAAGAGATGCCATTGCGGAATACAGCAGCATCACTGCAAAAAGCCAGGACAGGACACTGCTAGATGGGAACTGGGGACAGGGCAGCACTGGTTTGGTAGTTATACGAGCTACCCTGGGACTGAAGTGTCAACCAGCGATGGAGAAACCAGCAGCTGCCAACTAGAATGGTGGAGGCATAGCTGGTTCTGATGGCACCATTGAAGAAGACCATCACAGGGGCCGTTGTTTACAACATAGACCCGAGGCCATTAGAAAGTATCCCACCAATACAAGTTGGATGGGTGGTGACTGAGCTTATAGGCCTGCATCAGGTTGCCAACTTGGACAGAAGAAGCCTTGGCAGTGGCATGCACTGGTAACAGACACAAAATGATAGAGAGGGTACAGTAATGGGTGGTCATGAAGCCATTCTGCAGAGGCTTTGGCCTTCAGTGATGTGGCCCTGCAAATTACTGGAAGACCACAGCATGCATTAGGTGCACTTCAGGCATCATTTCCATGTGGGCAGCAGCTGTGACGAAACCTTCTGCTTCTTCAAGTTCAGTGCCCAAGACGTTGGCCCCAAATTTGTCATGCATAGTTGCCCTAAAGAACACTTGTGCGAGTTGCATTTTGATGATTTTTCTGTTTCATGAACTGTAAATCCAAAAATGTGAAAAGAATTCTCTGTGGGGTCAGCTACTGCAAAGCAATTTACTGGACAAGTGACTCTGTTGTAAATAAGAAAAACTGGAAGTGTTCCTAGGAAGAGCACCTGACAGTGCCCGTATGTCAAAAATTTTGTTTCCATTGCTTGCAACGGTGGGGCCCATAAATTTTTTGCTTGATTGTGTTCTGAGAAGACTACACTTCCATAGATTTGTTACTTGCTTGGTACACTGCCATAGGTTAGGACATATCTGCACTGGAACTGCTACAACACACTCCTTGCAAGTGCCCTTTGTCGTCACATCTGTGAAATGTTGTGCACCAGTGGAGGCACATGCTGCATATGTGCAAATGAAACAATGTTTACAGCTGGTAATGGCTCTACTGTCAATGGGGCCTGTCACCATTGGTATGGTCAATTGAATAGTCCATGGGTGTACTGCTGGTTCATAGCATCCAACTGGCATAATATTTCGGTGATCAGACATGTCACCATCATCAGTTGGATTGATGAACTATTCATCTGCACACCTGATGATGGCGACATGTCTCATTGCCAAAATATTGTGCCTGTTGGACACTATGAATCAGCAGCACACCTATGGACTGTTAAGTCAACAAATACATACAGAGAAACTGAAGAATCACACTGGTATGGTTGTTTGAAAGCTTGTTTTTGGCTAAGGAGATGGTGGAGGTCACAGCAGAGGTGGCATGATGTCCTGCATGACTGGTGAGAAGGCTGAATGCTACAGCATTTTCTTCCATCATAAACACACACTGAGATGCATGGACAGCTTCATGAGTTTGAGCTATCAGCCCATCAGAGACAGAGTTTCTCAATTCAGGATTCCTTAATTCCGCTATTAGAGGGTCTTTGTAATCCTGCCCATGCAAGCATTTAAAATTGCAATTCCTACTTATTCCATGTCGATCAGCAGCCCAGTCTGCATATGATTGACTGGGGACCTATTTCTATTGTCAAAATTTTAACATGACTACAATACTATGTATTTTAATTTAAAAACATTCTTGCAATAAAGAAAATGTTCTTGGCAACTCAAGTTCTAGCATATTGGTTAATGACTCCAGTTTTTGTTATAGATGATACAGTTTGAGATTTCCTGACAAGAACATGGTGTTTTGTCTTTCTGTATCAGAAATTTGACAAGCCAAAAAATATAGCTTCAGTCACCAGTGGTAAGCATTCTACTCTTCATGTTCAGTAAATGATGTAAAAGCCATAAACATGCATGGCATGGGAGATATTCCTGTGACAGTTGCTAAAGCTTGCACCAACTATAATATATGTCACTAGCTGTTGATAACATTGTGCAGTTGTGTTAGATGTTGTTGTTCCTCATTGGTTGAAAAATCTTCTCTCTTGCCTAATTACAAAAATCTTGAAAGTCCAGGTTCCAAATCATCACCACTTTTCTAAATAAAGCCACACAAACAACAGAGTTTATTAATAACAATATAAGTGACAGAGTTACTTATCTTAAATCTCTACTCCTAAGCAAAGTCCAGTCTAAGCAATATCAGCCTTCCATATATATAGAGTTCACAAGAATAACACCAAAGCCAATTTGATAACACTCATGGCATGTACTCCACTACTTGCATTGATAATGACAGAGAAGAAGGAGAAGGTCAAACTGGCCCTGTGCTGACATCTGTGCTGGAGTTTGGTGTGATCCCTCAGAAGGCATGCCTGAGGATCAGTGCCATGTGAGTTGTGGCACTACAGTGATTGACGCTAATGCTGTGCCAGCTACTCAGTTTCCATGGTAACATTGGGTGGTGCCACTGCAGTTAGCTGCTTGGCAAATAGTAGTGTTCATTGTAAAGCTGTATGGCAAGTAATAATGCACAATAAACATGACCTAATAGGTAACCATTTATTTGGAAAAATAACAATGTAACTAGCAAATATTAAACTACAGCAGTAGCTATTTAATCCAACTGAGGAGGCAGCAGCTTTTGGTTAAAGTGCCAGCTTTCATTCTAATTTGTTTGATTGAATTTATTTTGCATAATAATGGGTAGTATCAAAATATTTTTCATACAGTATTGTTAGTACATTATACAGATTAAGTTTTTCTAATTTGTTTGTTTGACTCATTTCACATATGTTAAAGCTCTCTTTCTGATGGTACTTTTAGGACACGATGAATGGACGAGTGGATGGCTTGTAGTGAAATACTTACAGACATGTATTATTTAGATAGAAGTGTGTAGAGGGAATGGGAGCAGGCAGTGAAACATGAAGGCAAGCATTATTCAAAAATTCAGCTGATTGTTCCCTAGTAAATAAAATTCCACACACCTTGCTTCTGTAATAACTAGTTTCAAATTTAACCAAATGTCTTGCAGACTCTAAACCCACTACCTTATTCCTCATACACCGTGCTAACTTTATCTTAACATACAACTACTTCTCCTTTGAAGCAGAGGTATACAAATCCACAGCACAGCCATGGGCACCTACGTGGTACCCTCATGTGCAAACCTGTTTATGGACCGTCTGAGGGACACCTTCCCAGCCTCCCAAAACCCCAAGTCCCAGGACTGGTTCCGGTTCATTGATGGCATGTTCACAATATGGACTCAGGGCCAAGACACCCTACCCTCATTCCTTCACAACCTGAACACATTCTCTCCCATCCACTTCACTTGGTCCTCTTCAACCCAGTGTGCCACTTTCTGGTCATTGACCTCCTACTGTCTTATCGCTCCACACACCATGTCCACATTACACCTGACAACTTCCAACAGTATCTGCATTTTGACAGTTGCCATACACCCCACACCAAAAAATCCCTCCCACACAGCCTGACCACCTGGGGATGACGTATCTGCAGTGACATTAACTCCTTTTCCCAGTATCCTGATGGTCTCACAAAGACCTTAACAGACAAGCACTACCCCCTACCCCACAGGCCAAGCCTGCAAACAAATTTACTGTGCCATATCCACACAAATGCCCAATCCTCCCAGGACCCACAAGAATCAGTTACAAAGAAATGCTCCAACTTTGTCACCCAAAACCTCCCTGGAGTGGAACAACTGAACCACATCCTTCATCGGGGCTTTTTCTATATATCATTATGTCCTGAAATGAGATACATTCTCCCCACTCATAGAGTGCTGTTCCACTGCCCATCCAACCTCCACAGCTTCCTTGTCCATCCCCATACCACTCCCAATCCCAGCCACTTGCCCGAGAGATCATATCCCAGTGTAAGACCCAGGTGCAAGATCCGCCCAGTCCACCCACCCAGCACTTCCTATTCCAGTCCCATCATTAGCTTATACTATCCCATCGGATGCCAGGCTATGTGGGAAATCAGCCATGTCATTTATCAGCTCTGCTGCAATCATTGTACAGCTTTTTATGAGCGGAGTGGACCATCTTTTGGCACAACATGCAGCTGAACATAACATGCTTGATTTCAATGGCTGCTTCACAACAAGACTATTTGGATACTCCCCTTCACTACTAGCTTTTCTGAACTACACAAATGGGAGTTATCTGTACAGCACATTCTCCACTCCTGAAATTATCCCGGCCTTCACCCAACAACAGTTTCCCTCCCCTCTGTCCTATCACCCCCTCCCAATTCAAATCCTCTCTCTCTCATTGTGCGCTGCTCTCTGCCAACGCACCCACCAGTCTTTTCCTCTCTCTGCTCCTCTCATTTTCTGCTTCCCAATAACGCTTCCTGTTCATTTATTAAACTCTCTGAGTACACAGACAGCTGATGGCCTTCTGTACAAAATTATGCATATGCTTTGTTTGCAGTACCAGTATTAGATAAAAACAGGAACTGAGTATGTAACTGACTTTCTGCTAAGGTATATGGTAATATAATTATTGATATGCATAGGCAAGTGTTAGTAGTTATTTTTGTTAGTATATGAAACTGAAATGGCCTGTAGTGGCTGGTTCCACCATATAACCTAGTTGATCACACCAATGAGAGGCCAGGGGAGGTCAGCTTCTGTATCATTGTTGGCATTTGTGTAGTTTGTTAGTCTAGAAAGTGGATTGCTTGCAAAACACTTGTGTGACATATCCTAGAATAGTGTCTAAGCATGTGGAACCCAAGGTTTGTTTTCCCAATGGGAAAGCATCAAATGCTTGAAAATAAGAACTGGCATATGCTTGAAAATAGAAGCCAATCATCCCTTAAAAGCCTACTTACAAATTTCAAGAACCAGTATTGAATGAGGAATGCAAGAAGATACTAAAGCCTGCTGGATATCACTTCTGTAAGGACCACAAAGACAAGATTAGATTAATTACAGTGTACACAATTGGATTCAAATAGCCATTCTTCCTATGTTCCATTTGTGAATCAAAAGGAAAGAAACCATAATGTGTAGTACAATTGGAAGTACCCTCTTCCCTGCACTCACTTTGGTCTGCAGATTACAGATGTAAATGTAAATGTAATATGCACAATCTCCCTGAACTTCCAATGGTTTTCAGGTGGCCTCATGCAAACCTTATACATGTTTTGGCCTGCCTATATAGCTTAACGCACAGTGCCCTCTCACTTATGTGAAAGAGAGGTGAGCCAGTCCCAGATCAGATCTACTCAGCTGGTATACCAGTTGGTACACCAGCTTGCCTGAGTGTGCTTGTAAGCTGTTTTCCAGACTCATTTTGGCAAATGGTGGGCTGGTCCTCAATCTCCACCTGAGGTATTACGATACTCAAACTGTTAGAGTATGATAGCCCACAGAACAAAGTTTATATGATTCTCAGTCAGATGACATACAATTTCCTCCCTGACTGTGGTGACAGAAGGGGCTTCTGGCCCTTCTTTTTTCAACTACCTGTTAATGGCTTTCAATGGCAATGGATGTGGCACTGTAGAACTGTACTGGTTGGGTAGTGCCATTATTTTCCAGATGTATGAAGTTTCTTGTTTTTTACTTTCTACCCTTCTCCTTTGTTGAGTCTGATTCTGGTCTAGGTGGAGAACAGGAGTTATTATTAGGTGCCACTGCATCTCCTGATGTATTCTTCTTCTTCACAGTGTGAAATGATATTTTTGGGAAAGAATCTGGGGTCTCACTGATGTATTTTGTACTACATCCATCTTCCATCGTGAGGCAACCCAGACTTGTTTGAGCCTCTACAGGCAAGACAATCTATATTTGGAAGTGTAGTTAGATTCTGGTCCATTCATTAAACTGTCATAGTGGAGTCAGTGAGTTAGCCAACAGGTTGGAACCAGCTGATATTGCATACGAATGCTCAGCGGAGATATGGCACGAGTGCGTTACTCAGTCATGAAGTCGACATAGACTTCTTCCACTTCTGTCTCATACCACACCAACTCGTTTTATAATTGCGTCCATTATGATGATGAAGCTCAGTAGTTGATATATGAAGTCTATTCAAAAAATTCCAAAACATTCATAATTTCGTGCCAATGATGTGTTGGAACGAAATGTGGTTGACATCCCTGCACATACCCATGTTTAATGTGTAACTGCTGGAAGTTCCGTTGTTGTATGTCTGTTAGTCATTGTTCAGTGCTGTATTGAGTAGAACATTGTGTTGTACAGATTGTGAATTTCAAGATGGCAGAGTTAGGGGAGTAATGCAGCTGCATTAAATTTCGCATGAAGCTCAAGAAACCTTTACAGAGACATGCCAAATGATGCAGGGAGACTACAGTGATGAGTGCTTAAGCCATACTTGGTGTTACAAATGGTTCACACAGATTAAAAAATGGCTGGACAAAAATGAAAGATGAACCTCATTCAGGACACCCTTCGATGTTTATCGAAGATGCTCATGTCAGGAACATCAATGAAATTGTGCATGCCAATCAAAAACTGATTCTCAAAGACACTGCAGAAGAATGTAACATCACAGTTGGATCATGTCTGAAATTCTCACACAGCATCTTGGAATGCACTGTGTTGCCACCAAGTCTGTCCCATGGCTCAGGAGCCAAGACCTGAAAGACCTTCACCTCACAATCTGTCAAGACTTTTGGATTTCACAAATGGAAATGAGATGTTCCTTAAGAGAATCATAACTGGTGATGAGACATGGGTCTGTGGTTATGAAGTTGAGACAGGTTAGGATTGGGTCAATATGAATTCATGCCACAGTGACAAACTGTTAATCAATGGTACTATCGGGATATGGTGCAATGTCTGTGAGAAAATGTGGCAAGACAATTCATGGCTCTTGCATCACAATAATGTACCCACACATTCATCCCTGTTGGTGCATAACTATTGCACAAAAAACAAATCACTGTGCTTCCTCATCCTCTGTACTCTCCAGACCAGGCCCCTGCAGACATTTTTAAATTTCCTAAGTTGAAAACCCCATTGAAGGGATGAAGATTTGCAATGATAGATGAGATAAAAGAAAATTCACAGATGGCACTTTCTGTAATTCAGTAAGAGGCATACCAAGACTGTTTCCGAAGTGGAAACGGCATTGGGAGTGATGTTTCAATTGTGGAGAAGGGTATTTTGGAGAATACCATGCACAATAAGTAAAAGGCAAGTGTAGAAATATTTTGTGTACAAAGTTCCAGAATTTTTTGAACAGACCTCATAAATGAGGTCTTAAGTTACATTGGTTATCCTTGGGTAGAGATTCAATATAATATCTTTTTGCATCTGTGAAGGTTTTCATGCCATTTTTATTGTATACTATCTTATTATTTTCTCAGGAATTGTCTCTTAGATCTTTTGGCCATGTGACAGCAATGTTAAGCCTCTGCACTTGCTGCATTTTTTTTATATCATTAAAATGAATAACCGGATGTTGACTCCCTATTTCAAATCAGTGGGTATTAAATTTTCTTTTCAAATCCTGTTAGCACTTTATAAGGGCATTGCTGGCCAATATTTCCAAGATTTTTTACAGTGTCTGTACTGATCCAGCAGTTTTTTGTTTTTTCAGTCTCCAGTTCTGACTAGGCGAAATTACCTGCAACTGCACTTAAAAAAAGAAAAAAAAATCTGGTCCATCAGTCACATGAAATTTATTCACTTTATAGTTCAATAGTTACATATTATCTTTTAAACTCCTGTAATATTAAGGTCTCATCTCTTGTCAATTCAGCAATGGGAATTTATTTCAACTAAACAGCTTAATCATAAGTTCTTCCGTCCTTTGTGAAGCATAGTTCACATATCAGTATTCAAATATGGTTTAACAATCTCTCAGTCAATATAAGAACAGGTGAAACAAAATAGTTAAGAATGAAACTAGAATTTTTCTGGTTAAAAAAGGCTATATTCGCTTAATTTTAAACCGTGTAACTGGTACTTCATTCTTTTGGTAGGCGTAACTGCTTATATTTCAACATAAAGTTATTTTATAAAAAAAGTATGTCAATTAGCATTTATAACCTGTTATATTATTATTATTATTATTATTATTATTATTATCATCATTGTAACTATACTTAGCAATATTTATGTTCAAAGTCTCTTGTAACGCCATATTACCAATACCCCTCACTACATTTACATATGGAATGGTCACTGAATATGATGAACACTTTACCTCCAGTTGAAAGGTACATGGGCCTGTCAACCAGTCAATTGAAGAGCAAGTGTCGACATCCCCATCCTCACTTCTGTATGACAGCTAACATGTTCTCTTCATCTACATCTACATCTACATTTCTACATCTACATTTATACTCCGCAAGCCACCCAGCGGTGTGTGGCGGAGGGCACTTTACTTGCCACTGTCATTAACTTCCTTTCCTGTTCCCGTCGCATATGGTTCGCGGGAAGAACGACTGTCTGAAAGCCTCCGTGCGCACTCGAATCTCTCTAATTTTACATTCGTGATCTCCTCGGGAGGTATAAGTAAGGGGAAGCAATATATTCGATACCTCATCCAGAAATGCACCCTCTCGAAACCTGGTGAGCAATCTACACCGCGATGCAGAGTGCCTCTCTTGCAGAGTCTGCCACTTGAGTTTATTAAACATCTCCGTAACGCTATCACGGTTACCAAATAACTCTGTGACGAAACGTGCTGCTCTTCTTTGGATCTTCTCTATCTCCTCCGTCAAACCAATCTGGTATGGATCCCACACTGATGAGCAATACTCAAGTATAGGTCGAACGAGTGTTTTGTAAGCCACCTCCTTTGTTGATGGACTACATTTTCTAAGCACTCTCCCAATGAATCTCAACCTGGTACCCGCCTTACCAACGATTAATTTTATATGATCATTCCACTTCAAATCGTTCCGCACGCATACTCCCAGATATTTTACAGAAGTAACTGCTACCAGTGTTTGTTCCGCTATCAGATAATCATACAATAAAGGATCCTTCTTTCTATGTATTCGCAATACATTACATTTGTCTATGTTAAGGGACAGTTGCCACTCCCTGCACCAAGTGCCTATCCGCTGCAGATCTTCCTGTATTTCGCTACAATTTTCTAATGCTGCAACTTCTCTGTATACTACAGCATCATCCGCGAAAAGCCGCATGGAACTTCCGACACTATCTACTAGGTCATTTATATATATTGTGAAAAGCAATGGTCCCACAACACTCCCCTGTGGCACGCCAGAGGTTACTTTAACGTCTGTAGACGTCTCTCCATTGATAACAACATGCTGTGTTCTGTTTGCTAAAAACTCTTCAATCCAGCCACACAGCTGGGCTGATATTCCGTAGGCTCTTACTTTGATTATCAGGCGACAGTGCGGAACTGTATCGAACGCCTTCCGGAGTTCAAGAAAAATAGCATCTACCTGGGAGCCTGTATCTAATATTTTCTGGGTCTCATGAACAAATAAAGCGAGTTGGGTCTCACACGATCGCTGTTTCCAGAATCCATGTTGATTCCTACATAGTAGATTCTGGGTTTCCAAAAACGACATGATACTCATGGCTAACTGCTGCATTGACAATGTCTCTGAGCTTTGTTAGTTATATCTGGATATTTTTAGACTGATTGTATTAATTGCTGATGACGAATGGACTTGCTTGTGATCTGACATAGCAGACTTTACTTACTGCTATTAAACTCTACTTCAGTGGACTGTGATACCATTTTGCCAAGTTATTATTCCAGGTTTACAAACTATATGGTTTCTACCATTGTAATTCAATTTGTGTTAATCCTGATTGTTTTTATTTTCAGGTCCAGAAAATGTGTGGGATCAATGACTCTTATGAAATACAAATAATTTCATGAGTTACAACATAATTATGGTAAAAATTTTCTCTGAACAAGGGAGATACTGATTTTCTTAGATTCCAGCCAAAGCCACAAAATTTTTATGAATCAGGTTATTAATTTCAATTAATAATGACCATCTTCAGACACGAAAAATATATGCAGAGGTAGCTTGGCATACAGGTACATGTGGTTTATAAAATGCAGCTCAAAAATTAATTTAAGCATATGGAAACATTTCCATATCTAAGTAGACACAGTACATCAGGCATACATGACAGACAATGGAAAATCTGGATGGAATAATGGCAATATTATGACAAGGATAGATTACTACTCACCATATAGTGGAGATGTTGAGTTACAGACAAACACAACAGAAAGACTGCTAAACAAGCAAGCTTTTGGCCCAAATGCCTTTTTCTGGAAGAGACAATGCACACAAACATTCACACAAACACAGCTCACAGACAAATTACCACTGCCACTGGTTGCTGAGGTCAGACTACAAGCAACTGCACATGGTGAGAGAAGCAGGCTGAGTGGCTTGCGTATGGAGGAGGCTGGGTTGGGGAGGGGGAGGGGTAGCAAGGTAGGGGTGGGGGTCAGTAAAGTGCTGCTTGTGGGAGTACATGGGAATGAGGTGGGGAGAGGGTAGGGCAGCTATGTGCAGGTGAGAGGCTAGATGGAGGGCAGGGAGAGAGGAAGGGGCATAAGGACGTGGAAAAGGACAGAAGTAAAGAGACTGTGGATGTGTTGGTGGAATAGAAGCCCATATAGTGTTGGAATGGTAACAGGGAATGGGATAGGTGGATGAAGGAGAGTGACTAATCAAGGTTGAGGCCAAGGGGGTTACAGGAATGTAGGATATATTGCAGGGAGAGTTGCCACCTGTGTAATTCAGAAAAGCTGGTGAGGGTAGGAAGGATCCAAATGGCACAGATTGTGAAGCAGTCATTGAAGCAAAGAGTGATTTGTTTGGCAGCTTGCTCAGCAACTGGATGGTCCAGCTATTTCTTGGATGCAGTTTGTTGGTGGCCATTCATATTGACAGATGGCTTGTTGATTGTCATGCCCACGTAGAACACAGCACAGTGGGTTGCAGCTTAGCTTGTAGATCACATTACCAGTTTCACAGACAGCCCTGCCTTTGATGGGATAGTGGATGCTTGTGACTGGACTGGAGTAGATGGTGGTGGGAGGATGTACCAGATAGGTCTTGCATCTAGGTTTATTACAGGGGTATGAGCTGTGAGGCAAGAGGTTCAGAATGGAGTAGGGCTGGATGAGGATATTGTGTTGGTTTGGTGGGTGGCAGTATACCATTGTGGGAGGGTTGGAAAGGATAGTGGGTAGGACATTCTTCGTTTCAGGGCACAATGAGAGGTAGTGAAAATCCAGGAAGAGGATATGATTCAGTTACTCCAGTCCTGTGTGGTACTGGCTCATGAGGAGAATATTCCTCTGTGGCTGGACAGAGGGGCTTTGGGAGGTGGTGGGTCACTGGAGAAATAAGGTACAGGAGATCTGTATCTGTATAAAATTGGGAGGGTAATTTCTCTCTGTGATGGCCTCAGTGATACCCTTGGTACATTTAGAGAGCGGCTACTCATCACTACATATGTGACAACCATGCGTGGCTAGGCTGTATGGAAGGAGCTTCCTGGTGTGGAATGGGTGGCAGTTGTTGAAGTGGAAGTATTGCTGGTGGATGTTAGGTGTGACATGGACAGAGGTACTGATGTAGTCATCTTTGAAGTGTAGATCAATATTGAGGAAGGTGGCTTGTTGAGTTGAGGAGGACCAGGTGAAGCAAATTAGGGCAGAAGGTGTTGAGGTTATGGAAGAACATGGATAAGGTGTCCTCATCCTCGATCCAGATCATGAAGATGTGCTCAATGAATCTAAACCAGGTGAGGGGTTTGGGGTTCTGAATGGTTAGGAAGGATTCTTCCAGATAGCCCATGAATAGGTTGGCACAGGATGGTGCCACATGGGTGCCCATGCCGTACCATGGATTTGTAAGTGAAGCCTTCGAAGGTGAAGTAATTGCTGGTGAGGATGTGGTTGGTCATGGTGACCAGCAAGGTAGTTGTAAGTTTGGAATCCATTGGGCATTGAGAAAGATAGAGTTCAATAGTCAAACGGTCATGGGCATTAGGGATGTTAGTGCAAAGGGAGGTTGCGTCAATAGTGATGAGCAGGGCACCATGTGGTAAAGGAGCAGGAACTGTGGAGAGTCAGTGGAGGAAATGATTGGTTGCTTTTATATATGAGCGTAGGTTGAAGATAATAGGCTGAAGGTGTTGGTCGATGAGAGCAGAGATTCTCTCAGTGGAAACACAGTAACCAGTCACAATGGGGCATCCTGGATGGTTGGGTTTAAGAACTGCGTAAAAAATAGGTGCATGAGAAGTGGAAGGGGTGAGAAGTGAGATAGACTCTTGTGAGAGGTTCCGGGATGGGTCTAAGAATTTGAGAAGAGATTGAACAACCTGTTGGATTTCCATTAGGTAGTCCTTGTGGTCCAAAACCACAATTGTGGAGGCTTTGTCAGGAGGTAGGATTACAAGGTTGGGATCAGTTTTCAGGTAGTGGGCTGCAGTTCTTTCTGTGGCTGTAAGGTTAACTTGTACATGGAGGGATTTGGGAATTGATGGTGAGGCAAGATATGAGCTTAAGAAGTTTTGGGAAGTTAACAGAGGGTAATTTTGGGGCATTGGGGGTGGATCACAGTTGGGTGGAAGAGTGAAATGTGTCAGGCAGTATTCACTACTGGTTTTGGGATGAATGTGATCGATAGGGTTGGTGGCAAAAATGTGTTTCCACTGTAGGGACCAGAAAAAGGACAGAAGTTCTTTATTAAGTCCAGCATGACTGAATTGGGAATGGGGCAAAAAGTTGGCCTTTGGAGAGGACTGGCACTTCAGTGAGGCTAAGGCTTTTGGAGGATTGGTTCACAGCTACATTTCAGGTCTGTTTGCATTCTGGATTCTGCATGGTTGTGGGAGGGAGCTCTTAGGATGTGGCAAATGTAGCAAGCCTGTGAGGTAGGGTTTGTCAGCTATGAAGGGATGTGGGGGAGGTTTGGAGGCTGTTGTAGAGGTCGTGGACAGTGGTAGTCAGGGTGGGAGTAGAAGGTGAACTAGTTGGAGAATTTTTCGACGTGGTGTTGTGCATGCTGCTCTACATCCTGGACGCAAGACCTGTCCCACACATTTTCCCTCAACTATCTACTCTTGTCACAAGCATCCCCTATCCTATAAAAGGCAGGGCTATCTGTGGAACCAGTCATGTGATCTACAAGCTGAGCTGAAAACCACTGTGCTGCGTTCCATGTGGGCATGACAATCAACAAGCCGTGGGTCCATATGAATGGCCACTAACAAACTACATCCAAGAAATAGCTGGACCACCCAGTTGCTGAGCAAGCTGCCAAACAAAACGCACTTCACTTCAATGACTGCTTCACAATCTGTGCCACCTGGATCCTTCCCACCCTTACCAGCTTTCCAGAATTACACAGGTGGGAACTCTCCCTGCAATATATCCTACATTCCTGCAACCCCCTTGGCTTCAACCTTCATTAATCACTGTCCTTCACCCACCTATCCCATTCCCTGTTCCCATTCCAATGCTGCATAGGCTTCTATTCCACCAACACATCCACAGTCTCTTTACGTCTCTCCTTTTCCACTTCCTTATGCCCCTTCCTCTCTCCCTGCCCTCCATCTAGCCTCCCAGCTGCACGTAGCTGCCCTACCCTCTCCCCACCTCATTCCCATGTACTCCCACAAGCAGCACTTTACTGACCCCCACCCCTACCTTGCTACCCCTTCCCCTCCCCAACCCAGCCTCCTCCACACCCAAGCCACTCAGCCTGCTTCTCTCACCATGTGCAATTGCTTGTAGTCTGACCTCAGCAACCAGTGGCAGTGGTAATGTGTGTGTGTAAGCTGTGTTTGTGTGAATGTTTGTGTGTGTTGTCTACTCCAGAAGAAGGCCTTTTGTCTGAGAGCTTACTTACAGAGACAATTGATGGCTTTCCATTCTGCGACTGCTGCATACCAGTTTTCATGACTTGAATGAAACTGGCTTTTATTTAATGGAATAATAAATAAAGTAGAACTCCTCCACTAGGACCTTGCATAGTAAGCTGGCGCAGGTCTCCCGCGTCGCTCCCCTATGCTCTGTAAAGAAGTATGGGACTCATCATCATCGAACTATATATAAATATTAAATAAAGTAGAACTATATATCATACAAGTGTGAGTGCACATGCTGCATCTGCATGTTCCATTTGACAACTGGTAGCAGACAAGTACTTTATAAGAAGAAAAGAAATGAAAAGGGAACTGTCACTGGACATATTAATGTTATTGTCCCACATATCATCTGCTCATATATGCTAATATCAAATTCAATATTTGTCGACAGACACTCCAGGAAAATTTATGAATATGAGTGCACAAACTGTACCTGACCAATGATCTGCAAAGATTGGATAATGCACTCTGTACATGAGCACAGCCAAATAAATAAAACTAAAAAGCACACACACAATATACAAACAAAATGGTTGAAAATCAATAAAATATAAGAATGCAAAAGAAACTGTAACAGCACAAGCCATGCATAAACGTGTAGGTCCATCAAAGTGGTAAAAACATACAAACTATACCGAGCTGTGTCAATATAAAAAAGCCGCAAAACATAAGGGCTAAAATTATTAAGAAAGCTACAGTTAAGAAAAATCAACATTAATGACATTTCCTGCACCAGTCTTAAAGGAGAGTGATCTAAACTTGGATGAACCACTAATACACTTATGTGACTGCTCACTCCTACCAGACATTTTTCCAGATGGAATGAAAATGCCTACAGCAGTGATTTTCAAAGTGGTAGGTACCACTTCCTAAGGGCGGTGATAAGAACCCAATAGTTAGTTCACAATATTTTGGACCGCTGGAGGCAACTGAGCTATGTCTGAACAGAACCATAGAGCAAATCCAGATGTGGTATTTGCTTTGAGATTTTGCCACTGGATGGTACTGACATCTGGTGAGAACTGTTGAAATAATGATTAACATCAGTTGCCAACTTGATACACTACTTTACTCCTAAAACACAAATAGATTCCCCATGCTGACACCGTTGTATTGGCAGTACTGTATTTAATACACATTTTATATTATAGTCAGAGTTCAGAAACATTGTGATTTGTTGACATTTCTTTCAAGATCATTCAGCAGGTAGATTCCATAATTGTAATATAGGTCTAATAGCCTACAGAGTGTATAGTAATATATTTTTAAATTTATTAAGCTGCATACATTTTTTTGCAGACTGCCAAACATTAATAATTGTACAAATATAGAGACAAATATTTGTGTGGAATCCAATTCTTAACAATACTTGTTGCAAAAGATTTCAGAAAAGAATTGGCAGATGCAATGAAGAAATGTAACAATATAACATAGAGTGTCTGGATGTACACCAGTACTTACAAACCAGCGGCTACTAATGTGCCTAGTATGTGACAGAGTATTCTCTAATGAGGCTAAACAGCCTTCCAGAATGACTGAGAAACACATCTCAACAAGGTGAACTTGAATATAAGTTTCCTTGAGTACTTCCAAAATAAATTTGAGAAACAATCCACTGTCTCACTCATATTTCACAATGGTTCTCAACAAACTACTGACTGTTTGCTCAAATCATACAACATTTACTTGTTGATGGCTAACTCTGGACAACCACATACAATAATTAAGGGACTCATTTTATCTGCTATTGATTAGGTTCTGTGAATGATTTTGCATAAGTCTCCATATGATGTAATTAAGACTATTGCACTGAGTTATAGTTCTGTGCAAAGGTGCATAGATGAAATGGATGATAGCATGTAAGACAATGGGTTGATTGTCTACTTGAAGAAAGCTGTCCTGGATGTGTCTAAAATTCACTGTGTCATTCATTACCAGCATTTAGTGGGAACAAATGTAAGTGACTGCTTACAAAACTCACTTCAGACTGTCATCACTGCAGTGAATAAAATCAAATCCCAGACTCTCAACGGTACACTTTTTCAGATGATTTATGATGAGAAAGATGAACATTTTGAATACAAGTTTGGTGGCTGTTTTAGAAGGTTTTATGATCTCTTTGACACACTTGTGCAGTTTCTTGTATGAAACAATTCTTTGCCCAGTGAGGAATTAAAAGCAGTCAGACATGATGTTGGATAGCTGTCAAATCTGTTAGCAAAATTTAATGAAAATAATGTTCAATTGCAAGGTAACAAATCCAAATCAGTGATCTCAACATATGTTTCAAAGTTGGTTTTGTTCAAGAGAAACTCAGGCCATTGAAAGTTAAACTGATTTCCACGCCTCTTGTTGTTAGATGAAAAGGGTAGAATTCATGCTCATGATCTGCAAGTTTACTGTGATCATTTGAGTGTGATTCATGAAGATATGACAAAACCATTTAATGCTCTGCTTTTGATGGAAATTCTGAACTTGGCGATAAATCCATTTTCAGATACTGAAAAAAGTGGGAATTTTAGAGGATGATCTAATGGAACTACAAAATGATTTTTAATTGAAATAAAAATTTAAGATGTCTTATCACAAGTTGTGGTTGTAGAAAGAGATCCCTGGTCAGTACCTTGCAGTTTGGAAAGCGATTAAGAAGCTTTATACTTCATTCCCAACATCATATTTGGTAGAATGTGGTTTTAGTGTGGCGACACAACTTCTGTCAAAACAAAGAAACAGACTTCAGATAGCTAAATTTGCAGACATAAGGCTCTTATTAACTGAATTTAAACCATACAGTGGAAAGCTAATATCTCTTCATCAAGTTAGTCCATCACATTACGATTTTTGTAAATGTTAGAACATTATTCCATCTTGTCACATTTCAGTGTAAAAATCATTATTCACTCATAAAGTTAGACCCATTATTAAATTTAAAATAGGGTCTAAATATCAAGTTTTGTTTTACAATAATGCAAATTAATTTTTTGTATTTTGATTTTAAAGCTTAATAAAGACATAAACCTTGCCACAAAACGGCATATTAACTGGACACAGATTATTCAGTTTACAACAAGGTGTAGAAAAAACTACATCACTGATATTTTATAATGTTTTAAACAAGGATATACACAGATTCAGATTCTTTATTGGTCATTCAGCATTATTACATGCAATAGACTTCGTCAGTTCACTTAACCTATTAATTTTACAAAATAAATTTTTACATATTTAAGTTGATATTGGGCATTTCTAAAAATTCTTCTAATGAATAGAATGGATTAGCTAACAAGAAGTTATGAACATTGTCTTTAAATAATTGGTGAGGCTTGATTGACCCATTTTTAGACACTTTGTTATATATTTTAATTGCCATATACTTATGACTATTGTTAGTTTTAGCTAATCTATTTTGTGGCAACAGCAGAGAAGTACACATTCTTGTATAATAGTTATGTCTTTCATTTGTTACACTTAAATTAGGTAGTTCAGCAAGTATGTGGTTAACACTGTCAAGAATATGTAAATTAATAACTGTTAAAATTCTATATTTAATGAACAATGGTTTACAATGTGTTCTATTATCTACCTTAGCCATTACTCTGATTGCTTTCTTCTGGATCACCATAATTTCATTTATTTTTCTGCTGTTTCCCCAAAGTATTAACCCATACCTTAAAACAGATTGAAAAAAGGCAAAGTATGCTGTCCTTACACACTCAAATGTCACACAACACATCAGTCTCTTCAACAAATATATAACTCTTGACAACCTAACCACTATGTGATCAACATGAGAGTTCCATGTTAGACTGTTGTCAAGTACAATAACTAAAAACTTTGCCTTTTGTTTTTCTATTTTTGTAGTCTTTGATAGACTGAACCACATATTCTGGGTCTTTTCCTCATTTAATAGCAGACCATTAGCATTAAACCATGATGTTGCATTTTCTTTTGCCAATTACATATCGCTTACAAGGTTATCAAGTACATGGTTTACAGATAGAAAAGTTGCGTCATCTGCGTACATATATGTCTTTACATCTATATTTCCTGGTAAGTCATTTATGTGTACAAGGAAAAGAAGTGGTCCCAATTTAGATCCCTGTGGCACTCCGTGTTGAACCTGAGTATGTTTGACAGATGGCCTCCTGAACTCACCACCTGTTTCCTTTTATTGAGGTATGATTTGATGAGTTTTAAACTTTTATCCCATATTCCATAGTACTCAAGTTTAGAAAGCAGAAGTGAGTGGTCAACACAGTCAAAAGCTTTGCTCAGGTCACATAAGGTTACCTGTGTGTGCGCATGGTCCTCAAATGCTGCTAGAATGTCTCTGACTAAGAGCTCTATGGCATGTATAGCTGACCTTCCTTTTCTGTAACCAAACTGTGATGCACTTAACATACCATTTAGTTCTAGGTACTCATACATCTGCTTATATATTATGCCTTCCAAGACTTTTCCTAGTACTGGAATTAGTGAAATTGGTCTGTAGTTTGCAGGATCTGATTTGACACCCTTCTTAAAGACTGGAGTTACCTTGGATAGTTTGAGAGGATCAGGAAAAAACTCTTCTATGAGGCACAGGTTTATAGAATATGTTAATAGTGCTGCAATGTAATGTATGATTTCTTTCAATAGATTGTTTGACATATTAAAAATATCTGTACTGTATGAATTTTTCATTTCTTTGACTATTTTAAGAACTTCATGTTGGCATACCTCTTTGAAGTGTTTCAATGATGATCTGCCCCTATTATGATTTAGGTTTGCTCTCTTAAGATAATCTATACATGTCACATTGGATTTACTGATCAGCTTTTTGATATCAACAGCACAGCTTACAAAATATTTATTGAATGTATCTGCTGGTATTGGGTCTGTCTTATCAAAGTTTCTGACTTCACCTTTAACAATATTAATTACTGACCAGGCTGTTTTGCATTGGTTTTTATTATTTTTTATGAAATTTGTGTTGTATCTTTGTTTCGCCAATTGCAACTCTTTCTTATACAGTTTCTTAGTGATTTTTTTGAGATCCTTAATTTCATTAGAATTGTTTACTTTGGCAAGGCACTTCAGCAGTAGTAGCTTATTTTTTAGATTCTCCAGTTCTTTGGTATACCAAAATTTACCCTTTCTTGTTTTATGGTATTTCTTTTGAACAAGATGGGCTTTTAAAATACCTGTTAAGTAATTGTGGAATGTTTCATAAACTGTTTGGGCACTGGAATCACAGTTTTGAAATAATTTGTCCCAGTTTGTTATGCTCAGCTGGTGTGTTAGTTTTATGAGATTGTGTTTTGTTAATATTAAGATATTACATTTTGTTAACTTTTGTGCAGCCTTGCTCTCATCCCCTTCTATAAAATGTCTTAACTCTACTGTTAACATGGAGTGGTCCGAGAAAACAAATTCCTTTACCTTGGTGGAGTACATATCACGAGCACAGTTGACAAAAGCATTATCCAAGCACGTTTGTAGTCTTGTTGGTTCTGAATTTACATGGTGGAAGTTGTGCTGCCTTAGCATATTCAGTAACTTATTTACACTGGGTTTGTTACATGTTACATCAAAGCTTGAATTAAAATCTCCCCCAATTACAGTTACATACTGTTTCCATTTCGTTATGTAGCAGAGTACACTGTCTAAATTATCTAAAAAAGTTATATCATCTGAGTCAGGGGAATGGTAGATACATACTATGATAAGTTTCATTATATCACATATGATCCCAGTAATTTCAAAGTGTTTCTCTACACATGCCCAACTAAGATCTAGTTCTCTATACTCTATTTCATTTGAAACATAGAACACAGTACCACCATTACGGTACTGCAAAAACTGTTTCCATGTTTATAACCTTCTGGTACATAGTACTGTATTTGTTCTGGTTTAAGCCAATGTTCTGATAGATATAAGAAAGAATACTTATTCTGTGGCAATGACTCCTCCAGAATTTCAACTTTATTTTCAAGACCCTGAATGTTTAAAAATAGGATGTTGTTGTGACTTATCTGTGAGTTAGCAGGCTGGTTTTTCACATTTTTATTTTCTTCTTGGCTTGAAACCATAAAAAATTATCACTCAATGACACAGGTGTATTTTTCCTTTGGCTCCTCCTTAAGCATTGCTGTGTTGCTGCTCCAGTCATTGTTGGTTCTGCTGCTGTTGCTGCTTCTGCTGATAATGATGGTGCTGCTGCTGTTTCACTTATTTCTGGTGTTTGTTGTTCCACAACTGCTGCGCCTTTCTGTGAATTATTAACATTTGGAGTGTTCACTTGCATTAATAAAATTTCACATTTGTCTTGGAGAGGTGTAGCTTCACTGATGGCAGATTTCACATTGAAGTCTACAGGTAACACACACTTCTTGTCCATGAGAGGTAAGATTTTTCTATCATCACACTGCACATTTGAGATTTTATTTACAAGTTCTAAAATTTTTGTTACTATTACATTTTTTCCAAGCACATTTATCTCTATCAAATATGAACTATAGAAACCAAATTCTTAACATTATGGTTGCAAAGCTATGTGAAATGGTATAGGCATATAGAATATCTGAATGCAAAACTGAGCAAGATCTGCTACCTTCTTTACTCACTAAAATTCTGCTCTAGTGAGAAACTAATAAATAATGCATATCATCTTAAATATGGGATAACATTTTGGAGAAACTCTAAAGCAGCTATCAGCGCACTTAAACTGAAAAAGGGGCTATTAGAATCATGCTAGGAAGCAAACCCAGAGACTCATGTAAAGTACTGTTTAAGGCCCCCGTATTCCACTTTTACCACATATCTACAATACAAAAGAAAAACTTTATTTCGACTCAGATCAATATTTCCCGTATCAAAAAGGTGACTTTCACATAGGAGTTAACTTTTACAACAAACTTTCCAAAAACATAAAAGCAAATATTGAGGTCAAAATCTTCGGAAATTCTTTAAAGTCATATTTACAGCATCACTGCTTGAACTCCAAAGAAGAATATGTAAATGTATTGTATAAATGGGAACAATTTGACAATTTGCAATTTAAATATTTATTTATTAGTCCAGTAAATCTTTTATACATGCAATGTATGGAAGATGTTGCACAATATTTTAGACTATAATAACATTAGACAGTTATTCTAGATTGTTATGTGTATAGTCAAACACAATGTACAACAATTCTTTCATAAATAAAGATGTATCAGTTTTCTCGAATGTATTTACATTATTGGTGCTGCTCTTAATAATTTCTGGTAATTTATTGTAGAATGGTACACCTGACTGATAAGCACCATTTTGACAAAGAGTTGTGCTGGAGCAGTTTCATGAATATTTTTCCTTGACCTAGTATAGTGCTCATGCACAGCAATGTTTGGGACACAGATATTCTCATTCTTGCTTAGGCTTCCGTGGCCAGAGTTAGTCGACATAGAAGTTTTCTGGGTTTGGTACCGCGTCATAATGTAAAAACTACTGCTGCTATAGAAAAGCCAACGTTTCGGCCATGATTGCAGTGGCCTTCTTATGGGTCTAATGGTGCGTTCTAGCTATGCAGTGTCCTTTATATTTTGTTTTTAGTATTCACTGCGCATGCCATTACGTCATAATTTTAAAAGGTAGTTTGTTTATTGGTCACTTAAGGAAGAAGGAGAGGGAACTTTATTTTAATAGGTTATTGCGGTGGAGCGAGAACGTGACCTCTGTTGGCTATTGGTTCTTGTGTTGTGTACCATGATTGGAGGTCTCCGTCAAATGAGAAGTCGACTGCTGTTTACCAACTGCTGGGCGTCGGCCGCGCGGCGGCAGTTACTCGCCGGTAGTGCTCGTGCCTCGTGTTGACAGTACGGTCTGTTGGGCTCTCCTATCTCCACTGGCAGCCGAAATATTCATGGAAGCCTTTGAAGCAACGGCCCTCGGTTCAGCTCCTTTACGACCACGTCGCTGGTTTAGATACGTGGACGACGCGTTCGCTATATGGCCTTATGGTGAAACGGAGCTACACAAGTTCCATGAATATCTGAACAGTATGCACAGGAAGATACAGTTCACGCTGGAAGTAGAAAAGAATGGTGCTATCCCATTTCTAGACATTGAAGTGTACAGGAGAACGGAGGGCACACTGGGGCACAGAGTATATCGTAAGCCTACACATACTGACAGGTATCTGCACGCCCAATCCTACCACCACCCAGTGCAGAAGAACTCTGTCATCTGCTCTTTGGCAATCCGTGTGCAGCACCTAAGTGATTCTCAAAACATCACACCTGGGCTTAAAAGGTTACGCACAACATTTTTAGCCAATGGCTACAGCCATAAGTCGATAAGCACAGCCTTGTCGACAAACACAAGCAAGAAAGATAAGCAGGAAATAGACAAACTGCAGCCAACAGTATGCTTACCCTATGTGAAAAACGTTACTGACCGAATAGGCAAACACCTTCGCCGCGTTGGGGTGCAGCCTGTCTTCTATAGTGGTCGTAGGATCCAGGACGTGCTAGGCTCCACCAAGGACAAGGTGGATGCGTTACACACTGCAGGCGTTTACAAGGTGGAATGCGAATGTGAAGAGGCTTACATTGGCGAGACTGGTAGGCCAATAGCAACGCGCATTCAGAAGCATGAGTGTTATATTCGTCTAGGGCAACACAACAAATCCGCAGTGGCAGAACATCACCATGACTGCGGGCAAGAAATAAAATTCAGCGAAGCCTGTGTGTTGGCCAAGCAGCCAATCATGATGAAACACAAAATCAGAGAGGCCAGTGAAATACTTACAACAAAATATAAAAGACACTGCATAGCTAGAATGCACCATTAGACCCAGAAGAAGGCCGCTGCAATCGTGGCCGAAACGTTGGCTTTTCTATAGCAGCAATAGTTTTTACATTATGACGCGGTACCAAACCCAGAAAACTTTTATGTCGATTCTCATTCTTCATCATACTTTTTCTTACAAACAGCACAGTTTCTAAAATGCAAATGTAAGGAAGAGAAGAATATTTATATCTTTAAAAAGAGGCTTACATTAAATTTTATTGTTTACTTTTTTTATTATTCTGATTATTTTCTTTGCTTCAAGAGTGTTGTTAAGGCATGAGAAGAATTACCCAAAAAGATTACACCAGATATTAACAGTGAGTGTACCTGAGAAAAACACAGCTTTTGCAGTTTTGTGAGTTGCATTGATGGATAACACACTGATCTCATACTTTAACTTAGAGAATTCTCTGTTTAATGATATGTGAGAGTTCCATTTTAGATTTGATTTTAGGCAAAAGCCTACAGACTTTGTCTCAGTGAGATTTGGAATTTCCTGGTTGTTCATGTGAATTATTGGCTTTTCTGCATTTTTATTTTGCTGGGTCTGTAAGTGTAGAGTAACAGGTTTACATGGGTTTAAAATGAGCCTGCTCCTATAAAGCCACTGGGAAACTTCTGCTGTGGGGACACTTGCAGAGGTGGTAAGATCTTCTCTATTTTTTGCTTCAGTGAGCAGACTGGTACCATCTGCAAGTACTGCTGCTTCTCTGCACACAAGAGCAGATCATTAATGAACACTAGAAAAAGAAATGGTCCTAAAACAGAGCTCTATGGTACAACATGTGACAGTAGGGATGGCTCTGAAAGGTAGTTCTGTGTAGTGCTACCATGCTCACGTTTGACCTCTGTAATCTGAGACTGAGTACTTAAGTAGGATTTCAGCCACTCACTTGACACACCTCACACACCATAACAATAAAGTTTGTTTAACAGAACTGAATTATCTCTAACATCAAAAGTCTTTGTCAAATTTATGAATACATATGTTTTTGGAGTGTTAGTCAACAGCATTTTACAGGTGCTTAACAAAATTAAAAGTAGCAGTCTCAGTGGAATGCTCCGCTCTGAAACCATGTTGGCATACTGATAATATACCCTGAGGTGACCAAAGTTATGGGATAGTGATATACACAAATACAAATAATGGTAATATAGTGCACGCAAGGTATAAAAGGGCAGTGCGAGGGCAGAGCTGTCATTTGTACTCAAATGATTCATGTGAAAAAGTATCTAACACAACAGGAATTAACTGGCTTTGAATGCAGAATGGTAGTCGGAGCTAGACCCATGGGATATTCTGTTTCGGAAATCATTAGAGAACTCAATACTCTGTGATCCATACTGTCAAGAGCACGGCAGGAATTAACAGGCTTTGAATGCAGAATGGTAGTCTAGACCAATGGGACATTCTGTTTCAGAAATCATTAGGGAATTCAATTTTCTGTGATCCATAGTGTCAAGGGCATACTGAGAATACTAGTTTTCAGGCATTACCTCTCACCGAGGACAACACAGTGGCTGATGGGTTACACTTAATGACAGGGAGCAGTGACATTTGCATAGAGTTGTTAGTGCTAACAGACAAGCAACACTGTGTAAAATAACCACAGAAATCAATGAGGGGTGTATGATGAATGTATAAATTAGGACAGTGTGGTGAAATTTGGCATTAATGATCTATGGCAGCAGACAACCAATGTGAGTGCCTTTGTTAACAGCATGACATCACCTGCAGTGCCTCTCCTGGGCTCATGACCATATCGATTGGACCCTTAATAACTGGATAACTATGGCCTGATCAGATGAGTCCCAATTTCAGCTGGTAAATGCTGATGGTAGGGTTCAAGTGTGGTGCAGACACCATAAAGCCATAGGCCCATGTTATCAACAAGGCACTGTGCAAGCTGGTGGTGGCTCCATAATGGTGTGGACTGTGTTTACATGGAATACACTGAGTGCTCTGGTCCAACTGAATCAATCATTGACAACATATGGTTATGTTTGGTCATTTAGAGACCATCTGCAGCCAATCATGGACTTCATGTTCCCATACAATGATGACATTTTTATGGATGAGAATGTGCAATGTCAGAACATTCTGGACACTTAGAGTGAATTATTTGATCACCCAGATCGCCCGACATGAATCCCACCGAACATTAATGGGACATAATCGAGAGGCCACTTCAAGCACAAAATCCTGCATCGACAACACTTTTTCAATTACGGATGGCTATAGAGGTAGCATGGATCAATATTTCTGCAGGGGACTGCCAACTACTTGTAGATTCCATGCCACATCAAGTTGCTGCACTATTCTGGGCAAAAGGAGATCCAACACAGTATTAGGAGGCATCCCATGACTTTTGTCATCTCAATGTATTATTCTGACTGAGGAGTTTCTTAGCTAAGCTAGAAAGAGATGTTCAATAAATTTTGAAGAGCTGAATGATAGTGCCACATGTCTATAATTTGTCATTTCCTGGGAGTCTCCTTCCTTATATAGAGGTAGTACATTAGCAGTTTTTGGTAGATCTGTAAAAATGCCCTTTGACAGTGAAAAATTGCATATGTCTGATAAGGGTGTGAGAATAATGTTTGCTTATATTTTTATCTTGTGATCAGGGTCATCACCAACACCTGCTGAATGACTATATCTTAATGAGTGTATGATTTTTTTGCAGCTCATCTTTACTAATACAACAGAGGGACATTTTGTTGACTTCCAGATTTGCAAGTTTTTCAGTGCCTTTCAAATCTAATTTTCCAAAAATTTCAGTCACTAAATCCTTTTCATCTGTGGCAAACTACAAATTGACTAGATCTGCAACCAACTTTGGGTCAGTACCAGGGCTGCCATCATGTGATAAAGCAATATTGTTATGAGTTTCCTTCTTCTCAGTATTTTTCTGCTCAGATTTTCATGAAGCATAAGTCCTGTTTGATTATTCCCTGATATATCAGCAATTTTCACTTAATTTTGTCTATTTTATTACTGGCTTCTGAACTAATTTATACTTTTTTAAATAATTTAGAAATTCTGGATCACTGTTTGCTTTTGAAAATTTAAATAAAGCACTATTCTGTTACAGGAAATTCTGATTCATGCGGTAACCCAGTTCTTTAGTTCATTTGTGTTTCTGCATTTGAATTTCTTTTGGGAAAGGCTAAATAAAAATATTCACCGAGTTTTGTTATGAAATGGTTGAACTTGTCATTTGTATTAAATTTACTAATTCATTAGATGGCAACAACAGAAATGGTTCAGCATTTTTTACTTGCAGTGATTCTTCTGATATACAATAGATTCATTCTGAGATGAAGGTCATATGAGGGGCACTACTGGTAGCTGCTCAAGATGATCTCTACATCCTGTATTGTATGTCTGGCTGAGGGCACAGACTTGGCCAAGTAGAATTCCATTAGTTGTTTTAATGTGGGTTGAAGAGTTTATAGGTTCCTGCAGGTTATGACTTTGATTGACGTTAAAAAAGTTTTCTCTTTCTGTGCTAGTACTTATAAAACTAATGTTAAAATTGCAGCACAGTACCACAGTTTCTTTGAACGTCTGAGTTTATTTAAAGCAAAATCAAGATACTTGAAAAAAATTATTAATAGTGCTGTCTAGTGATCTATAAATACACAAAATTATTACTTTCACTGTGGTTAATTCTATGGCTGTAACCTCAGACATCCTAATCTCATTGTTTAGTGCTCTAAACCACTGATCATCATCTTCAAACACACTCTCTTTTGCTAATTTACAAGCACATTCTAATATCTTATAATCTAGATTTTGTTTGATGTATACAGATTCTCCTCCATGTTTAGAAATAGTTCTGCAAAAAGAAGTTGTAAGTTTTGAAAGTGGACATCATAGTCCCAATGTTCACGCTTGCATAAAACTGAAACAGCTCTCCAATAACTGGAGTGGGAAACTCTTTTTGTCATGCCTGTCTGCAACTCAGCACCTCTGCTATCTGGTGAGTAGCATCTTTCCTTCTCAAAATATTGTTATATAACATATTATCATATAACTCTTTATATGGAAAAAACTGACTTGTCCAATGTCTTATACAAAGTTGCATTTGTAGACAAGAGAATCAATAGAAATACAGTACAATATAATACCATATTTGACTTAGTCATAAAATATTGAGTGTGCTCAGACCACCGTTGTCCACACATTAGCCTTAGATTAAGAGCAGAAAAATTTCGTAGGAGATAATTTTGCAAATGAGGCTTTTCTGAAATAAAAAACATGTGTCACTGTGCAAAGCATCTGTAGCACCAGATTAGAAAGCAGGTGTATGCAGAAAGAAATTGATATACTAGAGGTTAAGTGTAACTTTGTTGCAGCTACTGTAACCAGGACATTCTTCAGGTGAAAATTCAGACAACAGGCCTCAGATGGAAATCTCAAGTAAATGCTTCTATAGGAGTGCCGTTGATGTTCTAGGATTTATTCTTTACTGCTCAATCAAGGGATTTGACTTACAGTATGCAGGAGGACAAAGGCAGGTTCCTGGAATTTCCAACTAACTTCCTAATGACTTTGCTGTATTGAGGCTTAATGGCTGCAGTGTCAGCGACCAATATGACATCTGTGCTTTGAAAGTGCCTCAATCATAGGGGACAATTTTCTGGAAGACAGCAATGCTCCGAATGTCCACCATGAGGCAACCCAAGTGGCACTAGAGGCTGCAGGCTGCATGGACCTATTCTCTTCTGCAAGACAGGTGACCAAAAATAGGCCTGGCTTTATCCTAGTGCTAAGTAGTATTTAGGGCTGCATTTGGGCCAGTCCAGGCCAGTTTGCTGCAAGTGAGTTTCCTGGGCCATGGGCTGATTCTGCAAGGATTCCATCAATCAGGATTCCTCCTCCACAATGTTGCTGGTGTTCACATCAAACTTCACAACCCCATGAGCTACCAGCTTTACTACTACCTGTGTGTCCGCCTCACACCAAAGAAGATGGAGACTGTTGTCGTAGCAGACTTGTGGACTTATATCTTTATTCTTGTTTAACTTTCACAAGGCTACATGCCAGACTTAGACAATTTTATTTCCTGTGGGACTTAAACTTTGTTCATTCAGTTTTTACTTTAACTCTGACTGAGCATTCTATGGGACTTTGACATTTATGAAGTGTGTGTCTAATGAACTTAGACCCAGTGACAATCTAATTGGCCTTCAGCCACCAGAAGTATTGTTGTTCTATTCCAAGAAGCAACTTACGTTTTGTTTCAATTTACATCAGAGTAATGTGCTATTAACCTTTGGAAAAATAAAGAAAAAAACTTGTTCAGTCACTGCTACTTGGTTACTTTTTGTGCCACTGTCAGCAGACATATTAGGCTCACACTAGCCTTCACTGTCTAGCCCCAGCTGGACACTTTCCATGTTGCAGTGACTTCAATGCTGGCGAACTGCATCTCACAAGTCATTTATGAGTCTTCCTGAAATCTCTTGAAAACAGATTGGGATTGACAGTTCTTTGGAAACAGGGATCTGTATAGAGCAATTCAGAGACCATTTATGTGTTTATTGGAGTATTGGTGTCACAAAAGCAGCTGTGTTGAATTGCATAGACGGCTCTTGCTGACTCATTTAGTCATCATCTCTGGCTGCTGAGTGTTTTAGACTTTTTGAAACTAATTACCATATGCAACCAGGAATGGCATTGGTAGATTTCAGTGTTACCTGGATGTATGCCACCTCCCCTCTAAGGAAACAAAAATGTTGATGGGTCAGCTAGATGCATGTCTTTTTCCATTTAATTCATTTATCATTCGTTAATCGTATCTTCCTTCATGGAAGAATGAAACCTCTCAAGGGCACAACCCCAGGTGGCAGATAGGGGAATGCCTCCCAGACATGGGTGGCAGGAGGGAAATCAAATATTTCCCATGGACCAAGGGGAACAGCAGGATCTGGTCCAAAGTGAGAGGCTGTTAATAGGGTCTGTCTCCATGTTAGAAGTGGATGAGACATTCACTTCTACATGCCCCAGAGTTTGAACAGATCCCCAATCAGATCTTGGGGTAGGGGAGGGGGGGGGGGAGACGGTTTTCAGTAGATCCACAATAAAAACAATCACAAGGAACTTAACACATGGTGGTCTGATAGAGGGAGTTGTTCTACTGTTGGAGGTACAAAACTTCATGAGATTAATATGGGAGACTTGAATGTCAGACTAGGAAATGGCAAGTTTTAAGATCTGGTAGGACCTGTTGGTTTAGGAGCACAAAATGAGACAGTAAGAAAACATGAAGTCACTAATACTTGGGTCAAATTACCACCTTGACACCTGTGTACATGGAAATATCCAGTGGCCAACCAATAAAATATAGCTCATAACTCTATATACTATATTTCAATCAGTGCAGTCACAAGAGCATCCACCTGTCCTGACTACATATTACTCATAGCTCCTCTAAAAACAAAACTTGTAAAACACAAAAAACCTACCCACACATAGCTTATGAAAAGCTCAGACAGCCTGAATAGTGAAGTGAAGTGGGCATGGATACCAGCAGTAACATAGTGACATCAATGACAGCTCTGGCTGGTCAAGAAAACTTTACCAAAATATGGGAAGGAATGAAAAACTTTATGATAACCGCTGCTCAAGATAAACTAGGAAATAAAGCAAGAGACTGAAAAAAGAAATCAATAACTGATGAAATTCTTTCATTGCTGGATGAATGCTGAAAACATTAAGCCCAAGAAGATCTAACTGGTTACAATAATAATCAAAAACTTGTAAGGTTGAAGATTAGAACAACAAAAAATGAATGGTTACAAAGCAAATGTGAAGAAGTCGAAAGCTTGCAAGCTTCACATGATGATTTTAACTTACATAAAAAGCTAATAGAAACCCCTGGGATATTCAGAAATAAAATAAGTCTCCTTGACAGCAAAAATAAAAAATAGTTTTTGATGTTGTGGAGAAGGAGGACGCATGGGAAGATCATATCAGAAACCTCTTTTCAGTTGATAGACCAAATGTTTATATTTCTAGGATTGATAAATTAACAGAACCTCCAATTATGAATTAAGAAATTGAGAAAGCCATATGAATCTCAGAAACTTATAAAGCAACACAACCTGATGAAATTCCATTGGAACTTATTAAACAAATTGATGAAGGAAGTATCAGAGCCTTACATAAAATTATTAACAAAAATTATGATACCTGTCATTAACCTCTCCAGTGGCTATTATCAACTTTCATTCCCTCGCAAAAAATGAGGAATGCATGATAATGTGATGGTCATGGACTCATTAGTCTTATGAACCATTGCTTGAAAATATTTCTGAGTCATTCATCAGAGGTTACATGAAAAATGTGAGAAATTCATTGATGAGACAAAGTTTGGTTTAGGAAATGTTTAGGCATACGAGAACCAATAATTGAGCTACAAGTTCTGGTGCAAAGATACTACAACCAGGATAAAATGTAGGCATTTCAATTATGAAAAAGCCTTTGATAAGGTGCAGTATAAGGTAAACTTACGAAAATTCTCAAAAGAATGGATAAAGAAATCCACTATATGCAGTATCTATATTGGAATCAGACAGCACAAATTAAGTTTGATAATAAGGTCAATAACTGTGTTAATAAAGTGACTTGAGTCCAACAAGACTGGGAATAACTTAAGAACCAGAAAAAAACTGGTCAACCAAGTGAGGATGTCACCAGTGAGTCACCAAAAGTATACAGGAGGACACAACAATAGAAGGACAGACAATGTAGACAGCATGGCACCAGTGCATGCAGATGTAGCAGTGCGCTCGTAGCAGTTGTCATCAAGATTCATGCCTTCCAGTAGTCCTTTAAACTCACTGGGCCGGGATGACAGGGTTAATATCTGTAGAGGAGTCCAATATAGATAAGTTCTGCTCTGTTATTCAGCATGTACTAAGAGAGTATCTTGGTAATACAGAAAAAGGTACATAGGTTAATGGTGTCTTCATAAACATGGCAGGAGATCACAGCAGCAATTTAGGTCTGGATAATAAAATCAAGAAGACATTTTATGGTTGTCACTTGACAGTCCAATTCCTTTACAAATGCAAATGTATGACTCAATAGCTCTTTAATGCAAAGAGTAGACAAGTGTAAGTATCTTGGAACACGGCTCTGTGAAGATTTATGCATGTAATAGTCTGATTTACTTACTAAATTTGAATAAGATGAAGTAATTATTAGATACCATTATGTGATCATATTGCGGTAGATCATTGCACAGTCTATTCAGGTGCTCTTGTACAGTGCCACCGGCAGAGTGGATGAGAGGTTAGTCACGTGGGGCCACAGCGCTTGACCCTTGTGGAGTGCAGGTAGAGAGACGTGTGTTGTCCATGTCTGCATGCTGGAACACTTTTGTTTCAGTGTTAATTTTAGTGATCAATTCATCAAATTTGCTTTATTTGGTTGAGTAACGCAGCTACAATGGCTGACTACACTCCAAATGAAATCGTAGGCATGATTACAATTTTAGAAGAGTGCCAAGGTGTTAACATCCACATGGCCACACTTTATGCTAGACATTTTCCAAACAGACAACACCCAATAAATGTCACTATTTGTGATCTCGCTGACAGAACACTGGATGGATAGTTAAATTGTGTGTATCACCATCATGAATATGGGGAAAACAATAATTGTGTCGCAGCCATTCTTGCAATGATCCAGCTAAATAATCCTCATATTAGTTCATGGTAAATTCAAACAAAAGTAGGATTACTGAAGTCAACATTACTCAGAATTCTAAAGGCATGAAGACTTCATGCTTTCCATATCACATTGACCTAAGAATTAATGTTTCAGAAGTTCGAAGAACACCTTGCATTTTGCTGCTGTGTCATACATCATTAAGAGCTGTTCACACCAATAATGCTTTCAGATGAAGCAACATTTAAAAATATTGATGAATTGCACAACTTTCATTGCTGGTCGAATGTCCAACCACATTGGTGCAAAACTGTTGACAACCAACATTGTTGGAGCTTTAACGTTTGGTACGGAATTGTCAGTGGCTATCTGATGGGTCCCTACTTTCTTAATGGAAATGTAAATCAGTACAATATTATAGAAGTATTGAGAGGCAATTTATCAGGCTTACCTGAAGATGCTGACTTAGAGGCCAGATGAAGAATATGGGTGCAATTGGATGGTGCACCATCACATTACTCATGGAGGCCCCATTCTGTGGCCCTCTTGTCCACCTGATCTAAATTCCTCTAATTTTTACCCAGCCAGCAACAAGAGAAAACGTGGTGGAATGTATCTGGAGAGCTTTTGTAGATAGGGTACAAAATGAAAGGCATGGGAGCGCTTTAAAACAAGCTCCCTGAGAAATGAGGAATGTGGGGGCTCGCTCAGCGATTTGAAATCAGTGATCTATGTTTTATTTAGTTTGTTCTGACTTGCAGATGCAAAGTAACATAACACCTTATATTTAGCAAAAAATACATTAATTAGACTTTAAGTTCAAATCTCTCTTCACTCTTTCCAAATCTAATGTCAAAAATAGGGGCTTCCATGAAACAAAAATCAACCTTTTAATGACCGTCAATAATTACCTTTAAGATCATGGCTATTAGTATGATATGTGACCCCTTATGCCTCTTCCAATTTGTATCCTACATTGTGTTTTTCTATATCCCTCCTCCATTGCAAGTTAATCCCTACTAGAACTAAAAACATATTTGTTTATTTGGCCCTCATTGAACGTTGTTATGTTCTCAAAGAATGTTTAATTTTATATATAAAATTAGCCACTTTAAAAAAAATCTCAAATCAAATATTAGGGTTCAAACATTGGAAAATCCAGGTAGGAATATCAACAATGTAGGAAAAGATGGATTGCTACTTATCGTAAAGAAGACACATCACGTTGCAGACAGGCAAGATCAAAAGTCACTCACAAATAGTTTTCAGCTACAGCCCTCATCAGTAAAGAGAAACACACACACAAACACACACACACACACACACACACACACACACCAAATGTAGCATCTTGTACCAGAATGTTGCAGCAGTTAGTAATAGGGAATACTCTGTTCAAGAATCACGAGAGTAGACAATATACTTGGAAAAGGCTGGCAGATATGGCAAGATTCCAATAAGATTACATTACAATCAGAGAGAGATTCTAAAATTAGATACTGGATTGTAAGGCATACTCAGGAGCAGATACAGACTCAGATAACAATTAAGTCGTGATGAAGAGTAGGCTGAACTTTAAGAGACTAGTCAGGAAGAATCAGTGCACAAAGAAGTGGGATACAGAAGTACTATGGAATGGAGAGATATGCTTGAAGTTCTCTGAGGCTACAGATACTGTGATAAAGAGTAGTTCAGTAGGCCATTCAGTTGAAGAGGAATGGAGATCTCTAAAAGGGGCAATCACAAATATAGGAAAGAAAAACATAGTTAAAAGGAAGGTAACTGCAAAGAAATCATGGGTAACGGACGAAATACTTCAGCACATAAGTGAAAGAAGGAAACACAAAAATTCTCAGGGAAATTCATGAATACAGAAGCACAAGACACATAGGAATGAAATAAATACGTAGTGCAGGGAAGCTAAAATGAAATGGCTGCACAAAAAATGTGAAGACATTGAAAAAGAAATGATTGTCAGAAAAACTGACTCAGCATACAAAACAACCTACAGTGAAATTAAAAGCAAGGCTGGTAACATTAAGGGTGCAGTGGTAATTCCACTGTTAAATGCAGAACAGAGAGCTGATAGGGGGAAAGAGTACACTGAAGACCTCTATGAGAGGAAAGATTTGGTTGATGTGATAGAAGAAGAAACAGGATTTGATACAGAAGAGATAGGGGATCCATTATTAGAATCAGAATTTAAAAGAGCTTTGGAACACTCAACATCAATTGAGGCAGAAGGGATAAATAACATTCCATCAGAATTTCTAAAATCATTGGAGGAAATGGCAACAAAATGGCTACTCACATTGGTGTGTAGAATGTATGAGTCTGGCAATATACCATCTGATTTTCAGAAAAATATCATCCACACCAATGCCAAAAATTGAATGAGCTGACAAATACAAGAATTATTGCACAATCAGCTTAAGGGGCAGTAGGACATCAAACGGGCTGACTTGGAGCAGGAGAGGCACCAGAGGACATTTTAATTTCCACTGCCTATACTTTTACAAGTAAATTCATAAAACTTTGTCAGCATGACCAGGAAGGATTCAGGATTCACACTTGTAGCAGCAGAAGTTCAAAAACATAACAAAATAATTTTTTTACACGTGAAATTTCATCATTTTTTCACATACTATTGGCTGCATTTGTTGCTATAGGTACACTTTTCTTCATAAGTAAGAGAGGTTATTCGATGAATTTTGCACAGCATACAAACCATACTTACAGGAGTCTGAAACTCTAGAATCTAGCTAATTTAAGAAAAAATGAATGAGCTGTTACGTTGTAAACTTTATGTTTAGAAAAAAATCAAATTTTGTAGTTAATGATCTCAATTTTTATCACAGTTTTTAATAGATTTGGAAAATTCTAGAGTTTCAAACACCTGTAAGTATGGTTTCAATATAATGGAAGGAAACATTCCACGTGGGAAAAATTATATATAAAAAAGAAAGATGAGGTGACTTACCGAACAAAAGCGCTGGCAGGTCGATAGACACACAAACAAACACAAACATACACACAAAATTCAAGCTTTCGCACAAACTGTTGCCTCATCAGGAAAGAGGGAAGGAGAGGGAAAGACGAAAGGAAGTGGGTTTTAAGGGAGAGGGTAAGGAGTCATTCCAATCCCGGGAGCGGAAAGACTTACCTTAGGGGGAAAAAAGGACAGGTATACACTCGCACACACGCACATATCCATCCACACATACAGACACAAGCAGACATATTTAAAGACCAGTATGGTTTGTATGCTGTGCAAAATTCATCAAAGAATCTCTCTTACTTGTGAAGAAAATGTACCTATAGCAACAAATGCAGCCAACAGTAAGTGAAAAAATGATGAAATTTCATATCTAAAAAAGAAATTTATTTTGTTATGTATAGACAGTAGAAAATAAAATGTCCTGTGGTGCCTCTCCTGCTCCAAGTCTGCCCGTTTGACGTCCTACCCCCCTTAACAGCTCATGCTTTCAAGCTGCTGACAAGAATAATATACAGAAGACTGGAAAAGAAAATTGAGGATGTGTTAAATGACGATCAGTTTGGCTTTAAGAAAGGTAAAGGCACCAGAGAGGAAAATCTGACTCTGAGATTGCTAATGGAAGTAAAAGTAAAGAAGAATCAAGACAAGTTCATACTGTTTGTCAGCCTGGAAAAGCATTCGACAATATCAGACAGTGCAAGACATTCTAAATTATGAGAAAAATAGGGATAAGGTACAGGGAAAGTGGATAATATACAATATGTGCAGGAGCAAAGAGGGAACAGTAAGAGTGGAAGACCAGAAACAAAGTGCTCAGATTCAAAAGGGTGTAAGACAAGGATGTAGTGATTTGCCCCAACTGTTCAATCTATACACTGAAGAAGCAATTATGGATATTAAAGAAAGATTTAAGAATGGAATTAAAATTTGAGGCAAAATTATATCAATGATAAGATTCACTGATTACGTTGCTATCCTCAGTGAAAGTGAAGATCAATTACAGCATTTGCTGAATGAAATGAACAATCTAATGAGTTCAGAATATGGATTTAGAGCAAATCAAAGAAAGACCAAAGTAATGAGAAATAGCACAAATGAGAATAGTGAGAAACTTAACATCAGCACTGATAGCCATGAAATAGATGAAGTTAAGGAATTCTATTACCTAGACAGCAAAATAACCCATGATGACTAGCAATGGCAAAAAGGGCCAGAAGTCCACTAGTATCAAACACAGGCCTTAATTTGAGGAAGAAATTTCTGAGAATGTATGTTTGGAGCACAGCATTTTATTGTAGTGAAACACGGACTGTGGAAAAATGGGAACAGAAGAGAATCAAAGCATTTTAAATATGGTGCTATAGAAGAATGTTGAAAATTTGATGGACTCGTAAGGAATGAGGAGGTTCTGCATAGAATCGGAGAGGAAAGAAATATATGGAAAACACTGTCATGGAGAAGAGACAGGATTATAGGACATATGTTAAGACATCAGGGATTAACTTCCATGGTACTACGGTAAGCTGTAGAGTAAAAACTGTGGAGGAAGACAGAGATTGGAATACATCCAGCAAATAACTGAGGGCACAGGTTGCAAGTGCTACTCTGAGATGAAGAGGTTGGCTAGGAGAGGAATTCGCAGCAGGCCGCATCAAATCAGTCGGAAGACTGATGACTCAAAAAAAGGATCTAGCAAATGTTTCTTCTGGGTGGCCAGTGGAACAAATGTGAAAGGCCACAAAAACACATGAAAGTGAGCAGAGAATCATGTTGTTAAAGTGAAATTGCACAAACATTACAGCCCACAACCAGCTGTCATCAATGCAGGCAATATACTGACCTGGGTGCAAAATTGAAACTGGTGAATTGTCTACTGAGTCTAAAATTTTTGCAACAAATGACAGCAAGTCTCCAGAAACTCATTTCATTTGAATCTATTGCAAGACAATTGGAACAAAAACATTTGACTTTCTCTCACTCCAGCAACTGTGGACACAGAAGAAAATCTGTATTTTTAGCCCACACTAGATAATTTTATATGAGCTTTGGCAACAAAAATTAATTTCTTTATTTGTCAGGTTTTAATAATAAAATCTGCACAAATCAAAGATTTTTTACTGAGCAGCAGATCCATCATTAAAGTACAATACTTTATGTGAATTCACCAGTCGTCACAAAAACATGAACAACTACTGCGTCAGATTTTAGGCTCTCATAATGCACGTGCTTTTGCACAGTATTTGCACATTTTCGACAAAATAAATCACTATTTAATACAAAGTTGATTGAGTATTTTTTCACTGGAAACCTTCAACAAATTGGTGGAGAAAAATGAATAAATTTCAGCAAAATCTAATGGAATTATTATTACATCAGACTTCAGGTCCAGTCACTATGAACTCTTCAGTAGGCAGTTGATTTTTCCTCAAGTGATGGTCGTGCACACTGTTTGTACTCAAATCTTATTCTGTATCAACATCTTTGTAGAAAATGGAAAGGTATAACTCCAATGCAAGCTTTTCTTGACAGTTTTTTCACCTCCATACACTGAAATGTTTTAATTCAGTGATGTGTACTGGCAGAGCACTTAAAATGTGTAATCATTGTGGACGGCATTAGTCTGACATTATATGATGATGATGATGATGATTGGTCTGTGGGGCGCCCAACTGCACTGTTATCAGTGCCTGTACAAATTCCCAATCTTTACTCAGTCCAATCTCGCCACTTTCATGACACACAGTATTTCACCCATCCCTCGAAAAAGTCTGCTGAATTAGTCATCCTCAGAAAAACTGAGTGCTCTATTTATTTATTTATTTTACAGTATCAGGCAGAACATTGCTTAATGTGTTTTCTTCCTGGTGTAGCCAGAATACCAACTTCATCTCTGAATATTCTGGCTATTCTCACCAATCTCTCAGAATCTCTTAATTCTGCAGCTGACTTTCTGATGAACCAACTGTTTGGTGCCACTGTTAGAATCTGTTTTTATTTTTCTTTTTCTTCTTTTAAGTTTGACTTGAAATGTGAAGTTTCGCTTTAAGTTATTACAAGAAGTCAGTGCAGTCAGCACAATTTTCGCATTCTTTATTAACTTACCATAACTTGAGGACAGCTGTATTTCATCAAGATGAAAAATGGTTGCAAGAGATCCTGTAATAGTTATCGAGTTCTGCTCATGACAGACTTTATGCTTGACATACTTGGAGATGCATTTCCCGACCTTTTTTATTTAAAGGGATGTAGTGCCAAGGAAGATCAAACTAGTGCCAAGAGTATCACATGTTTATAAAAATGAAAACATTTTTAAATGTACTTATTTGTTTACAACTGAAATTTGGGATGTACCATTCTCCAATAACAGCCCAGTATGAAGTGTGTCAATGCATTTCATTTCTCTTCAAGAGGACCCATCCCTGAGTCAATCATGTTAACATATTATATATGAGCAACAGAATAGCATTCCTTGTCAATATAAAAGGATGTATCTCTTTGGTGACAAATATGAATGCAGTATGATATGGAATTGATACGAATATTAGGTGAAGTGCTACATTAATTTATGTAGATGATAAGAAACCCTATTCTGGTAAACATATGAGATATGTAAGCATGACTGACAAGAAGACAATGTGGCCTTAAGAGGAGTGAACATGCATTAAGGCTGCTACTTGAGAATGACGCATTAGCCAAAAGTGTGATCATAACTAAATATGTTTAACCCTTGAGCAGGTGCGCTGATATTTGTAACACGAGCAGGTGTGTTGCATGCTTCGTATACATGTTAAGAATAGCTGCCTTTATGTTACCAAGGTAAACAAACATGTATGAGCAAAATCACAGTTTCATCTTAGTTGACCTAAACAATGATACAATAAGCTTACATAATACAAGCTGATACACTGTTTAATTAAACAAGTTGCCACAGACAGGTGGTACCGCACAGTAATAACCCACTTGAAGCAGCACAGTTGCATCATATCTCAGCCAACCAGTTATTTGATTACTATCTACGAGGGTTGCCCAGAAAGAAATGCATCACATTTTTTTTCTCAGCCAAAAACAATGCTACGAATGCGAAGTGTTATGTGTATACTATTTGAAGCCTCCTGAGTTAGCACGCCAAGTTTCCATCACTTCCGACAGATAGTGTAGTTGCAGGACAGTTTCAAAATGGCGTCTGTAGGTGATGTATGTTACAAATAACGTGCCATCATTGAATTTCTCATTGCTGAGAAAGAAACTGTGGGGAATATTCACAAAAACTTGTGCAAAGTCTATGGAGCATATGCTGTTGACAGAAGTACAGTTAGTCACTGGGTACAGAGGGTGAGGTCATCAGAAGACAGTTTGGCAGAGCTCTATGATTTGCAGCGGTTGGGGAGACCATCCACGGCTGTCACCTGACATGTCGCAGCGAGCTGATGTTGTCATTCATGAGGGCAGATGCATTAAGATCCAGCAGTTGGTGCTGTATTTGTCAATTAGCAAAGGAAGTGTGGACACAATTATCCGCACTCTTGGATATTCAAAAGCGTGTGCAAGATCGGTCTGTGGTGTCTAATGGTAGATCACAAATCACAGAGAAAAAAACATTTGCCTTGATTTGTAGCAACATTTTGAAGCTGAGGGGGAGGCCTTCTTTTCCCAGATTGTGACAAGTTATGAAACATGGGTTCACCATTTTGAGACCAAAAGAAAACGACAGTTGTTGGAATGACATCATTCTCACTCCCCACAGTAGTCAAAATTCAAAGAAACTACTTCCACTCGTTTGGGCCATTAAAGGACGCCATTCATGGACGACATTTTGAGGATGATATGGAGGCGATTCAGACAGTGAAGCACTGGCTCTGCCATCAGGGCAAGGATTTATACAGACAGGTCATACACACTCTTGTTTTGCATTGGAGGAAGGCCATAGAATGGGATGGAGATTACGTGGAAAAATAGGGTGTGTAGATAAAACACCATTCTTTCGTGTGTGGATTCTCATTGTGTTCAATAAAGAATTGTTGAAGAAGAAAATGCAGTGCATTACTTTCTGGACAACACTTGTATCTTGTACACAACTGCCTGATTGTGCTGCTAGCAAGCAGTCTGGGTCATTCATTTGCTGGGATCATTTTACATACGTACACAGGTGCACCCACTTGAGGGTTAATAACAATCCAGTAAAGGCACTGCAGGACTGTGGACACAAATGAACAGAAAATAATTGTTTCAGATGTGCACCTTCATCTGAAGGGGGTGACAACTTAGTCAGCTCAATTTGACAGGTCCAGTTATTAAGCAGGCAAAACATGTTTACCAATATTTACTAGTGTATTTCTCTTTTCTATCAGGTGGAAACTTTTGTCAACATGATGATTCTTTTTGGCAAACAGTTAGTGCATGACCTCTGTAGAAATTCATATTTTGAGAGCAGTAAGGCTTTATGATGAAGACAAATTATCATTTTACCAACACAAGCTGCAGGTTAGAGTGACTTTAAAGAAGTTCCTTTTGTTCTATAAAAATTTCACATATCACTTTCAATTTTGCACTTGACTTAAAATACTTACATGGTTCTTAAGGTATTGACTTTATTCAAATTGAAATGCAGCACAAACTCAAACCTGCAAGAAAAAAACCTAACATTATGAAATTCACACCCATAGAACAGTACAACCTATTTCTAAATTATTTGGTCCTTTTTGGTAAACAAACAGCTAAATTTACATTGAAACTTCCTGGTAAATTTAAACTGTGTGCCAGACCGAGACCTGAACCCAGAATCTCTGCCTTTTTGTGGACAAATGGTCTACTCATTGAGCTATCCAGGAGCGGCTCACAACAGCCCTCACAGTCTTACTTCCGCCAGCACACTAGCCACAATGCAGACCCAATGCAAATTCTGTTTTTGGACATGGGATGAGTTCGTTGCTGATTTTAAGCACTTAGTTACATCATTAGAAGCTGCTACAAATTAGTGTGTCTGGAAAGATGCTGAGAGACATGTACCAGTGGTATCAAAGGTACCTCAAGTACTCTCTCTCCACCGAGCGAGGTGGCGCAGTGGTTAGCACACTGGACTCGCATTCGGGAGGACGACGGTTCAATCCCGTCTCCGGCCATCCTGATTTAGGTTTTCCGTGATTTCCCTAAATCATTTCAGGCAAATGCCGGGATGGTTCCTTTGAAAGGGCACGGCCGATTTCCTTCCCAATCCTTCCCTAACCCGAGCTTGCGCTCCGTCTCTAATGACCTCGTTGTCGACGGGACGTTAAACACTAACCACCACCACCACTCTCTCTCCTGTGAACATTATGTCCTCTGCAAGCACTACAGGATCTATCACTACCTATTCACTTGACTGTGAATAATATGTTGGTGATGCATCTTGGGGTCCTGTATAGGGCAGTCGAGGACCAGAAAGAACTCATGGTATTACAACCACCCCATAACTAACAACTTTGAAGTGCTGTCTTCCACTGAAATTATTGGGAAATCTACTTTGTCCCATGTCATGTGTAAGTACACTGAAAAGAGTGTAGGTCTATCAACAGTTGGAAGTTCAAATGTAAGATATATAATGGAACCCCTTCAGGAAACAGCAGCAATGGATGGGAAAGATCACCATGTCCACTCATTGCTGGACTGGGAATCAACTACTTGAACAGATATTGCCAGGATGTTTCAAGTCAGTGAATGCTCCACTGCAGAGAGGAAATTTATTGTGTAAAATTATGTTCATTGCAATGCCATTAATGTAGCAGATTTCTTTTTTCTACAGATAAGTACAACAGTACTGTAGGCTTATCTTACAATGAACCAATCTAGATAACAACATAAATTCAGTGGAAAATAAAATCATCTGGAAATATACAACATATTTACATTGTGCTACTTAGGATAATGTGAACTTACAATATGGTTTCACACCCTTCTGTTAAGAGTACTGCTGAAGTAGCAGTATCTCTTTCTCCATCTATAGCTGAGCCCTAGTGAAGAAACAGCTAGCACAACAGAGAAGCAAAAGGTTAATGCAAGCTGGCCGCAGTGGCCAAGAGGTTCACTCCGGAACCACGCGACTGCTACGGTTGCAGGTTTGAAACCTGTCTCGGGAACAGACGTGTGTGATGACCTTAGGTTAGTCAGGTTTAAGTAGTTCTAAGTTCTAGGGTACTGATGACCTCAGATGTTAAGTCCCATAGTGTTCAGAGCTATTTGAACCATTTTTGGTTAATGCAACAATGGACAGACTGTCTTTGTAAGGCAGTGGACCCGTTATTTGAAAAGTAGTAAGTTCTACTGCCATTCATGAAAATTTCCATGAATGTATCTTGGATGATTTTGGGAACCTCCAAAAACAAATGAAATTAAGGTACAGTGTAGAGGAAAATGTGTTCTTTCTAATGAATGTCTCACTAACTTAATTGAAGGAGGGCTTTCTGAGATGTGCGTCTGAAATTCATTAAAATTCAAGGAAAAATTTTCAGGAGCAAACCTTGCCTCCAATTACATAAAAAACCGTCCATTCCTAAAAGCTAAATTTTACATATGTTGCGGAGAAGCTACTAGAGAACAAACACCCAAATGAAATTTGAACATTTTTTGTTACAACAAAATTTTTTAACAAATTTGACTATCCTTGGCGAGATGAGTACTACATCAAAACTCTAAAAACTTGCAAACCTTATACTATCCACACTAATGTACTAGTGTACAAACTCACATGGATGTAACTGACTATTCAATGAAAGACATAATTTAAAAACCCATGAAAACTTTTGCATTCCCATTGCTAAATTTCAACAGCCTTTACATAGTCATAGTACAAGATGCAGCGCAGGAACTTCGTTATTTGAAATGCATGGCACCCAGCAGCTGTTACTCATTGCTGCATGGGTTTCAGTGCAATCAAAAGTGCGAAACTTTTTTTTTTTTTTAAAAAAAAAAAAAAAAAAAAAAAGGTCAGTTTAGTAGCAATCGTGCAGTGGGCAAGAGAGGAGCACGCGTTTGCCATTGCAGCCTACTTTTCGAGTGGATGTTCGGTCATCAGAACTCAGCGGGCATCCAGGAAACAGTTCAACATTGTGCCTGCAGGTTGTGTTCCTGATGGGAAATCAATGGTTATGTGAGTAAACACCTTTATGGATACTGGAAGTGTGCAGAAAAAGAAACCAGGACCTTCAAGAACCACCAGAATGCCTGAAAACATTGAGAGGGTAAGGATGTCAATTTTGAATTCACCCCAAGTGATCTGCACACAAACACGTAGCTGCCTGTGCAATTTCTGAATGCATAGTGAAACGAATTCTTCATGAAGAGTTGAAATTTCATCTGTATGAAGTGCCAGTGGTGCACACACTTCATCCACATGATTTTCTTTCACAAAAAAATGCGTGTGAAGCCTTGATCGATGAGCCTTAGTGTTCTTCAGTGACGAGGCACATTTTCATTTGCCTGGCTGCATGAATAAACAAAATATGCAGTTTTGGAGTGACACGAGCCTCTGAGAACTTCATGACCAGCCCCTGCACACAGAATGTGTGACTGTTTGGTGTACACTATCTAAAGTTGGCAATTATTGGCCCATGGTTTTTCAAAGAGAACGATAAGGCAGTGACGGTCACTTCTGAGTGTTATGTTCAGATGATTGAACAGCTTTTTCTTCCAGAACTTGAAGAAATGGATGTGGGTGATGTCTGGTTCCAACAACATGGCGCCACAGCTCACACGGCATGAACATCGATGACCACACTGCACGAACACTTCCCCTATCATCTCATCTCTTTGAGGGGTGATCTCCAGTGGCCAGCACGCTTGCCAGATTTAGCACCATGCAACTTTTTCTTATGGGGCTATCTCAAATCCTTGGTGTATATCAATCGTCCACAGACCCTGGCTGAGTTACGGAACAATATTTGTGTTGCTGTTGCCAACATCGATAGAGATATGTTGGAAAAAGTGGACCAAAACTTCCGATTTCGACTCTCCAAATGCGTTGAGCAGAATGGAGGCCACCTTCAAGATATCATTTTCGAAACTTAATGGAACAAAACTTTAGATGTTACCCTTTGTAAAGAAAACATACTTGAATTGATGTCTCTAATACTCCATGATTTTTTTAAAATAAGGAAGTTCCCATGCCACACCCTGCATATTAATCACAGGAAACACACTGGACCTGTGAATTGATGTGTCTAATACTCCACGATTTTTTTAAAATAAGGAAGTTCCCATGCCACACCCTGCATATTAATCACAGGAAACACACTGGACCTGTACGTACCAGCAAAGACAGTAAATAATAAAATTTTACTTACTGTATACAATTTAACACGAAGAACACATGATTACATTTGTTGGTGTTTTGGGGAGTCACAGGGTATGAAATGTGTTACACAAATCTGCCACCTCTGGCAGCAACAATGGCTTTCAATGGGCTGGGCATCAATTTGAACAGAGTTTGGATTATATGGGCACATCATTCCATGCGCTTTCAGCTTTATGCCAGAGTTCACCAATTGTAGTGGCTGATGAGATGTGCCAAGCAAGTTGTTGGTAAACCATAGGCAGATGTTTTCATCTAGAGAATTTGCTGGCTCCGGCAACAGCTGAGCACACACTGTATTGAGGCAGGTGAGGGCAGCATGCAGTCTCTCATTATCTTGGTGAAAGGTAACATCACAGGGAACTAGAAGATAGGGTTCAGTCACTGGCCTTATCATATGAGAAATGTAATGGCTGCTATTCAAATTATAGGAGCAAACCATAGGCGATAGTGTTGTTTAACCAGTAGCACCCCATAAATTGACATAAGGTCCCACACTCACACAACTATGACAAATGCAAAATAGCAGTGTTGACTCTCCTTGGAGCCACTGCCACAGCATGACACTGTATGTAGGATTTGGAAGACTACATGGTGCTACTATTGTGTGCAGTGTTGTTGGGTACACCACTGTCAGTGTGCCTCTCTGGAAGCGGCAAAAATTGTCCATCTAACAGTCTGAGGAGCTCCTGTCACACTGTCTGTGTGGATGCTTCTTTTGCTACAAACAAACCCATTTTCTGAATCAGTTATGAAAATGTAGCTGTACAGGCAAGTAAACAATACATCTCTTCTCTTGGGAACTAGTCACGTGAAGCTGTTGAGAACCTGCATAGCATCGAGTATGGTGCTCCTGATCCATTGATTCCATATTCGCATAACAGTCATGGCATGCTGATCAATGTGTGTGACAATATCGGGGAATGATAAACTGTTGTCTCAAAAGGGCACAATTCTGATGCAGTCAAATTCTGACATGAGGCACACCACAATCTTCTCATAAACGACATATATTCAAACACATTTTCTAAATGAGAAAACTGAGATGTAGCAAAATAGAAAACCACACACACACACACACACACACACACACACACACACACACACACACACACACACACACACACACTGCTGCCTCTGGCTGCTTACATCACAATATGAGTAGCTGCGCACGATGACTGATGACAGACAGTATGGGTGATGGGAGTAAGCAGGCTGAGGTGGGGAGGGACAGCGGGTATGGGTGGAGGACAGAAAGGTGCTGCTTTTCGGAGCGTACAGGGACAACAGTGGTAGTCTGCTGCCCACAGAACCTACACAATTTCTTCATCCATCCCTGCACAACTCCTCCTCCTACACTCTTGCCCTCATATCTCTGTATGTAATAGACCCCTCCCCCTCCCCACCCTAGCTGCCATCTTACCCTGACTGCTTCTCCCACCATGTACATCTGCTCAGCCTGGCTTTGCAGCCAGACACAATATTGCGTCCGTGCGTTTTTTTCAGTACTGTCGTTATTCCATCATGGATTTTTCATTGTTTAATTCCGATGAATCTTCATATAACTGTTTGTAATGATAATAGTTGATGATAGTATGAATTTCAGTTTAGTATCTAAATTAATTTCTGATATGCACAATCTTAAAAAAATTATGTAGCGAAGAATTTAGTACACTCCATGCCAATATGATGCTTGTTGCATGCCACCTTCATGTTGCTGGAATTTTAATAGCTAGAAGTGTATTTAGAATGCCATCTTGGTTTCTGTGTCAGAGTCTGTTGGCATCATGAAAACAAAGCATTTGTATACTTATAATTTTGTTTGTATGTATGGAAAGAATGTGTCTTGAAAATTTCATCTTACCTTTCTTACATTTGTTGGAAAGGTGAAATGAAAACAGAATTGGTTGTAACAAGTTGCCTTTTTTCCTTTCCAAATGGTTTCTTCATAAAACTACCATACTTGAGTTTTTAATACACATACATCAGATTCCCTTTTTCTGTAGACTGTGCTGAACAAATAGGCTATTTAAGACTAAGTATAGCGCCTGTCGCATAATGGACCAACAAGGGCGTGCCCTCTCCAATGAAACCGTGCACTCGCCATAAGCGAAACAAAAATATGAAGTTCTTCAGTATTATCAACATCAGGTTATAAAATGTAATCCAGCCAATCAAAGTCAATTCCTTCTTTCCTTTTACTTTTTATTTTGTGAAGTGTTTACAGCGAAAAGTAATATATATAAACATTACTAAAATGATCAATTCCGGTCTCATTTCTAGACTGTTCATCGATACTCAAATGAAATAATAAATTCACAGCTACAATAGGTCATATAATAGTATAATTACATATCTCACAAATAATAATGCAGAAGACTCAAGCACTTATCACATTAATACAGTAAAGCACCTTTTATTACATAGCATAAATGAATATTCATTCTCAGATTGGAGAAACATGTACTCGTCACTGTTACATAAAAATACTATATTTCACCTGAAAAATAATAATGTACATTATAACACTCAACTTAAAACATTCTAACTTAGCCAGTTCCAGTCCAAAGTTAAGATTGAAAAGAGAACTTTGTGATATGAATTTTGTCACATATCACACTTCTGCTCGCTGACATTTCCATGTACAGAAGAGTTTGCTTGCGTGCGTGATTTTGAACAACACGAGAGTACACCATGCAGATGTCACTCATTAAGGGGTTAACAAGGTTAGGTTTATTCCATTAAACACAGCATGCATCAACTTACAATTTCTAACATGTAACTACTACAGAGATTCAAATACTTAGTGATTCCGAAATGATGTTTATCGCAGTATTATAATCTCATGCTAGCTTGACCCAACTCTGCAAATAATGATCTAAGACACATTGGCTGGCAGACTTACTTACACAATAGTACGTAAAGAAAATGAGCAATGAGCATCCACTGCAATAACTTTCCTTTCCTTCTGGTCCTTAAAATATTTTGTCGAAACAGTTTTTATGTAGAAGTACATCTAGTGATTTATTATACATCAGATAAGCTTTATTTCCATCTCATGAGAAAATCACTCTGCACTTATGAAGAAACAGTTATTGATGAACAAGATTTGGGCATGACTGAAAACAAATTGCGTGCTTTATTTTTGTGGTTCTGTTTACACCGGCCCATTTCAGAATTTGATGGCTGGCTGCACGAGCAGCAAGAAAAAGTAGTTTCTATATTACTTTAAGTAAGATTAAAGTTATGATACAAACATGGTGAATAATCTTGGCAATATGGCCAACAACCACTGACCCTATAAGAAACATACCAGTCCCTCCCCCCTGTAACACAAAAGTCTGCAGAGTATGCATTATTTAATAACACTGGAGCCCCATAACCAGACTGTTCAACAATGGGAAACTTCAACAAAACTAAATGTCCAGTTAATGGAGAAGCAGGAAAAAATCCAGTTTTGTTATTGAAAAATAATTTGTGATCTTCTGCACCCATTTCTTGCAAAGTACACAGCACTCTATACAAGGGTTGGAACTTAAATAGTGACAACTACTTATTCACAACCAATACCAAAGAGTTACATGTTTGCACCTGTTACTGTCCTTCAAAGTAGTCACCAGCATTGTGTAGAAGCCATTGCCAGTGATGTGGAAGGCACAGTATACCGTTACAGCCTGTTCTGTTGATGGTGAAACTGGAGCGGTCTACAGTTATGGCGATTCTTGTGTACGACTGATGGTGTCATCCTAACGCATTGCGTGCCTCCACGGCAGACCGTCAATGCACAGTATTACTGTTCATTTTTGTAGCATCACTTGCGACCAGCTTAGCAAAAGAAGTGGCAGCGCAAACTTGGCTTCTCTGTTCAGTTGATGGGACTGGGAAGTACTTTACATCCAGCATACTCCCCGGACTTAAGTCCTTGTGACCGATTTGATTCCGAAGGTGAAGGAACCACTTGTGGCATTTGCTTCAGAACCGTTCCAGAGATTCGACAGGCAGTAGACCGCTCCATTTGCACCATCAACAGAACAGGCTCTGCTAATGGTATACTACACCTTCCACATTGCTGGCAATGGGTTCTACACAACACTGGTGAGTACTTTGAAGGACAGAAACAGGTGCTAACATGTAACTCCTTTGTATCGATTGATGGAAAAAATTAATAACTTCTGTTGTTGTGGAATGAATGAGAAAGGGTGCGAGTGTGGGTGTAAAATTTCAATATATTATACACACCATTATGTAACCGTCATGGGGAAAGTTGTGTTTTACCCCACATTGCTGATGTTTGTCTAAGTGTCCTTGCTTTTGTAAGGAGGCAGCGAGAATAGCTGTTTGCAGAGTAATAAGTTTCTAAATTTATTTCATGATTAGTTTTCTATTCGTTTGGTTTTGTTAAACATATTAATATTTGCATATTGAAATGACAAATGCATCTGAATAGTGATTGGTGTAGGACAGTTTTGGTGCGAGAATAATCTCTAAGCATAGTTCTGATCATTTTGATCAACCAGAGTTGAGCAGTTCCTGCACACTGCTAGGTAGGTATATTAGGAGAGAAGCAGACAATGAGGGTTGGTAGTCAGCTATTGCACATGCAGGTCTTGTTTAACACTTCTGACTTCATTATGTGTAAAATTAAGAAATAATTGACTTCTTGCATCCAGATTGTGTGGCCGTAATAGCAGTTCATTTATGGAGTTTTGTGTAGTTTGGAAGTTTCTGGATTGTTTTGTTGGAAAGAAAACAATGTGTGAACTTTCGGCCTTTGTAAAATAACGCGTGGCACGTTTCATATTCGTCTATGGAATACTCGGCAAGCAATTTCTTTATTAGAAATCCACTGAAAAGGACCAAATGTGAAACTCATAGATCACGTAATAATTCAGGTCAGACTTTAGTACATTTCTGGCCGTATTGCGTGTGTAATGGGTTGTATGAACTGTGAGCAGAGGACAGTGATTATTCTTTTAATTAAATACAGGCAGATGGCAAGTGTTTAATTTTGAATGTAAAGAAATAAAAGAAATCGTTGCAGAATTTTGCTATTTTTCTAAAGAGATGATGCAATCTCCCTTCACCCGAAATTTGTTGTAACATATTACAAGAAAGCTTGCTACCATAGTTTACACAGACTTTGCAGACATAGGTATTGGCAGTGTTTTTCTTCAACACTGATTTTAACATCATCTGGATGTATCTACGTAAACAGAAATGGGCTGGTGATCAGACGCCGTACTGAGGTAGGTGGAACTTTTGTAGTGCACAGTATGACAAGACGCAATGATCAAACAATTATGGAACAACACCACAAACCTGAACCAACTCCACTGCAGAAGGATGAAGATTTGCAACAATAGATGAGAACAGAAAATTTGCAGATGGCACTTCGTGCGATCCAGCAAGAGGCAGATCAAGACTGCTTCCAAGTGGAAACTGCAATGTGAGCAGTGTGTTAATTGTGGAGGAGAGTATTTTGAAGAAGACCATGCACAACAAAATGTAGGAACATTCTGTGGACAAAGTAATGAAACTGTTTGAACAGACCTCTTATTCTGACACCATGATCTCTTCACTGGACTCCACTTATACCAACTATAAATTTCTCTCATTGTTGATCATATGGAGCAGGCCAGAGGAGTGCCACATCTGATGCATAAACCGAAAATTTTTGAAACTTGTATTTTCCCTTTGAAATCTATGCTGTTTTACTTTTTCATTCGGCTAGTTTAGAATTCTGCACTGGGTAATACTCCAAGGTATTATTTTAACCTACGCCTGAAAACACTGGCCATAAACTTTCTGCCAGAAAACAGACTTGCTACTGTCCCACCAACTTCACTGCTTTCCACCAATTAGTTTCTGTATGATTTGTTGGGTACACATCTCACCCACAGTAACATACTGAAGTACAAACATCTTGGGGACAGTTTCCTAGGGTAATGTGTAACCGATTAAAATACTCCACTGAAAAGTACTTTGTGCAATTGTAAAACAAAGTCAGTGTTTAAGTAGCTTCAATTTCATCATGTTTATACCCCTTTACTAAAATTGATTGCATTTTGAAGCAGTCAACTTTGTTCTTAATTTGTTCAGTTGCACAGTCATTTCCATAATGGGCAGTCACAAGTGAAGTGAAAATCTGCCAATCGCATGAACACACAGTTCTTACACATTTTTCCAAATTTAAACAACTACAGATCATTTATTTTCCAGCGCATAAATTGTTTAGTGTTGTTGCCACAACTATGAGAGTTTATTTGCTTAATTTAACCTTCTTTTGCTTTAGGATTTGAATCCAAGTACCACTTGTGGCTTTCAGTAGTGCACAGATAATCCAATTCTCTTGTCAAAGCACACTGAAACAATCTTAATTTCAAGTTGGCTCAATAATCATTATTATGCAATCTTATTGACATCAAATTATTCTAAAGCAAAAGTAAACTAACGTTAATGGAAGGAGCTTATATTTCAAGGAATGGAGACAAATATAGAATCAATGAAACAAAATTACAGCCAAGAATCAATTTTACTCACATAAAACTTTAATGCCATCCTACAAAACTTCTGCAAATTTCAATATTCTGATTATATTTTCCCTTAAAGTCGGGATATGCTCATATTTCATAAAATAAGAAAACAGACAATGTTGAAAATTAATGTAGAGACTTCAGCAGTTGCAGTAATCTGATTTATTCTATTAAGAAATTACTTCCTTCAGCTGCTTAAGTCTATACACTATTTCTTCAGTGTTTGCAGATAGAACTACCTACACAAATATTTTTTTTTCTAATGTACTCTACACTTACTAATTTGAGAATGTGCATTTGCCACATGCCAAAATTGCTATAATCCAATACCATGGACCAATCATACAAATTGTAAAAACTGAATTTCAAATTGACTAAAAACCCCAAAGTGGAACAATAAACTGGTATTTTAAACAAAAGAGGCAGTTTTTAAAAGAGTTACATTTAATTAAACTGCCTAATGGATGGCAGTTCACCAAATTCTGTGTGTACATAGTTCATTTGATAAGATTTTACATTAACATTTCTCAATCACACCATGCACACAAAGTTTCAATCAAGTCACAATAGAATCAACTTTGCTGCAATGGCAATTTGATTCTATAGACATTTTTGAGATCTTCATTGATGGGCACATTGAATGCCTCCAGAACCAGGACCATACTCATCGTCATCACTTGCATAGGCTTCTTGTCTTCCTGATCCTCCCGAACTGCGGTCATTTGGATCATACTCATTGAGATCAACTTCTTCTACGTGCTCTCCTTGAGGTATGTGGAATGTAGGTCGTGGTGGTAGCAATTTTTCCAGTTCCTGAGAAAAGTAATCATCTATTAGTTTCTGAACATACTGTCTTCAGTTGACAGTTACCACCTTGTAAACAAAATACAATAAAAATGTACTCTGGGGACCAGAATACAAAGAGCTAAAAAATGAGGTACCCACGAAGCCTTCCCTTGAGTTATAAACAATCTACTGAACCATGAAATTCTGGCAGCTATAATTTGCACCTGTGTGACATTCAACGTGGCTACGTTATTGTGGCCTCCTGCTAGTCTGACTCATTCCATTATCACTCAACTAAAGAACTGATTAAATCTAAGCTTTTTATGCTTGACATGACTAACAAATATTTTCATTTTAAACTAATTTTGTGGTTGAGAGTTCCAGGACAAATTCACAAGAGTTTTTCTTCTTGGTAACCTAAGTCCAAGTAATTGTGGAACCACAGTAATTATGATAAGAATAACTGCATATTTTAGACACAGTGAGCAGACAGACTAAGTTTATTAAGCTAGAAACACTAGTGTCCTTACCTTCAATGTTACTTCATTTGCAAAGTTATTGCTTGGGAACAGTACATCAAACTTAATGTATAAGTTTCCCCTTTCAAAGGGATTTCTGTACTGTGGCATTCCTTCATTTTCAATACCCTTTACATCACCTGCAAGAAATTAATTCAATTAAATGATGTTATATGGCATACTTAATTTTCTCATAAATTAACCTACAATACATTATACAATAATGCAAAACCTCATGGCACTAGTAATTTATTAAATGTTCTGAGACTTCCACAACATCAGCACCCACGCCATAGGTTGCCTCCGTGTTCAATGCACCTACAAATGTGGAAGAAATATGCCCACACATGGTATACCATGGGTAAAGGCGACATCAGTTGGCAGCTAGAATACGTAAGGCCATACCAGTGAATTATCAGCAATCATTCCCCTTGCCAAGGAGTGCTTTGACAAATGCTCTTGTCATTTTAACCACTTGACATTGCTGGGAGCTGGAGAACATTTTATTGAATCCTTCATTACTGACTAAGAATTTAGTTAACTATGAACATTAAATCATGTTTATTACAGCTAATGTGTATAAACATGAACAGTGTCGCCAATATTCTGAAGACATTAATATGTAAAATATTGTTGTAAACTTTTCCTGCTGACTTTGGTGATTCTTTTTCTAATCATTTACTTCTGTTACTACTAAAATCTTCAACCTACTATTTGTTTACAACATTTGAGTCATCTACATGAAATTACCAAATTTTATGAACTGTAAGACTTGTTTCAAAAATTGCCTCCAAAACTCAGGTGACATTCAAAATTAAAGCGTCCAGTGTTTGATTTCAAATTCCCACCAGTCTTAAAAAGGCCTTATATTTGCTGTCATGGGAAACCTATCTGGAAACATTGGATTTAACTGGCACCAACAGTGCACTGATACAACGAACATGAACTGTGGAGATTCACTAGCTTGTTATACTTATCACCCTCCCACCCTCCTATCATGAACGTCTAACACTATCTAGGGTAAGATGCTTCTTTGCAATCTATGGCGCCAGTGAACTTAAATGTTGTGTGTGTTATTCGTAACCGTGTTAGTAGCTAGTTTCAAAATGAAAAAAAATGTAGACTGTAAATTTAAAGTAAAGCATATGCAGAAGAACATGGAAACAGAGGCTGAGTGGCATTTCAGCCCTCCACCAAGAAAAAAAAAATCATTTGCAATTGGCAGGCTTGTAAAGGAGCTAAAAAAATGTGCAAATAAAGGACTAAATGCAAAATGGCCAAAATGGGAAGATTTCCATGGGTTTTATTTTAAGGTCAGTTAAGTTTTATAAACTAAGAATTGTAATAAAAATGATAAAAATATTTTTAAAAAATTAAGGTACATCTTATTCCATAAAATATGTTACAAACTATTTACAATACAATTATTTTCATAACCACAAAAGATGCAGAAAATTAAAATTTTACTTTTGTAATTTAATTCCCCACACAAAAATCTTAAATTTGTCTTTCACTTAAAGATCTGTCAAGATTTTTATGTATGTGGTACTGTATCAAATACTACTTCAGTACTCACCAGATTATTTTAGTTTCCCAAATATTCCAAATACTAAATTACCCAGAATATCAACCAAGTTAAATGAATCAAGTTCATGCATACTATGCTCAGCCATTTTTTTCACGTGTGGCTAATTTTATATGTTGCCTGGCACCTGCAACTTTTCAAAATGTTTAGGATCAAAAGTATTTTCCTTTTGAGTAGCTGCCAGACATAGTTGAATATTTTGGAAACAAATTCTGGTGTGTATCCACTTTCTAGTCATTCATTCTGATATAAATGCTGGAATGAAGATGATTTAAATAACAAAAAATGTTTGAACAAACGAAGAGTACTAATGAATTACCTCACTGCTTCTTCAATGCTGAGAATTTATTGAAGAGTGTTTATGAGAAGCCTGGTAAGGTACGAACAGAATAGCACAGAACACCATTTATCAATGCATTCACTTTAAACAGCTTATGGGCCACTATGTCAAATCACCTAATTTCTGAACACTTTTCCTGCTCGACCTTATGAAACTGTGAACATTCACACATTCCAGACAAACATTGGTAAAGTTTAACATTTGTCAAAGCAATACTGGCTGAGATACAGTTACCTGTTTTCACTCCATGCATGATTTTGAGCAAATTGGGCATGAATTTCTGGTAACTGAGTTGTTAAACCTCTGGTAATATTTTGTTGAAAGACATGAAAGTGGCCATCTATGAGCCATATTCAATCAAGAATTTTTTTGGCAAAATTATAATTGAAAGTTTGGCTTCTTGTATATCAAGGACTAAAGGTATGACAAACATGAACCTCGGCATGTAGTAACCTAACATAAGGTTCCCAAATACTGTATAGTGTTTCATGTACTACTTAAAATACTGAATAAATTAAATGCAAAAGTTTAAGATATTGTACAAAAATTAAAAATGTTTTCCATCTGATTTTGCAAAGAAACCTATGTTCCATAAGACTTTCCAAACTGGGTTCATTAGGAAGACCATGGTTTTAACCACAGAAAGTATCTGATTATCTGGCTTGGGCTAACAATGCTAGGTAATTTGAAACAAAGTTGGGATTCTTGTATCTCAGAGTAAATGCAAACTAAACATTTAACTTCATACACCATTGTTGTGGCACAATGATGTGGGATACCAAATTTCATTAACTCCCTATTTTCCAGTAGTATACAAATTTGTCATTAACATGATTTTTGTAAATAGTAAAACTAAGATATATTTGACTTCTTTTATGGATACCATTTTCTTAAAAAAGCTTCAAAACCAGTCATTTGAAACAACACTTAAGCCACCCTTGACAATGGGTTTACTTTCCAACTGGTGCTAACAAAGCTACATAAATTGTGGCGAAGAAGCAGGAAAAAATCACACTTCCAAAACAGTTTTTACTTTGGCTTCTTACATATCTTCGATTAAAGGCATGGTAAATGTGAAACTTTAGACAACAACAACTTAGCAACATTAGATTTCCCAATGCAAACCATTCACATATTACTGTCCAAAGTTCTACAAAATTAGTTCAAAACATTTTCATAAATATTGCAAAAAACCTATCAATTTGCTTTTAGAAAATTGTTTTCCATAGCAGATTTCAAACTAATCACAGTTGGAGAGAGCATGTTTTCAAGCATCCAGAAAATCATGGTTTTGAAATGTGCACAAACACCCAAAAATGGGCAAATTTAAGGCAATGTACCATAGCAACAAGCTACATTTCAAAAACTCTTTGACCATGTCGTTCATTTTATTTGTATACTGAAAAGTAACACCTCACCTCACTATACTGCGTTTGTCCCACCGTGATTCTTCAGTATCATCTGGCTGGCAGTATCAATTTTCAGAAATTTGATTGCAAAAAAATAGGTAAAAATCTCAAAAAATGTAAACTGCAATGCTGAGAAGTTTAAAACCAAAATTCACTTTACTTTTTCCTTGCAACCTCTTTGAGATACTCCTACAGATTTGACAATCTGTGATAAAGTACTTAATAAATGGCTCAACACACAGACAGGTAGCACCACGACAACTGGGATACCAAATTAAGAAATCAAAATAAGGGCTAGGCAACTAGGATGAAGAACCGAACTGTGGCTGGTATTGCACAGCTACCTTGTGTTACCAACATGGCAATGGGGTTGCCAGTTCATGTTCTTGAACTGGTAGTGCCAATGGCATCATGCACCAATGCAATATGGCAAGATATTACTCACCAATTTAAAAATAAGAACCACACACACAGATGTGGACAACAGGTTGCTGCAATGCAGCTTGTTCCAATGGTACAGTCCCTAAAATTTAACCATCATTTTTATGTATTGTTAGTGCACAGTGGACATTCTAATGTGATATTGTGAACGCCTGAAAACATGCTCTTTCCAACTGATTAGTTGTAGATCAGTTATGGAAAACAAGTTCTCTAAAAAATAGTTTACATGTTATCTTTTTGTAACTTTTACAAAAACCAGGTTTTTAATTTGAACTGATTTTGTAGAAATTTTAAAAGCTGTACACGAGCAATTTTTTATATGGAATACCTTAGGTTGCTAAGTTGTTTTGTCCAGAGTTTCACATTTACCATGCCAAAGTAAAAGCTTTATTTGCAGTGCAATTTTTTCTGGTTACTTTCCCTCAATTTATGAAGCATTTTTAGCAAATGTTGGAAACTAAATCCAATGCCCTGGGGTTGATTCAAGTGAGACTGGTTTGAAGCTTAAATAAAAAATGGTATTTGTAAAAATGTTTAATATACCCTATTTTCAACTTTTCATGAAAATCATCAAATCTGTAGACTCTTGGGAGTAGGTGAATGAAATTTTGTATTCCACATCCTTGTGCTACAGAGCTACTGTGTGTTAAGTCTCATGTTCAGCATGTGATTACAAGATAAAAAATCTTGAAGTTTATGCTTTTTGTGCCACTATTATCACACACAACTGATTCAAATTACTCAGAACTGTTGGCCCTTATTGGACAATCAAATTACTTTCTTGCAGTTAAGAGCATAGTGTTTTTCCATGAGCCCAGTTTGATATGTTTCACAGAACAGTTTTTTTGCAAAATCAGGTAGAAAATCTGCATTTCTTATCTTTACTTTGCACTTATTCAGCATTGGAAATTGGTACACATACGAAACTTTATATTTCAGAACCTTGCATTTTCAAGTTACTACATGTTGAGTTTCACATTCTTAATACCTTTAGCCCTGAGATAAAAGAAAACTAAGTTTGAATATTTTTTGGGTGTTGATTTTACAGGCATTTTGCCAAATATTTTCTGGCCGAATATAGCTCAAAATCCCGTTATTATTCTTAAGAGAATGCATTCAGTTGAAGGTGGCCAAATTTGCAGTCTTTCAATAGAATATTGCACGAGACATAACGACTCAAACTCTCTGGAAATTCATACTCTCTGTGCAAGCTTGTGCGTGTAGTCAAATAAGTGACTATTTTGGCTCGTATTGCTTTGACACATGTTAAACTTTACCAATGGTCATCAGGGACATGTGCGAATGTTGAAACAAAATTACAACGAAATCTGATAGTCGAGTTGGGAGGCCTAGGTGAGTTGACGTATTCCATAAATTTCCCCTATTACTTAGAAAATCATTGCTGTATTAGCTTCACTTATAATACAAAGAACATTATGTGAGTTGTTAACAGAACTGCCACCCAAAACTCTCAAGCTTCAAACATGAAGTAACAAATACATCCTATCACATTAAGAATTTAAGAAAACATCTACTGTAACCTAGAACTTCTTGTTTTGTGAAACAATTATGATGCTTTCATTAAAATCAGAGATAAAGTAAAGCAGTGCCCATAAAGAACTTAAAAATCAATGGAGTAAGTTCATGGATTATTTTGGAAAGTAGGTTTCACAAAAAAAAATTTCCGAAGCACCTAACTTCAAATTTCGTCAAGCTTTGTACTTTAAATTACAAGATTTTCAATAAAACGAACAACCCACTATTCCAACTGCTTCTGTTTAATACTATGCAAGAATATTTTCTCAATACTGAAATACAGTAGTAGTTCACCACTATTAACGTAACTCCATGAGCACTCAACTTAATCGTGGAATATTAAAAAAGTAATTTTCTAACAGCAAGTCAGAATACTACAATGCACCAAGATAAATAAAAAGCTTCTGCACTGGCAGAAATTAATGAAAACCTGCACAGATAACGTATTTACCCGAGTATGGTAACAATCTTAAGGCACCCCTTTTTCCAAAAGCCTTCCAGAGAAAAAATACTTTTAAAATATTCTGACTAGTCAAAATTACAAATTGTTTTATTGACAAAGTATTAATAATCATAATAGCAAAGTTGTGGAATCTATCTTCACTGTCACAAATATTCAGCTAGCTATTACAAATGCGTGGCTATTTTTGAGGCTGTGGTTACTGTGGGATCTGAGAACAGATTTTTCTGTCCGAATACGTATCAGATTTTGGAGAATGTTACAATGATCTTATTTCCAAACATATTGTCTACCCACCACTCATCAGTTGCCTAGAACTAGCATCTGACACACACATTTCCACCATACATCATGATGAGTGTTGGCAACACTGCAGCATGAACCACATGTGCCACCAGCCCCTATCTAGACTTTTACAGTCTCCTGCAGAAATGAATACTACTGTTGAATTTTTGTCTAATTTTAAAGTCAATTCAATTACAATACAAATGGATTCAGGCAAACTGCAGTTTAAACATGGTAGACACTCCTAAAAAGCAAAAGTATATGGTACAGACTGACTCCCACTGTTGGGAACATGACATTTTTTTGCAACTTCCTGGCTGATTAAAACTGTGTCCGAAAAATATGGACTGCAATATATTCTAGCCTGGTCATATGTAACATCACCAGCTAATACATAAATAGAAGATCACAGTCACAATTTAGTCCAATTATCGAACTTTCGCTCTTCTCACCATCTAGCGACATGTTGGTACTATCTCCACAACGGGTTTCGCCGCTTTAATTTATTGTCTAACATTCAGTCCATTTATATCTAAAAACAAAGATGATGTGACTTACCAAACGAAAGCGCTGGCAGGTCGATAGACACACAAACAAACACAAACAAACACACAAAATTCAAGTTTTCGCAACTAACGGTTGGAAGGAGAGGGAAAGACGAAAGGATGTGTGTTTTAAGGGAGAGGGTAACGAGTCATTCCAATCCCGGGAACGGAAAGACTTACCTTAGGGGAGAAAAAAGGACAGGTATACACTCGCACTCATATCCAACCGCACATACACAGACACAAGCAGACATTGTCTGCTTGTGTCTGTGTATGTGCGGTTGGATTTTGTGTGTGTGTGTGTGTGTGTGTGTGTGTGTGTGTGTGTGTGTGTGTGAGCGTACACGAGTGTATACCTGTCCTTTTTCCCCCCCTAAGGTAGGCCTTTCCACTCCCAGGATTGGAATGACTCCTTACCCTCTCCCTTAAAACCCACATCCTTTTGTCTTTCCCTCTCCTTCCCTCTTTCCTGATGAAGCAACCGTTGGTTGCGAAAGCTTGAATTTTGTGTGTATGTTTGTGTGTGTGTCTATCGACCTGCCAGCACTTTCGTTTGGTAAGTCACATCATCTTTGTTTTTAGATATATTTTTCCCACGTGGAATGTTTCCCTCTATTATATCCATATCATTAATTTGAACCCAATCAGTCCATTTAGTATTATTCATTTCAATTGATAGACATTCAGTCTCCATTAATTTTGCCTATTACTTCACCCGAATGGCACCCTGTTCTAAAGTTGATTAAAAGCTGCTAATGTTATTACCCAGTATTTTAACTTTTGAACAGCACTCTAATTTCTCATTTGCCATCTATGTAGTAAATCATTACTGTTTGCCAATCAAATAAAATACTGAGCTGGGTTCAGAATCAAAGTTTTTGAAGGACAACATTTCCATTTCTTGGAATGTTACCTTTACTTAAAAAGCATCATTAATATTTGTATATAGTATACGTAAATGTTTGAGAACTTTTTGCAAGCCTGTTCAAATACAAGAGTATTTAAGATGATACAAGTCAATGATATTTCCACCTGTGTTTCACAAAACTATCGAATTTTAAGCGGAGCAACAGACTGTTGTCCAACACCCAGGTCAATAGCAGACAGGAGTGTATTGTCGAGCGCTGCTGGAGGCAGAGAGACTAGTGCCGAGTGAGCTGTAGCACTGGAGAGACAGGCAATAATGGTGGTCGAGTGAGTAGTAAATGGTAAATTCACCAGATGACAACAAATGAGCACGTCCCCCTGATTGTCGTGGGGTTCACCCTCATCAATACCGATTCACAGGTGATATGAAACCAAAAGTGACAAGTGCCGAATTAGGCATTTCGTGTCAACCGCGTTGGCAAGCGACAACCGTGGATTGTGGTGAGGATTGTTGTGAATGTTAACCATCATCATTGCATGTGACTAAGTACATAAAATCAGCAACCAATAAAAGATATAACCGTAATTAGACATGTAAGGCGAAGGTAGCAACTGACTCAGAATTTGTGTGTTAGTAGAAAATACATATCAGTTTGTACATTGCAACCTTTATGGTCTCTAATAATAGACAAACTTTCACTCATTAGCTATTCCGTCTCAGAACAGCCACACTCTGTTGAAATACCCCCGAAACCACAGCAGAAGTTTGAAGATAAAAATTGCTGATGGAGTCCAAGGGTTGAATGTGGTTCACTAAATAGTGGAACAGTGGTCCTAATTTGAAAGAAATCTTGCAAACATTTTCCCTACTGAATAGAACTGTACAAAATTTGAGCTCTAGATATGAAACTCAAGTGTTTTAAGAGACTTCCAATGGGGGAGCAGCAAAATGTCGTGCTAACTCCTATAATCATGCGCTGACTTAGAAATGAAATCAAGAATGTAAGGAGGATACATTAGAGGCACAAAGTTGTGTGTTCAGTACAATTATATAATTTCAAGGTGCTGCCATTCACTTGAACTTGAGATGATCATACTACAGTTGCCTTCCATTACCATCATTGTACAAAGCCTCTGTGGAGCCTATCGAAACTGCCAGTTTCTCATGGACCTCATTCTGGCTTGTTTAATACTTCTGACCTTGGAAAACATTTTGAACCTTTTAAACTTTTGCTACTCTCACGTAACAGAGTGCTGCGGCACTTTTTGTCATGCTTTGTTACTGTAAAAGGATCACATCACTGCTATTACACGAATTTGAACTGAGGAGCAAGGCCTCAGGATAGGATGGACAGGCACGCGCAACACACAGTCCCAGTCACACACTGGCTAACAATTTGTTTTTAATTGTTGCTAGCAAGCTATTCTAATGTAAATTTGTTTCCTGTAGTTACATAAAATGTGTAAGCATTAAAGACAAAATTACAGAATCTAAAAATTAATTATATCTGTGAAACATCACATATAAGTAACGTTTTGCAAAAAGTATAACACACGAAACAATAATCCACAATGCGTTGACAAGAGTATGGAATGGGGATTGGAGAAAGGACAGGAAGGTGATGTAGCTGAAGGTGTCAGCTCTGTCACACTATAGCTGTTCAGGTTGGTGGGTCTTTATGCAGGAGACATCACCTTCAGTAACCAGACAAAAATCACTAAAATAGTACCACTGAAACAGCACTCTTCTTGAGAATTGTGAAAGAAGAGTGTGGAGAAGAACAGGCTGCCACACTGTAGGTGTTTTGTGTATATGACCCAAAATAAGGGGGGGACTAAGACTCTTGTTCATGGCTGTAGAATTAACTTATGAAAAACTAATGCCCAAGGGCCTCTTTACATAACGTGTGTGGTGCGATAACAATTTATGTTTCCAATGTTTTCTTGATGTTTAGCACTCAAAAATTATTAATCATACAACAAAATTATTGTATGTGCCTGCTGCATTCAATTCATATCCAATGTAATGAATGTAGTTCTCAGCTCTTGTCAAATGCAAAAGGCAAGAATAAAGGAAAAAAATTGATTTGGCCCAGCCACTTCCTTTACCACCAGACTCATTGATTATGCACTATCTTGTACAATTCTGTTTTAATGAATGACACTGAGATCCATAATTTCAACATCTCTCCTATGAATGGCAACCAGGACAAATGGTTTTAGTGCAAGATAGCTGGCAACTCAAACCACATCACTATTCAGCCTGTACCCTAATTATCCAAACACAACCACCCTCTTGTCAGTTTCTTTGCTAAATCTGAAGTCCAATTCTGTACACCATAAGCTGTGAAGCACATGCAAATTTGTTATTTTCTTGTAAAGCAATGCAGAAACTGCTGTGTAATAAAATTTATTCATACTGTCAATGTCATTTACTGTGAGAACTTTGCTGCTTTATCTTTTCTTTGGGACACGCATTTCAATTCCATTAATAGTGCAGTGTCTCCCTCCTGCCATAATTTGCACACCATTTTGCTTTCTCATTCCACAAATTTCCCACCTGCAGTGTCACTGTTTTCTCATTCTGATCAATATAAGTTTAATTTTGTTAAAGCAAGTTTAAGTGTCAGGTAACAACACAAACTACACTGGCTGGAGTGTGACTGCGCCTAGCAACATGACCTGATTCCTTCCAACTACTGCTGAGTACAAAGTTTACCTCGCCATGTGACAGGCTGCAGTAGCTTTCTGCAAATATGAACACAGTTGCACATGATAAACAAGAATGGAAAGGTGCATCAAACTAATCTAGTCTCTGAAAGGAAGACAACAATGACTACAGTATCCCTGCAGTGAGCCTCAATAACACACCAGACTGTCAGGTAACAGTGCCACATTTAATCTTTGCTTTGTGAAAGTATTGTGTAATCTTAAAACTATCACAATATTTTCAGAACAAAAAAGATTATTTTTACAATTGTTAAACTACTTAACAGCCAAAACTGCATTTGCCCTAAGTACTTTGACATTGTCTGCTCTTATTGGTAACACGTGCTCTATGTTTTCACACACTGTTTTAATAATCAAAGGAGCTATGATTATATAAACTGTAAAAACCTGATTTGCGATTTTAAATAGTTGCAAAGCAATTATGAACATTCGGAATCCAAATACCTTACACTAACTCCTTATTTAAAATTACCACACCAAGGACTTACTGTTAAATGGAATACATAACCAACCTCAAAAAATATTTTAGTTGTTTAGAAGGGTAGTGGATTTTAGTGTAGATAAAGCATCAATGGTAAACTGTCATTTGTAACTATACAGACACACAATGCACAAAGGAACAGGAGAAGAAAAAACAACAAGCAATGTTGCACACAATAGCTATTAGTCTAATTTTACTTCCAGATTACAGTTGTCACAGATGGTTATGTACATGTCCTTATACAAATCCATACTGTCCCATTACATCAGGAGAGTATTTAAAATGAGAATAAGAAAACTAATATTCCATAAAAAAGGGAGGAGATTAGTGTTTAATGTCCCATTGACAACAAGATCATTAGAGAGAGCACAAGCTTGGATTCGAAAGGACAGAAGGAAATTGACTTTGCCATTTCAATGGAACCATTCCGGCATTTGCCTCAAGCGATTTAAGGAGAAACCCTCATCTGGATGCCAGACAGTTTGGAAGCATTGTTCTCCCAAATGCAAGTCCAATGTGCTAACCACTATGCTACCTCACTCTGTATTCCATTAAAAAATAACCCACATCAGAGAAATGCTTAAGCATGTAAAACAAAACATGTTTTGTAAAACATAAGAGCACTATTGAAACATTACCGGGAAGAAAATTTAGAACAAAATATTCAGCAGTATAGATTCTAAATTTGCTGTTTTTCTCAAATCACTGCAATACAACAAAAAATCTGGAGCAAGTAATATCAATAATCAAAACATTGAAGTAACTAATACAAAGCTACAAGAATAAAGTAAAGTAGACTAGACAGAAGTATTGGAACACTGTAAAGCGATACATGTATTAACGAACTCAAAGGTTTTGATACATTGGAAATTTAAGTTACAGGGGTACATCATCACTTCCAGTGAATCCTGAAGCTTTATAGATATGGTAGCAGATCATTCATACATCTGATGGATTCACTTCTAAAATAATTATGCCTTACTATATAAGCCCTTAAGAAGTATCACTCAGTACAATAGTTGTGCACAACTTACAAACACACAATGCATATACTGGGTGTTCTATTTATCTGATGACTGCCTATGCAGTGCAGTAGATACCACGCAGCAAGCACTCCGTTGCCAGCGATCGGAGGCCGTGTCACCTGTCTACTGCTGAGGTAGGACGACTACATTTACAATATAAGCAAACAAATTTTGTACTCGTCCATGTCATGTCATGCAAAGGAGATGCTGGAACTGCCTGCTATTTTTTCCAAGCATTTCTTACATCTACTGAAGGTATTATTAATCACACTATGAAATTCTCTCCAAGATACTGAATTAACTGATTCATGGATATTATCCTTGAGTTCCTCTATAGGGTGAGGATTTGTGTACACTTTGTCCTTCAGTGCACCCCACAAATAAAGATTGCATGGAGGTAAATCCGGACTTCTAGTGGGCCAGATATTGTTACTAATCACTCTCAAGGAATACATCAAGAATTAAGTGCCAAGGAACATTGGCAGTATGAGCCCTTGCATAATCCTGTTGAAAACACATGAAGCGTCATTCTCTCTCAGCCATTAAAAAACAGTTGCAAAATGTATTACACATATCTTTCACGTGTAACTGTCAGTAAAAAAATGGGCCTATTATTCTGTCACCACTAACTGCACACTACACCCATTTTTCTGATCATGACAGGGTTCCTCGCAAAGCACCACAGGTCTATCTGCACTCCAATGCCAGTAGTTTTGAGAACAAACATACCCGGGTAAATGGAACACACCTCACCTGAAGACAGAATGAGCTAAGGATCCATTTCACAATCATGCACTTGTTTTAAAACCCATTCGAAAAACTTAACTGTGTGCAGGACCACCAGGTTGAAGTTATTGTACTATTGATACTTTATAAGGCCTTAACCCTAGCAGCTTAGCACCTCTTCCTACAGAGGTGCACGACGTGTGTTTGCTGTGAAAGACATCTACAATACTTTAGGGGAATTTTCCAGGTGATATACAATGCCTTCAAGACAAGCTTCTGTGAGCACTGTACATTTCCATTTACAGTTCTTAAGCACTTCCCTTTTCACAAACTTTATTCACTAATTTGTGACTGCATCACGACTGAACTATAACACCTCGAAACTTCCATTTCAACAATCTCCAAACATTACAAGCAGACACTGTACACATATACGAATCTTAGATACATGCTCGTTGTGGAACTGAATAACTCACTCTTGCCATTATTGTGTTCGCAAAACTTCACTGTTACACTCATGATGCCTGTTCACTGCTAGAATGACACTGGCCAACAAAGCACTTGTGTATGTATGTACAACCTTCAGGCACGCACACCCCCCCCTCCCCACACACACACACACACACACACACACACACACACACACACACACACACACACACACGGGGGGGGGGGGGGGGGGGCATAGTGCGGTGAAGGGGGCCCCATTTGACCGGCAATTTAATTAAAGACACAGCACACACTTAACCGTTTACTTCAAAACAAGTCAGTGTAATAAGGAAAATCCCCTGGGCTGAGCATGGCAACACAGCTACATCAACCAATCACGTTATTTTGTAAACAGTCTACAGCAACGATTCAGTGTTGTCACAGCCCTGTAGGTGGCTAGTGTTTCTGGCTGCAACTGCCTTTCTTCACTGCTGAAAGCTGAAAACAGCACTGTTAGCTGTCCGGGATCTTCTCATGCCAACCTACTATAGCCAGATGAATAACAAGATGAAAGAAGAGATTTTTGTGCTACAACTGTAATGGGTTTTCTTGTGATAACCCAGTGTATGTGTTCCAAAACTGTTCAATTAGTGAAGATTTGGGTATTTTAATTATTGTGTATGTAAAATTTGTCAAAGATTCCCATGATAAGATCCTGACTAACGATAGGGACATAGCTGAGGGATGGAAAGAGTACTTTTGACAGCTGCTAAATTGTGATGAATCCAAACTGCAGTTTAATTTCCAGTACCCAATTACAGCCAATGCAGACTATCCCCTACCTACCCTGGATGAGAAAAACCAGAATCGGACACCTTAAACAGAATAAGAGTCCGTGTGAAGATGGAATACAGACAAATGATCCTGGCAGGAGAGAAACTTGCAGAAAAAATACACCGACTGATACAGGCAATATGGACCAAAGAAGAACTACCAGGAGAATGAAAAAAGCTCTGATTTGTCCGATACATAAGAAGGGCGACAAACTGAAATGTGACAACTATCGAGGAATCGCCCTGCTTAACGTCTGCTATAAGATCCTGTCCAATTGCCTCATACATAGAATTCAGCCAGTGGCAGAATCGGTGATTGGGGAGTACCAGGGAGGTGTCCGGCCAGGACGGTCAACAGTGGATCACATCTTCAGTCTCCGGCAGCTCACCGAGAACCTGGGTGAGTATGGTAAAGATTGCATATTTTATTCGTTGATTTTAAGAAGGCCTATGATTGCATACATTGCAAAAGCCTGCTCAACTGTTTAAGATCTGGCAAATCAGAGAAACTCGTCAATCTGATAAAGATCTGTCTGAACGAAACACGTGCAAAGATGAAGATGGGAAATCACATAACTGAGGAGTTTGAAATTGTGACAGGACTCAGGCAAGGAGATGGGTTGTTCCCTATCCTGTTCAACTTTGCCCTCAAGAAGATCGTACGTGAGATCTTTCAAGAGAACAAAGGGATTGAAATCGAAGGAAAGAGACTGGCATACTTAGCCTATGCAGACGACATCTGTTTACTCTCTAGGTCTGAAGAGGTGTTGGAGCAAATGACCAATGCACTAAAGGAAGCTGCCAGCAAATTTGGGCTAAACATAAAGCCAAGGCAGAGTACCTCATTATGACACGTGGTCATTGTCAGAATGCTGATCATCTACAATCACTGCAGGTTGGGGACCAGTCATACAAGAGTGCAAGAATACAAATACCTAGCGACACTTTTCACTGAGAACTCGTCATGTGAAGCAGAGATCAATGCCAGAACACAGGCAGGAAACCGATCTTACCACAGCCTAGCACAACCGCTCCGGTCCAGATATCTCTCCAGGCATTTCAAGATTCGACTGTGCAAAACCCTGATCCAGCTTGTTCTATATGGCTGTGAGACATGGAGTATCTGGAAATAGGACTTCATAAGCTCCTTGTTTTTGAGAGAAAAGTGCTTCGGCAGATCTTCGGTCTGGTTCTGGATGCAGATACAGGGGAATGGAGGATCAGATACAACCAAGAGCTTGAACTATACCAGCAGCCCAACATAGCGGGAACTGCCAAAGCCAAACGAATGCAGTGGGCCGGCCATGTGGCCCGGATGGAGGATCACAGATGGCCTCGGAAGCTCCTGGATTTCACACCTACAGGAAAGAGACTGCCAGGGAGACCCAAGAAGAGTTGGAGGGATGGACTCCATGAAGATTTAAATTAAGTGTCAATAGATGTGAACGGATGGTGGATAGCAGCAATGGACAGAATACAGTGGAGGAGGAAACTTTTAGATGTGTGTGGTCCACCTGAAAATTTTATTACAAAGCAACACAAAGATTATGAACATTTGATTTAGTTCCAAAAGCTATATAGTGTTTGCTGCTCCCATCATCCCAAATTTTTTAATCTTTTTTATCTTGGCATTTCATTTTTCTCTTCCATCAAGATTTCTTCAAATGGCTCTGAGCACTATGGGACTTAACTGCTGAGGTCATCAGTCCACTAGAACTTAGAACTACTTAAACCTAACTAATGTAAGGACATCACACACATCCATGCCCGAGGCAGAATTCGAACCTGCGACCATAGCGGTCGCTCGGTTCCAGACTGAAGTGCCAAGATTTCTTCCAATACTTTAAATGATATTGATAGTTTTATCTCAAAACTTATAACGTTTTCCAGAACTGTATCAATGATTTACAGTCAAGTTCACAGCAAACAATTTTTGGTGTCAATGAAATACAATCATTTTCACTTTATTGATACAAACAACTATGTCAAATATTAATACAGAATTACAGTAAGTCCAAGAACCTAATACTTCCAAATAATTTAATAACTGATTCAGCTTTTATTTGTTTCTATACTCAGCGCAAAAGTTATGGAACATTACTAACCTGGTTTAATAACCTGTCCTGGAGGATGTTTTATGACAAGATCACGCCCATCAAGATGTTTAAGTGTCATCTCAAAGCCACAGAGAGCTTCAGTAAGAGAAAGTGCATGGGTCATAACTAGATCATCACTAGTTCGTTGGAATTTATCGTGTGGTTTTTGTTGAAGAACTATAATTACATCCCCTGGTTCAACATCAGGCTAGAAATTTAAAAACAATTATTGTCATATCATTAACAAATAAGAAAAGCTACTAATCATTATGTAACAAACCTGTTGGTCCCCTTCTCCACGAAAGTATATTTTCTGACTTTCCTTCATTCCCTTATCAACATGGACTTCTAGTATTTTTGTTTCATTCACAACTTTTTTACCCCTGCACGCTACACAGCGATCCTTCTCGTGTATGACCTCGCCTGTAAAATGCAACTGATTACAAACATTCGTGTATTGTCATAATTAAAAATCACACTTTATTTTACAGGCTGATATACCAGATTAAAAGGAAAATAGCAGAAAATTTGTGGTGCTTCTATGGATACTGCCCATCACATGTATGCAGATGTGTGAAATATCGAACTTTGAGCCTTCTTACAATTTTGTCCAAATTTCCATTCCTGTAAAGAGCTGGTGGGTGTCAAACTCTCGAGTTCTCAATTATGAAGTAAGCAGACGAAGTATACTGTTGAGCACTGGCAACAAAGAATATGTCTTACCACAATAACAAACTAATTGGCCAGTCTAAGGCTTTCCGGATATTGTCATACAATACAGAAATCTTTGAAGATACTCCATCAATATAAAATACACCATTCAGTTTAGAATAGTTAACCACTTCCAGAACTTTTACACTAAGTAACAAAGAGAATTTCTTATTGAAAATTTCTTTCTAACCATTTTCAGAAGACTTTTTCCTGATGAGTTCAATACTTTAAAGGCAATACCTTAAATGCATTAGCTGTAAATTTCTTTCTGCTTCAATTAATGGCAGTTACAAGGCTGGAGTGCTTACCTTCACCACTACATGTTGGACATCTTGACTGCAGTTGCTGCGTCATTCCAGGTCCCAATTGTCTGTAGGTAACTTTAAAACCACAACCAGCACATGTTCGGCACGTATGCGTTGTACCTGCTCTTCCTCCTTTCCTATAACATAAACAGCATGATAATATAAAACCATTAACACAAATTAAATTCACAGATCGGTTTTTTTAGTACTTACCCACCACAAGTTGTACAGATGACATTCTTACTAAGCTGCAATTTGGATGTTTTACCATTGTACAGATCTTCTAGGGAGACCCTGGAACAATCAAATGGATTAATTTGGAATGAAGCAGTGATTTCTGCTGATTATTACACTGGACATACACTGTGAGAACAACACTGATAAAAGCCATTAAAATATAAAGTAACAGTGTTCAACTGTCAATAAAATTTTGTTTTCTTAACTCTTAGTACAAGTTCACAAGGTGACATAATAAACGTCATGAAATTTTGCACTGAATTGTGGAAACTAATAAAAATTGGTCTATAATCAGAACTATAAAGTATAGACACTCATCTGTAAGTAACTCCATCTATAGTAATTGTGGAAGTATCACTATTTTCGTGCCGTCACGTATATGCATTATGGAGCTCTGTTGGTTGCCAGTTACTATAGAAACTCCTCAAGTTCACCTCACCTCAGAGCTGTGTTGGTTACACATTTATGGTTTAGATGTACTCTACTAGGATTGTCATACTTCTGTGAAGTTCAAATTTTTTTTTTTAATTTCCAAATGACATGTTTTATGAACATGGCAGCAGAGTGTACTTGGTCAAGTTTTCTTAAAGTGTGACAATTGTAGCAGATTTCAGCAATAACTGGCCATGACAGAAGTGCAAACAACACTACTGGCCAACTAAGGACAAAACTGAAAAACTCACTGGGGAAGAACATCAGGGAACTGGGAGAATTATAATTAGAACTATTTTAAAGTTTGACAAAATCTTTGACATTGTCAATGATGAGCTGATCAAGCTACAGGACAGTTAGCAAAATTATAAACCTATCTTGCTAAATGGAACAAGACTAAAAAAGTAAGGAAACTGCTAATGCTATTACTTGACAGCAAGCCTTTACTTCCTGTTGGGGAATGGAAAATCACCAAGGATATTTGATTTATGATGTTCATTCACCCAAAAACATTATCTGCTCAATCACAAATTTCATAGCTGTGTGAGAAGCACATGGCAGTGCACACTGCCATCCAGCCAAATTTGATGACACACACACACACAACTTCCTTTGTTAGACAAGCCAACTGACCAATGACCTTTCTGCACAATTTTTGCAAACTCAGCCCGAAAAGTTCACTTAAATTTATATTACGTGGTACAATTCACCTACTGAAAAGACAAAGTTACAAGAAGATGTGGCTCATGTAAAAACTTCACATCATCTCTAAAGATTACACAGCATTATAATGTAGAATTTATACATCAATCACATTGTTATGCAAATGTTAACCAACACACCGCCTGGTATACAACATTGTGTAATGAAACCCTTATTCACCAAATTTACTGTTCAATTAAGTCACATTTTATACTTAATCATGGTTAAGAACACATTTTCCACTTCAAATACAAGGATAAGGTACCATCATAAAGTATTTTTAAAATTAGATTCAACTTCTGCCAAACCAGCAATCTCATCCCCAGACTATTCATTTTTAATGCTATCAAATTACACTTGCATAACAAAATACCTTACAGGCAAGACCAGCAGAGGTGCTTTGAAGTTACATCAATAATCTAAAATCAGTGCAGGACAATGTGCTTTAGACTTTCCATCATTAGATTCTTAAATCTGTATCTTGATTTTAAAAAATCCCAGGCATCAAACCAAAATAATTAAAACAGTTTAGCTGTACCCTGTAACAGTACAAATCACAATGAGATAAGTACTGAACACGATTTCATTATGGAAATCATCAGTATCAATCTACACTTCCACCGTATTTTCTCATGTTCTTTGATACTGCAACTACTTAAGCTTTTGATGTTAAAATAATGAAATTACAAATTGAATGTTAAATCTTTCTGTTAGTGCACACACTAATCTAATTATTTACAAAGAAATATTTACAATCTTTGCATTAGCACAGCAAAATTTGTTTCTGGTTTCATATTTGAACTTTTTTAACTCCACATGTGAAAAGGCACTTTTAATTACATTTTACCCATATGTACAGAACGCATCAAATCTTCACTTTTGCAAGTTTATTCCTCATGTAATAATGTGGATACGCTCAAAAGATTCTAAATTTTGATCCCCTATCTTTGTGTAATGAGTGTATCCGACAGTCTTAACTTTTTGCCGTGAACAACTGATGTTCTTACGTATGTGATAATACATCACCATTTATTAAATAGGGGGTTTAGTAGTAGCTGAGAAAAACTAAAAATCCCTATGGATAAAGTCCATCAGCTAAAATACCAAAAACCCACACATCACTTTTCTTCTACACAATTTTTCAGTATTTTTATGTGGCTGTCACAACTCTGCAAGTCTATTACCCCAAGTCCATGAAACTTCTTATGCTAGAAAAGTTCAATAATTCATTTGTTAATTCTGAACAGTTTATTTTCAAGATCAATGACTAGTTATACATAGGCACAAAATATGGACCAAAAACTCAATTTTGTTATTATTATACCTCAATCAACTCAAGGTGAACAACATATCAAAATTTTTCTACAATGAATTAACATGTCTATTCTGACCTGTTAGCAATTAAAGCTGAAGAAAGGAGGATCAAAATTCATATGTAAGTGAAAGCATATTAACTGCTTTGAAGCAACCTTAATAATGATACTTATAAAAACAAAGATGAGGTGACTTACCGAACAAAAGCGCTGGCAGGTCGATAGACACACAAACAAACACAAACACACACACAAAATTCAAGCTTTCGCAACAAACTGTTGCCTCATCAGGAAAGAGGGAAGGAGAGGGGAAGACGAAAGGAAGTGGGTTTTAAGGGAGAGGGTAAGGAGTCATTCCAATCCCGGGAGCGGAAAGACTTACCTTAGGGGGAAAAAAGGACAGGTATACACTCGCACACACGCACATATCCATCCACACATACAGACACAAGCAGACATATTTAAAGAGTCTTTAAATATGTCTGCTTGTGTCTGTATGTGTCTGTATGTGTCTGCTTGTGTCTGTATGTGTGGATGGATATGTGCGTGTGTGCGAGTGTATACCTGTCCTTTTTTCCCCCTAAGGTAAGTCTTTCCGCTCCCAGGATTGGAATGACTCCTTACCCTCTCCCTTAAAACCCACTTCCTTTCGTCTTCCCCTCTCCTTCCCTCTTTCCTGATGAGGCAACAGTTTGTTGCGAAAGCTTGAATTTTGTGTGTGTGTTTGTGTTTGTTTGTGTGTCTATCGACCTGCCAGCGCTTTTGTTCGGTAAGTCACCTCATCTTTGTTTTTATATATATTTTTTCCCACGTGGAATGTTTCCTTCCATTATATTAATAATGATACTGTTATAAAAAGAGTATTTCACAATGAATTAAAGTAAATCTTGTCACAACACAAAGAAACTGTTAACTGTTTCCCATAGTAAATCAATAATTACACTTACTTTAGTGTGTGTATGGTATCCTCTCCTCTGTGACGTCTTCTGCCTCTCATACCAGGCCCCACACCCATACCAAACAGGCCACCACCAAATATCTGTGAGAACAAATCATCTGAAGAAAAGCCATGTCCTTCATGGGCCCCTTCTTGCATGCCCTTCAGCCCAACTCTGTCATATGTGGAACGTTTCTTGGGATCAGACAATACTTCATAAGCAAATGAAATCTCTTTGAATTTGTCCCCAGCTTCTGGATTCTTGTCGGGATGAAATTCCTTTGCCAACTTTCTGTATGCCTGGAAAGATGATTTCATTCATTTATAAAGTCACACAGAGGCTTATGGCTGACTAGTACTTACCTTTCGCAGGCAAAACTAATATTTCCTGCTGACCCATCTATATAGTTTAAGTACTGTAAATGAAAAGCTCTACTTGTGGAATTAACTCTTTGTGATTATAGCCAAATATAAAATATTGATTCATTTTTCTAACAAGAATTTGTTAATTCCCTTTCAGCACGATTTCTGCAGAGGAAAGTTTAGTCATATATGACTTGACACATGCAGCACAACAAACCTGCATCACAGGTGTAAAATTAAACAAGTTGTGTTCTTCCTGCCCATATATTCCAAAGACATTAATAGCCCATTCAGAAACTTAGTTTCTTCTCCTGCTGGTCATTATATTGTAAGTTTAAATTAAAAAGACCAAAATAATCTCAGCTGTAAATACTAACAACACAACTAACTTCCCTTCATGTTTAAATTACCACTACATATGCCCTTAGTACAATTTCATCCACACAATCTCAAATTTACTTACATGACATAGAAAACAAGGAAAACAATGGAAAATGATCTCAGATTATTCTTACACTGAAGACAGAAGTGAGACTGTCATATGAGGAAATTTGCTGTAAGAAATTGTTGAATATAAGAATATCCCAAAGACCACTGATTAGACATAGTACCTTTTTGCAGCCAACGAAGCACTGGTAACAAAATCACAAGTATTTTTCACTGTGTAAACAATCCTAAATACTAGAGACCACTGCACAAGTACTGCAAAAAAATCAGACCAAGTTACCATCTTAAGGTAGAAAAAGATTAACTCAAAGCACACAACAAAAACTTTCTGCTAGATTAAAACTGTGTGCCAAACTGGGGTTCTAGCCTGGAACTTTTTCTTTTTTGCACAAAATATTCTACAGGATGAGCTAGCCAAGCACTATTCATGACCTGTCCTCACACTTAGTTCCAACAGTTTATCTACCTTTCAAACTTCACAGAAGTGACTAGGGCTCCTGGAAGAAAGGATATTGCAGGGATTTTACTTAGCCACAGCTTGCTGGATTGTCTCCACAATGACTTTTCCACTCACCACTGCACAGTGAAAATTCATTCTCATTACTGGGAGAGCATTTCAAGGAAAACAATTATACAGCAGATGTCCAAACTACTATGGCAGCTTGTGAGCAGTTTAACATGGCAAGAAATGGAAACAATTGCAACACTACAACCTGCAGCATATTTTTAAGACCCACAAGCACACACAAAGATAAATGCCTGGTCAATAATGTATGAAGCCAACCAGACAGAATTGCAATCCCCCCACAAATGTTATCTGGAAAAATGCCAAACATTAACTGAAAGAATGGGAATTTTTAAAGTGTAGCATATTGATTTTTACTGCATAATTCCAAACAAATTCTACTGATCACTTACAAAATGTCAAAGTCGAGAAAGGAAAATCTATTGACAAATAACCAAGTTGGTCAAAGTAACTTTCACATTCCCTTACTTATGCTACTTTTACCTATATAAAAAGAATTCTGAATAACAAGAAGCCTTAAGCACAAGAAAAAGGTTCTGGTTCAAAGATGCAAAAATCTCATTTCATTAAGCATTCCTTATATCATTAAACTGAAGAAAAGGAAGCACCATATAATTTACCACTTTAAACATTTCTTAAGATGTGATGTCATTGGGAATAAAAATCGAAATCCTGTTTACTGCTGATAAAACACACTGCAAAATATTCAAATACAACACTGAATGGTGATGGACAAGCGGCATATTATGAATGAATGAATGAAACAAGCCGTCACTAAAAACAGGTTATTACATGATGTCTTATCCACCTCTACAAACAAATTTAATCCATGTTATGCTAAATTGTCTCTCAGCTAAAAATGTGCAATTTAAAGAGAATGAGCATGCAGAGCAATGTGCACATCTCTTGACCCACAGATTAGCAACATGAACAACTCCTAAACTCTACATATTGCTCCTTCGTGCTTTTAAGTAACCATCAGTAATTTTATTCTCAACAAAGACAACTGAATTTGCAGTAGATATGGTCAAAATTTAACACTGCTGAAAAGCATCCAAGGTAAGGAAAAAGTATGTAAATCTACATCTAACAAACACTGGAGGGGAGAAAAGTTTGCTACTAACTTAGCTTGCATTAATGTTGATTGTGTGTTAACGTATTCCACATGTAGGACACGACAAACCAGTGTCATCTTTCGTATCTGAGTTGCAACCATGTTAACATTGAACTCACTACCCTCTGAATGGCACCATCCACTGTTTCACACACAACACATTTCAATTGCAGAATATTGAAGATTTGATGCAGCAATCATTCAAATATTGTACAAATAACGAATCACACCATATTTTAAGTGAGCCAGTATGAATGAATAAGTATGCATTTGTTACTGTTTACTGGCTACCACATGATTTCAGAACACTCTTAGCACAGCAGCCAGTACTCGTTCTGACATTTACCTTTTCAGCATTTTTGTTCTAACTCAGGTTATCTTGGACTGACTGACATGAATTTGAATACAGAAAAGCAACTGAAATCACTCAGAGGAAAGTCCACTGGACCTGACAGGATACCAATTCGATTCTACACAGAGTACGCGAAAGAACTTACCCCCCTTCTAACAGCCATGTACCTTAAGTCTCTAGAGGAACATAAGGTTCCAAATGATTGGGAAAGAGCACAGGTAGTCCCAGTCTTCAAGAAGGGTCATCGAGCAGATGCGCAAAACTATAGACCTATATCTCTGACGTCGATCTGTTGAATATTAGAACATGTTTTCTGCTCGCGTATCATGTCGTTTTTGGAAACCCAGAATCTACTCTGTAGTAATCAACATGGATTCCTGAAACAGCGATTGTGTGAGATCCAGCTCGCTTTATTTGTTCATGAGACCCAGAAAATATTAGATACAGGCTCCCAGGTAGATGCTATTTTCCTCGACTTCCGGAAGGTGTTTGATACAGTTCCCCACTGTCGCCTGATAAAGTAAGAGCCTACAGAATATCAGACCAGCTGTGTGGCTGGATTGAAGAGTTTTTAGCAAACAGAACACAGCATGTTGTTATAAATGGAGAGACATCTACAGACATTAAGGTAACCTCTGGCATGCCACAGGGGAGTGTTATGGGACCACTGCTTTTCACAATATATATAAATGACCTAGTAGATAGTGTTTGAAGTTCCATGCGGCTTTTCGCGGATGATGCTGTAGTATACAGAGAAGTTCCAGCATTAGAAAATTGTAGCGAAATGCAGGAAGATTTGCAGCAGATAGGCACTTGGTGCAGGGAGTGGCAACTGACCCTTAACATAGACAAATGTAACACATTGTGAATACATAGAAAAAAGGATCATTTATTGTATGATTATATGATAGTGGAACAAACACTGGTAGCAGTTACTTCTGTAAAATATCTGGGAGTATGCGTACGGAACGATTTGAAGTGGAATGATCACATAAAATTAATTGTTGGTAAGGCGAGTACTAGGTTGAGATTCATTGGGAGAGTCCTTAGAAAATGTAGTCCATCAACAAAGGAGGTGGCTTACATAACACTCGTTCAACCTATACTTGAGTATTGCTCAGCAGTGTGGGATCCGTACCAGATCGGGTTGACGGAGGAGATATAGAAGATCCAAAGAAGAGAGGCGTGTTTCGTCACAGGGTTATTTGGTAACCGTGATAGCGTTACGGAGATGTTTAGCAAACTCAAGTGGCAGACTCTGCAAGAGAGGCGCTCTGCATCGCGGTGTAGCTTGCTCGCCAGGTTTCGAGAGGGCGCGTTTCTGAATGAGGTAACAAATATATTGCTTCCCCCTACTTATACCTCCCGAAGAGATCACGAATGTAAAATTAGAGAGATTCGAGCACACATGGAAGCTTTCAGACAGTCGTTCTTCCCGCGAACCATACGCGACTGGAACAGAAAAGGGAGGTAATGACAGTGGCACGTAAAGTGCCCTCCGCTACACACCGTTGGGTGGCTTGCGGAGTGTAAATGTAGATGTAGATTAACTATTTGTTGGTTACTAACTGTTGCCAGTGGTTGAGAGGGCTTTGCATTTGGTGTGGTGTGAAAGTTCACAGAGAGTGTCTTTAGTGTTTATGGTTAATCTGTTGATATGGGCCAGTGGCAGAGTTTTTCCATAGTCAAGTTCACATCTTTCTGAACTGCTTCTGTTCTCCCCTTTGAGGAGTACAGTTGTGTCATCTGCAAATAATGTGGTTTTGCGTGCATCTACGATCAGGCTCAAGACATTAATATACAGGAGGAATAGTTAAAGTCTCAAGACAGCACTGTGACCTTGTTTAACAGTTTTAGTAGTAGACAATTTCAGTAGTTTGAGTTGGTTGCTAGTGTACTACATGCTGACTTTCTGTACAGGATTGCTTTGAGACGTTGCAATCCATTTGTCTCCAAGTCCTCTGATACCATAGTGTTCAATTTTTCCAGCAATATCTCTTGATCCACTGCATCAAAACCCTTTGATAGATCTAGAAATATGCCTGTAGTTTCATAACTAACAGATCTAGTGTATTAATGCAGTTATATACTGCCTTTTCTGTCGATTTATTATCTCTAAACCCATGTTGGGATAAACTCAATAAACCTTTTACCTTCGAAGCCCACTAGTTTTTATTCACAATTTTTCCAAATCAGGGACTCATGCAAAACATTTGCAATTTTAGAGTTTTGAATAACGACTATTTGGAATAAGTGTAATCATTGGGAGTATGGGTAGTTGTGGAAATTAATGAAATTATGATATGCCTATATAGTTGTCAATCCACAACTATCATTACCTTTTCTTTGAAATATGGATTGGTTCAGATAATTTCAGTGCTTCTGGGAATGCACTTACCCAGAAAAATCAGTCAAGAGGAGAATTAGTGGTTGAGCAGTAGTATGCATGCAATTTTTGATGAGAGTTGTTGGAATATCATCAATGCCAGTTGAATAAGTTTTTTACTCAGAGCTTTTGCATCCTCTTCTTGTCACTGGTAATGAATATTTACTTGTGGATTTTAGTTGGTTTGGTAGCCGATATTTTGTGCCTGGATTATGTTTCACCAATTTTTCAGCTATGTCCGCAAAGAATCTTTAATGTGTTCATCACTGTTTAATTTCTACTTTTGCTTATATAACTGTTTTCCCCTTTTCATCTTTTTATAATATTCCACACTGCTTTTACTCTGTTTTTGGATTTGACAGTGTACTCGCTGTGCATCCTCTTAGCCTGGATTATCATTTCTTAGGAGGCATGTGTAGCTTTTATATTATTTGTAACAAAATTATTGACAGAATAATTTAATTAGATTGATAAATCTACTCACCAAATAGCAGCAGAAGACACAAAAGAAGGCTGTAATTAGGCAAGCTTTCAGAGCCAATTGCTCTTTCAGGCAGACGGTTTGATGGAAAAGGACTGGAGAGGTCTAAGAAAAGGGTAAATTTCAATAAAGTCGCCCAGAACTGCAGGTCAGGGGAGACTTACCACAGGGATGAGAAGGAAAGACTCTTTCTCTTGCTGTAAGTCTCCCCTGATCCACAGTTCTGGGTGACTTTCCCGATATCTCCCCCTTTTCCTAGAACTCTCCAGTCCTTTTTCTTCATCCCCTTCCCTCTCCATCAACCCTTCTGCCTGATAAGGAGTCATTGGCTCCAAAAGCTTGCATAATTACAACCTTCTTTTAGGTGTGTTTTATATTATTTGATTAGTTGAGGGGAGTCACTGTTTTATGTAAAACACATGAAGTATTTTTGGAGGTGGTTTTCACAGCTGGAGTAATTGTTCTTGTTTCCCTTACCATTATTTTTCCTTAGTGATTTTTGTTGAAATGCCTCTTCAAAATGGTGAGTCACTGTATCAAGAGATGTTAAATTTTTTGTTGACTTTATTCACTACATCTCTCCAATTTACTTATAAAGACATGTAGTTCTTGATTGTAATAACTTAGGCAACATTGAGTTTGAGGTATCTCTGTTTACATCAACATTCAGTATGGCAGTTCGGTGGCCACTGAGTCCTACATTGTAGATTTGTAGTGTTGGTCTAAGTTAATTTCTATTTGCAAGAATTTGGTTTAAAGCTGTCTTGGACACTGGTGTTATTCTAGTGGCCTCATTTATGAGACCATGCAGATTGTAAGATTTTGCAGTATTGATAGTCATGTTAGGTTTGAAAGTACATATTAACAGTCACCACATGACATGTTTCCACTGACTTTGCTTAAAATAAAGTCCAATTGGAGCAAAAAATTGCTAACGAGCTTTTGCTAGAGGTATAAAGTGAAGCAGGTGGCAACAAAGCTTGCAATGAATCAGGATGGAACAGGGAAAACACATAATAGATAGATCCAGACACACCTCATTCAATGACATGGTACAGTCTGCATTTGAATGTTGAAAGGAAGCCATTTGTCAGAAGCTTTCATTGATAAGGGCCTTTGTTCTGTACTAGTTACATTTCCACTACATGTTCACAGGACAAACAATTCTAAAAAGAGTTGCAGACTAACTACACATGAGAATGCTCCCAGCATAGCAAAATAATGCAGTATGAAAAAAACTGTGGACACAGAACAATGAATTTCATCAGGTCATTCAAAGCACAGTGAAACTGAAGAACCAATGAAATATCAACAGACCTGTTATGCTTATAAGGCTGGAGCCTGGACAGTGAAGAGCACTTGATTACAGGAGAACCAGTGAAAAGACTATTAATGACTATAGTTAAGTCTCAAACCCTACAAGTTAAATGATACCACACAGAATAACTTTAATGTTGTGCCACAACAGTATACTTTCAAATGTGCAAATAAAGTTGCTAGAAATTATGTACAGACCACCAGTGCAAAATATCTTCAGTGTCATCATGCAGATTATCTATACAGCTACACACTCAACTTGAGATTTTATGTCTGTAGTGACTAACATTTAAGAGATATTACAGACTAAAGACAATGACCGTTCAGGACCATTTCTATTTTGTAAATATCCTGAATGGCATTAAACAACAGTGCAACAGCCACTGAACTATTTCATCTGACATAACCACACAGGTTCCTGGTGCAACATTGCATTAAATTACACAGGAAAATATGTGCTTGCTTCACAACCATTCATGGGTCTAGTGCAGCAGGGGTACAACCCGTCGGCTTTGGACAAGGACGTCACAAGCCGCCAGAGAGCAGTTTACCATTTTCGCTTTTGCTGTTATGTTTCAGTTTCGTTTTTTTACTGATTGCTTAATAAAGTGGATCTGTTTATTCTATCTCGTGAGATTTTTTTAAAAAAGCCAAAAAACACTTATCAGCCACTGAAGGGAGCTACAACACTAAGAAGAATCGCTTCTCGATTGGCCACTTGTGACGTCATTGTCCAAAGCCGACGGGTTGTATCCCCTGCTGCACTAGTCCCCCATTCATTTCATATGGTTATAAGTTTTAGATTAGAAAGTGGACATATAACCCAACTTATGTATTGTATGATAGATTTGAAATATGAAAGAAGAGTGCTTCTTTGTGTAATAACTTTTAGACCCAATTAGTACCAATGATAGAGGTTAAACAGTTTATCCCATCATAATGAACAAACAATATGGGTCTAATACAAAACACTGCCATGCATCATGACAAATTTTCATTACAAAGAAATTCACAAATGTACCCAACACATTTAATACCCATTTCTATTAACATTAAATATTTTCCTGTACAACAGATCAGAGTAAAATTAAATAGGCAGCTACATCACCATTGTGAAAAATTATTGGATTCATTCCATATCACATAAGAAATATCAAACAGCCATGGAATTTAAAAATGTGAACAAAATGCTTAACTATTTCCAGAGTTTCCATGACACAAATGACAGGGAAATTACTGGCCACAATATTCAGCAGTATATCTACATATATGACAGCAGGGAAGGACTAGTGGTAAATACATATCCTACATTCTAAATTACTCAAAAGTAGTAACTATTCTGGCTACGTTACTGTACAGTACTGAAGTGACAGTTACATTTCCCAACAAAAACACTCCATTAACACCCATCCACGAAACTAGAGGAAAGGAAAATTTTTACTTGGGGAACTCTTCTGTAACTGCAGCTCATATCCCATATGGATTTGTTGTTGTAAGAAAAACTTGTTAATTACTTCTCAGTTTGACTCTTACAGAGGAAATTCGATAAAGTCACTGTTTTGGTCTTCAGTCCTGAGATGGGTTTGATGCAGCTCTCCATGCTACTATATCCTGTGCAAGCTGCTTCATCTCCCAGTAAATACTTCAGCCTACATCCTTCTGGATCTGCTTAATGTATTCATCTCCGTCTCCCTCTACAATTTTTACCCTCCACGCTGTCCTCCAATCCCAAATTGGTGATCCCTTGATGCCTCAGAACACGTCCTACCAACCGATCCCTTCTTCTAGTCAAGTTGTGACACGAACTCCTCATCTCCCCAATTCTATTCAATGCCTCCTCATTAGTTATGTGATCTACCCATCTAATCTTCAGCATTCTTCTGTAGCACCACATTTCGAAAGCTTCTATTCTCTTCTTGTCCAAACTATTTATCGTCCACATTTCACTTCCATACATGGCTACACTCCATACAAATACTTTTAGAAACGACTTCCTGACACTTAAATCAATACTGGATGTTAACAAATTTCTCTTCTTCAGAAACACTTTCCTGGCCATTGCCAGTCTACATTTTATATCCTCTCTACTTCGACCATCAGTTATTTTGATCCCCAAATAGCAAAACTTCTTCACTACTTTAAGTGTCATTCCCTAATCTAATTCCCTCAGCATCACCTGACTTAATTAGACTACATTCCATTATCCTTGTTTTGCTTTTGTTGATGTTCATCTTATATCCTCCTTTCAAGACACTGTCCATTCCGTTTAACTACTCTTTTAAGTCCTTTGCCGTCTGACAGAGTTATGACGACAGCGGCGAATCTTAAAGTTTTTATTTCTTCTCTGTGGATTTTAATACATACAACAAATCTGTTTCACAGACATAAATACAAGCAGTCTGTGCTGTTCCAGCCCCTATATTCCCAGGACACAAATTATTCAGAAACTTATGTTTGTCGATGAGAAGCATTAAAAAGAGAAGAGAAGTGTTGTGTTTCTGGTGCCCTTGCCCTGTGGTTTTATGAGAATAAGCTGATATGTTACAAGCTGTTCACCAGTACCAACTGACAAAGAGGCAGACACTTGACAGTGAGGAAACAATTGGGTCAAATCCTAACAAGAATGTAACTACCAAACGCCCGGGGCGCGGAGTGGGGGCTGACAACACGGGACACACAAGTGTTTATAATTCCAAAACTACATAAATTTGCCATAAAAATAATTGACATGATATGCAGCGAAACTTACAATCCAAATGAGCCAAACATTTAGGTAACCTCTGACGTCTTCTGAATGTATACAAAGCAGTCATTAACTATGAATAACTTCTCAATACATCAGTCAACTTTATCGACTAACTGCTGAAGTACCACCTTCCAATGTAACCTAAACGTCAGGTTATACTACAGATTTATTCTAACACCCGTTTGATTTGTTGGGCACTCAACTGCACCGTCATCAGCACCCATATGAAGTCCCAATTTTTAAAAGTCCAATTTTTATTCAATCCAATCTAGCCACTGTCAAATGATGATGATAACACAAACACCCAGTTCCCAGGCAGAGAAAATCTCCAACCCAGCTGCGAATCGACCCCGAGACCCCAATGCAGCAACACTAGTCACTGCGGACAATTTGTAACAACCGTAATTCCACTTATACAGTTGCAGAAAATACTGAATTGTGGCTACAAATTAAGGTAGCCTTTCATGACAATGTAGCTACAAATAATCTGCCTCTCAAAATACACATTAACCTATGTACTGTAGAGCAAGAGGGTCGAAACTTCCATTGCTCCTATTTTAGCCTTTAACGAGAAACATTAAGTGCCAATTCCAGCAAACCAGAAATATAAATTTCCTAGATAATATATGGCTACATATTTCCCATTAGTGTGGCTCAGCAGGGAACTATGCCATAACTGGCTCCAAGTCAAATGTTTTAAGTAAAACAGTTATCACTAAAATATCATACCTCCCTGGGAAAAATAAGTATTTTCACCAGGGATGCAAATTTAACTACAAAATAAGATGTGTATAATGAAAAAGATTACTATTGCCTTCAACTCCCTAACGATCACATTCAAACCTACCATCTGTCACACTACAGATCAATCTATTGCGCACACATGCACAAGCTTTTACCCACTTCATCAGAAAAGGAGGAAAAAAACATTCATTCACACATACATCTGCAAAGTTTGGCAGCTCTTTCCCTGACAAAGGCTGTGGCCAAAAGCTCACGTGTAAGTGTCAATCGTGCCTGTCTGCAACTTAGCTTACTTCTTATTTATAGATAACATGCTATCTTTTCCTACAATGTTGACAAATCTATGTCTAGGACAGGTTTTGCATTTCTGCATATTAATATGAACAGTTAATTGTTTTGTATCATTCGTAACATCTGTAGCTATAGTCCATCCATTCAAAAAACTTTATACTTCATTTTTTTAATGGCTGCATCAGCTGCTCTTGTCTACGGAAATGTTCTGTTAACTATGAAAAGGCAGTTTAAGTTTTAGTTGAGATCCATAGCCACTTTTTAAAAATGTGGAAAGTTAATTTTCCCATGCAGTTGACGTATCGCTCAATTGCTAAAGCAAGTGTCACAAGAAGAATTGAAAGGCACAAAAAGTAAACTCAGCAAACCATTCTCAGAACATACTCGAATTCTGCTTTTTCAAAGCAGTAACTTTCTGCTAATTTTGTCACAGTCTGTGGAAGTACTGCACTAGATTAATGATAACTACTGCAGCCAACAGATCTTGTCCCTGATTCCTATTTATCTCTCAATTTATGTTTAGTTTATGGGTATGTATTCATAAAACTTCAATTCTCATAGCAATTACCGTTCCACTTATCATAGCAGATGCAAGTTGCAATGACTGGACATGGGCCTAAATTTTCTGCTCATTTCTTTCACTTACTGTGAAGTATAAGAAGTCTCAAATCTTCAGTTAAGCTTTTGAAACTTGACTTCTTCACTGCCACTACAGGTTTTTCAACACATTAAACATGTTGAAGTAGGATAATTAATGTCACCATTAGAAGTGCAACCAAAGAAAATTAACAACTGATTGTGAACATATATCTCTATCTGTTCTTCAGATATATTACACAGAATCTAGTTAGGCCTACAACATACAAAGGTCGAAGCAAATGCTCTGTTCTCCACTAATAAGGCATAATGGGTACAGTTCAACCAACCCTGATGAAACAGGCTTTTAAGTGTCCCTCAACATAAGGTATCAAATACATGTAAAATTCTACACACACCCAGCAGTGGTAGTTCCACGCTCATTTATGATCGAACTGCATTACTGGCACTAGAACACTTTCAAAAATAAACATTTCGTGACCATGTGATATTTGCACATTCGTTAAGCAATTTGGCTACCTGGATGCATACGGAATATCAGCTTCCGACGACGTGCTTTCGTGCCACAGAATTTACAACGATCAGGATAAAATTCACCTGCACGTAGGTAAGAACACTACACAACCTTTCTCGTAATATGCTACGAGCCAACTCTGGCACACAAATAACCACTTGCAATTTCAGTGTCAATTATGAAAAAATTCTAGATCGTCGACGCATTTACCAACTATATGTAAGGTACGCCCAAGGGTCCACCACGCAATGAACACAAATACTTCTTGACGAAACAGCATGTCACGATTGAATGTGATGCAAGAGATTTATTTAATTAATCATCGTGTCTGACAAAAGATCTGGGTCCAATAAATACATAAAGCGTTTCACATGAATATAAAGCGCTTAACTGGCCAGCACTATGTAAATGGCAAAAGTTAACACAAATTTCTAAATTTAAAATATTAAGTGGGAACAAATTATTATTCCAACGTAAAAGTCACTTGTTCGTGCCTCTGAACAAATAGTATCAAAAACACGATTCCACACAGCACCCAGTACTAGAAGACAGGTGATCCTTAAAAGAAGAACACAATATTTTTATTTCTACAACTACCTACCTTTTTAATTTCAACTTCAGATGCATTTCTACCCACACCTAATAAATCATACAACTTAGAATCCGCCATCTTCTAAACAAGGAATGACGTCCGCGATTGGACTCAGGAAGAAGAAACCTATTGATGGCTAAACTTGATCCAAAGTATGTCTTTACGAAGTGAATGTCAACGACATAATACCAAGTCAACGTACTTCTCGATGGTGGTCGAACAGCTGTGTATGAATCGATGATCGTCTACCAGATATACCGAAAAACAAAAATAAAATAAAATATCACTCTAACTTCTATTCACAAATGGAACTGAAACTAATTTGGTGAACTTTGTTCGTAAAATATAATTTCCAGAGGCCTCCCAAAGGCAGATTCACATATCAACAGAACTTAACGGAACGAAACGTCTTACTCGTCATCATTAAATGAAGCGTTCACGCAAGACAGAATACAAACACCTGCATTATCTGCATTGAACTAGGTATCTATAGTTCTCAAAGATGTAAGAAATCACAAATCACAACTACTGCGAAATAGAAAGTACCACTGCTATTTTGTCTAAAACTGACATAGTGAGACCGTGGCTGTGTACAATTAATGTAGACTGATTCTTAAACAGAAGAAGATAGCAAAAAGCCACTATTAATAAGGCTATTTATTTAAATAAATAGCGCCGTAACCGGTTTCGAACTGAGAAGTTCTTCATCAGACGACTGTTCACATGATTCACAAGACACACTTTACATAATCGTCGGTTTTAGATTTTTATTTTCCCACTGTAGCGAAATATTCTTGGTGTGTTGGTGCCCAACGGTAGAAAACAATGTTAGAGGTGTCCTATGTGAACATAACTAACCTCCAAGCGATGGAATTTAGAGTAACCAAATATGTGAGGTTAAGTGGATATTGCACTTAGATCGAAAATTCTGCGAAATTTTGTTGCAAAGTGGCAGGATTGTGTTTTTGAAATGTTGCAAAGTGCTTCATATATTTTGCAAAATTTCAAAAATACAATCCTGCAACTTCTTCTTTGTAAGAATCAATCTACATTTAAACTGCCACTGACGTGGCTTTTCGCACAATGAACTAGTAGTCAGGGGCTTATATTGTTGGCCAATAAGCAAATTGTAATACATTTTGGAACGTGTATTTTTATGCCAACATAAACTTTTTAAACGGAATAATGCCTATTGATATTAACAAACTAAATTTAGGGTACATTAGAATGTCAGTGGTGTTTGTTGCAGGGTTTTAGTGCAAGCCATTTACAGGATATCGTATTTTAGAAACATATCACGCCAACACATGTACAATATTTGTGGTAGCAGACACTGAAGAACAACGCAAGTGTATACATTAGTTCTGTGAATTCTGACCAGTAATTTGTGGGTTCTGACCAGTAACGAGACAACTGACCATCACAGTTTGTGTTTAAAATGACCACGTGCAGTGGCAATACAAGCTTCCAGTCTGGTGTGGAACGACTGCTGCACATGTGCTAGTATTTCACCAGAGATGACCAAGTAGGCTGTAGCAATACATTGTTGCATATCAAAGGAAGTAGTTGGTATGTCCTTGCAGATAGTGTCTTTCAGCTTATCCACAGAAAAAGTCTACAGGCCTCTTATCTGGGGAACAGGCTGGCCACGATACAGGTCCTCTGCGTCGAAACCAACGATTTGGAAACAATTCGTGAAGCCATGCTGCAATACGTCCTGCATTATGGATGGACAGTCATCATGCTGGTACCTCCTAGTCTGCAGAGTAACTTGTTCCAGCATCTGCGGAAGATGGTCTATTAGAAGGCTGCAATACTTGTGTGCATTCAGTGTTCTCTCTCTGAAAAATGTGGCTAGGAGCTGATAGTTCATTATCACACACCACACATTAACCCTCAATTGATGCAGATGTTCCACCTGATGACGCCAATGGGAATTGTCAACAGACCAGTAGTGTATGTTGCGGCAGTTTACCTGGCCATGAGTGGCAAATGTGGTTTCAGCATAAAGAAGATGCATGATATATCCGAAATATCCTGTCTGAATGCCCATGTACAAAACTTAACACGATTCTCGTTATCATTTCCATACAACTCTTGATGGAGATAGGTGTGATAGGGATGAAACCTATGTCAATGGAGAATGTGTAGGACACTTGCCTGACTCACGCAACACACTCATGCGATTGCATGGGATCTGACGTGTGGATTATCTGTAATAGCAGCAAGAACATTAATTTCCCCACTTTTGCCATCATTTGTTTCCTTCTGTTACGTTGTCTAGGTGTTACACTACCACTTTCACATAACTGGTTGAAGAAGTTGATAAATATTGGCCGAGATAGTTGACGTCTATTGGGATATCTTGTTGCACACACCATACCGGAACAAACTGCATTCTTCCTACACTCTCCATACACCATGAGCATGTCGACTTGTCTACAGTGGTAAATCCCATCGTCTGCAAACGACCTACTGCTTGGACTGTCATACACTAACTGATTAATAAGTCGCAATGCACTCAAGAGGCACACAAGGATGCTGTAAGTAAACATAACATTGTACCCACCTTCTACACATGTTGAATGGCACGAGAAAGTGTCAGCATGGAAATTTTTCAAACTACAAAATCTCGCAAATGACTTGGACTAGAAGCTTGCAACAAACACCAGCGACATTGTAATTTACCCTACTTTCTGAGTGTTAATATCATTAGGCATTGTTCCATCTAAAAAGTGTATGTCTGCACAAAAAATATACTTTCTAAATATTATAACAATCAATTTATTGGCTGATAATATGAGTCTCTGACTACAAATTCATTCTGTAAAAACCTAACATCAATAGTACTTTCAATTTCAGGAATACTTGTGATGTAAATTTTACATTGTTCGCCCTATACATATGCAACAATTACACACTTCATAGTAAATAGCACTACACACTTAATAGAGACATAATCGATTGTATTACAGAAACAGTAACAATTATTACTGTGATAGGAAATGTCTCAAATTAACTGAAAAGATCATTACAACCATTGTCTGCCCCCGGTAGCTGAGTGGTCAGCGCGGCAGAATGTCAATCCCAATGATCTGGGTTCGATTCCCGGGTGCGTCGGAGATTTTTTCCAGTCAGGGACAGGGTGTTGTGTTGTCCTCATCATCATCATTTCATCCCCACCGATGCGCAAGTCGCCGAAGTGGGGTCAAATTGAAAGACTTGCACCCGGCGAACGGTCTACCCGACAGGAGGCCCTAGTCACACGACATTACAACCATTGGGCGGATTTTCTACAATAAATTACCACACAGGATGAACAGCATTGCAAGATCACATCTTTTCAGAAATTAATGAAGAGGGTATTTAGTGTCCTGTATATAACTTAAAAGAATACCTAGAAACTAAACACTAGACAAGATCTCTGACACACAAGAAATTATTAAGACATTTGTTTATCCATAAAACCAGGAAGCATAAGTAGACAATATATATACTTTCTCATCATATAAGAATGGCCCTGTTGTTGCTTGCACTATTTTTGTTTGGTACAGGTGCCTTGCATGGGCATGATGCTACATAATGAGGCTCCCTTCAAGTAGGTATTCGTGATTAGTCAGTGCATGGTGTACACTACAAAAGTGAAATGTTGAACATGCACATTGTGAAAATGTGAGTATGAGTGTGTGAAAGCATGTGGATATCAGAGTATGATAGTTAACGTTTTTATCTCATTCAAGTTAAGTCAAGGAGGTCATGGACTGGTACTGCATATTCGTCTAAGGATGATTAAATTAATTTTTGGCTTAATGAAATATGTATGTGTGTGTTATGTTATTTGCATAGATATATCTGCGGTCGTGTATGTCCTGACTAAGTCTATAAAATGGAAATTATCTCTAATTGAATTATTGAAGAAACAACAAAATAAACGTTAACATGATGTCAGTTTGCTTAACCCAGTACTAAACCGTATAAGTGAGGTAATCAGATAAAATCCTTGATACAAACATTTGAGTATAGAAATTAATAGGAAGGACAAAGTCTATTAATGGCAAAAGCAAATTTCGTAACAGTTGTTCATGTTCAATTTTGTATGGTATACTAAAGAGAAGTGAAACACATTTCAAAACGTTGGCATTTGTTTAATTGAGAATGTATATACATACAAACACATCAAACAATATTTATAAGAGAATACATATAGCCCATTCACCTTATGCTTTATCTTGCATATAAATATATAGTTGCAGCTGTATTTAGTCTTTCATTTTTATATTACTACCAGTTTCATGGCACTAGGAGCCACATCTTCGGGTGAACATATAATTAAAACATTAGAGGTAAGAAGTTTGGAACTTGGTACTCAACATTTTATCTCTGTCAGAATGAAACACAGCTAAAAGACAGTGTGTCATTGAATAAAAAATGCTGGAAGTGGCACCATTCACCATTTTGGATTCGATTCCAAGCATCCTACTGGTTTATTCAATGATATAATGCCTTTTAGTGAGGTTTTATTTTGACGGACAACAAATATTGGGTACCAAGTTCCGTGCATTTTGGCTCTAATGTTTCAGTTATTGTTCACCTGAAGATGTGGCTCTAAGTGCCATGAAACATATAGTGATCTAAAAATAAACAACCAAATACAACTGCAGCCATTTATTAATACCCAAGAATATTGTTCAGAGCTGTGGTTGCCCTATCTATGAGGTTGTTTGCTTATCCATTATATTTTTTTCCCATATTCAGCAAGCAGCATCAAACATAATTACATTTTTCTCCTTCAATAGAGCTGACTTTTTCACTTAATAAAATTTTATTTAATGAAATTGGTACATCAATTTATGTTCTTATTTGTACACAGCATAGCCATCGGCTCCATTCAGTTATTGTAAAACGTAAATCAGTTATCGCTTTCAGGTATCTGGCATCTCTCATAGACGAACATTCAATGGAAAAACACATCTGAGTCATTATGGAACAATCAAAGTTTGTCACAAAAGCAAGGTAAAATAATAAAATAAAGACTAAGAATAAACAAAAGTACTAAATCTACAACTATAACATGAGTGAGAGTGACGGAAAAAGGTTGACTTCAGATGTTAATAGATGATGGCATACAGCAACCAACACCAACATTAAAACTTTCTTCCCAAGAAACCTTGATTGTGACATCCTATTTCATTCCATTCTGTTCCATGTTATCGATGGCATGTTTGAATGCCACCATTTGAATACAATGGTCTATTCCACTCAAAAGGTGTCACAGAGGAAAAAAATTTGATGAATAATTTTTCTGTAGAAGAAAAATTTACTTGAATGCAGACTGCTTTGGGTTTCCTATAAAACTCTAGATTTCTCGCAGTACTAGCCTTGTGAAGGAGTTTGACCTTCGAGATTCTGTACAAACAGCTTCAAATTAAACATCACTATACCTAGTTTAGTTCTCTGTGTGTCCATACTTGTCGAAATGCTGCTTTGTTAGAATGCTGGTCAGTCCAGTGGCTGTTACAGTTGTCAGTAAACTCACATTTCACAATGAAGAGCTTTTCTGCATGGACGGGTGTGCCCTCGCAAGGCACAGATACATCTGCTGGCTATATCTAACCCAATACTGGATCAAAAATTGTGTATATTGGCTGCATAACGTGTGAAAACAAATACATCATTATTAATTTTCTGAAGGGACAGTCGTAGGGAAGGATTTCTGTAAAGCAATCGGCAATGGCTTTTTTTATTTATCATATCATAGAAGTAGGGACTCATAAATGATAAACATATACCTACCTGAACCAATATACATTGAATAAGGCCTGTTCTTCAACTAAAACCGAGTATAAAAGGAGGTATATTCCAAAGTATTTTAGACACAGCAGCAAGGTTAAAGAACTCAGCAGAGGCAGCCTATATTGACTAGATGTTGTAGTAAGCCAGTAGTATGTAAACGTTTCCTGTGCCATCTATGGTTAACATTAGTCATGTTATGAATAATCCAGAAATTGTGTAACATATTTCCTCTACAAAATCTTAGATACCAACACTGAGTTAAATGTTTTCATAAGCTCTACCAATCTATTTGGCTGACTTGCCACTGACATTCCACTTATGCATAATTACTGGTATGAAGAGGTTTAAACGATCTGCAGTGTTCCTCATGTTCTCTCAGTCCATCTAGGGTGGCTGCCTTGGTCAGCTTTTCTGCTGTTTCATTTCCAGGAATGCAGCCATTGTTGCACAATGTTCTGTAGTTGTGAGCTTTAATACAGGGTTCATGATGTCATATGGCACTGGATTGTTGTTTTGTCCACTGCAGAAATATCTTAATAAATCAAGCACCAATCTAGAATCAGAGGATATTGATCTGATCCTCCAGATGATAATTGATTTTCAGAAGTGCCTATTGTATAGACATAGACTCAGCTGTCATAATACATTTTCCTTAGGTGGTATGAATTTACCTCTCATCCGAGTAAATACAAACACATCGATCTTTGTTCTCTGAAGTGTCCTTGTACATAATCCTCTTGTTTCTATAGCTGGAGAGATACTCGTTCAAAATGTAATCATATGAGTATAAATAGTTAAACTCCAAGCCAAATGAAACTTGTACCTCTAATATGCTGATTTGGCAGTGTGAATCATATTCGACTAGTCATAATGTAAAATTGTTATTCTGACAAATGGAGTAGTTGCTGCATGTACCAAACCGCAAGGGGGAAGAGCTTTCTGTAGCAGTATATGGTTGTAGAGCACTAGCACATGTTGTAGAATATAGAGAAACTAGTCCATTTAACAAAAACATTTATCTGAATGATCAGCACTTGTTATGGTTTAGATTTCCAGTTCAGTATAAAAAAACTGCAAGTTGTGTTATGCCCAGAATTTGCTTGTGAATACCCAGATGATTACTGTTTATTATGAATATCTCTCTAAATAACTTGTACATTCTTGTAGTATTTGGTCTTCTATTAACTGTGAAAATTTCGCAGTTTATTTGCAAAATAGGTTTGCTTTGAGTAAGAGCGTGTTAGTCCAAGCTACATTCATTGTCTCTAGACACACTCTGTGCTAATGTTAGTAACTGGTGTAAATTATGATTCTAATTTATTCTACATGTGTATCTTTTATTTTATTTCTGTGGTATATTTGTTTGCTTGTTTTTATCATATATTGCTTGTTTTATAACTCATGTTTCAATAATTGTGATTTTGATTGAGAATTTTGTCCATATTTACAACAGATTGAACTTATGTCTTCAGTGCTCATGCATTTTGGGAACAGGTGCAGGATCTTAAATCTCCTATAAAGCTTCTACAAAATTTGGTAATTGTTGCTAACATTGCAGGTGCCTCATATGCAGCAATAATATGGAATTGAGCAATGTTCACTTTTCGCAATCCTCCAATTTGACCATAGGGCAGGGCTGAAAGGAAAGTTTATGGTGCTCAGTTAGGCTTAGATTGCAGTTTGAGAGACTGAGACTGAATTTGGGTGTGATTATTATGTTGTTTTTTTCATTATCATTCGTGTGTGCAGTATGCCATCCATGAAATGGGGCATTCTGAAACTAAAGCTATTGTTTGATTTCGTCTTTGTAGAGAGGGGTTTTGTGTGTACCAGGTTTTCATGAAGTTAGCTAGGAAAATGTACAGCTTGATAGTTAAGTGGGTGCCTGTTTCTTCTTTAATTTTTTGTTGGTTTTTCCCTTTTGTTTTTGGTTGGCTGGGTGAGGTTTTCTTTGTTGTGTTGGGTTAGTTTGGGGGGGGGGGGGTGTTTGGTTGGGTTGTTGGGGTATATTGTTTGTGTGCTTGTTGTGTTGGGAGAGGGTGGTTCATTTGGGCTGGAGTATTCTATGTATGGCATTGTATTCTGTTATTTTGCATGTTGTTATGGTTTGAACCTTTGTATAATGGTGCTTTAAGTGAGTTAGTTTAGTACTATTCATTTTTTATTTTTTATCTTTTGCGTGTTTATGTGTAACAGCCTCAACCTCTTACTGACTTGAAATTCATGTCAGTTAAGTTTATTTTTTTAATGAATGAATTATCTTATAATTAAAATGTGTTTTATTTCAGTTTGATGTTTTCCTCTTTTAAGTTGTGTATATAAAGAGTGATTATATTTAAAGTTTCACTTGCACAACACTGTATAAAAAGAGCCACTACCCAGTATGAATCCAAATTTGATTGAAATATCGGGGAAACGTTAAGGAAACAAAAAAATTTAAAGAATATTTTCAAAATATATGACAATAAATGTATCATAGAGTTAATTGACTCAGTTATAAATGACAGGTGACTCATAATATGGTGACTATGGTGTGAGTTGCATATTTAACCAAATGTACTGTGCGATGTGCATGACTCCACACGTTTGCAATTCGACAGTTTTGGCACTCTTAGTTAGGTAAATCCATCCACCATGGCAAGGTCACACAACACTGGACTGGAAAAATCTGTTTTTAATTGTCCTGAGGGCAAACACTACACAAAGAGCAACAATGAAATCTGTTGTGAGAGTGGCACAAAACAAGTTCAGTATGCTGTCCATCGTTACCCAGTCTTGGGATTAACGTTCAGAATAAGTTGTGCAATTAGCCTTCAGTTCAGCTACATTTGTATCTGGAACACTGAATACAGCATCTTTGAGATAACGCCATAGCCATAAGTAATATGGATTAAGATCAAATGATCTGAATAGCCAGGCTGTAAGAATATCTTCTTCTGCTATTCCTTCAACGTTTTTCCCGCGTGTCTGCAGGGTCCTCTATATGGATCCGTTGTCTCCATTTCGCTCTATCGCGGACTGCATCTGGATGGATGTTCACGTATTTAAGGTCTTTATGAAGTGTATCAGCCCAACATTGTTTAGGTCGTCCTTTGGATCCACTGCCGACGACTTCAAGTGTGTATTCCGCCTTGGCAATAGTCATCACCGGCCAGTAAAACAGGCCCAAACTATCGAAGACGACTCTCACGCATCTTGTATTGGATCTGTGCAACACCAAATGCTGTCATTAGAAACGTGATCTAACTTAGTGAGGCTAGCTGGCCACCTCAGCACCTTCGTTTCCATTACACTTAGGCAGCACTCTGTCTCATCTGTAGTTGGCCAGCACTCACAATCACACAAGGTGACTGGTCGGATGACAGTGCAATAGATTGTTGATTTTAAATTATCTTTCATACTGTGGCCGCAGGTGACTCCTGTTGTTGTTCGCGACTTCATCCAGGTTGCCTGAGTTCTGGTGTTGACCTCTTCGGTGAGTTAGCTGTCAATGGTGATCATGGAACCAAGGTACTTAAACTTACTCACACGAGTCAGATCTTCACCATTAATCGTGATGGTTCCCATTTCATGTCTGTCTGATGTCATGTACTCGGTTTTCTTCAAATTAAGACGCAAACAGTGTTGCACCAACTCGTCACTCCATTCTTGAGTTAAGCTCTGCAGATCAAGCTTGTTTTCTGCTGCCAGCATCATATCGTCAGCATAAAGGAGGGTCCATGGTAATAGCCAGTGCAGGTAACTGTCACGATGCCCATTACGAGAATGAACAGAAGTGGTGATAATGCAGAACCTTGATGGACGCCAACTGTCATGGGAAAGTCCTTGGATAGTCCTGAGGTTGTATGGGCATAGCTTCTGGCTGTGCATAAAGTAACTGCACCCAGTTAATACGCTGCTCTGGGACATCATGCTGTTGAAGTGCAAGCCAGATGAGACTGTGTGGCACCCAATCAAAGGCCTTTTCGAGATCCAGGAATGCTAGATGCAGCAGCTTGGCTTTCCCGTGATGTTTCTCGACTAAGAGTCTCGCAGCATGAAACGCAACAGTTGTGCCACAGTTCTTCACAAATCCAGCTTAGTTTCTGGAAATTTGTATGATCTCACAGATCCTTTGGTCCAGAACACACTCAAAGATTTTCATGATGTGGCAGAGAAGTCAAATTGGACGGTAGTTTGTATACTCAGCGGGATTTCCCTTTGTCTTTAAGATAGGCACGGTGATGCTCTGCTGCTAGTCAGTTGGTGTTTGTCTCTGGTCGGTGATCTTGTTGAAGAGTTCCGTTAACCATTTGGCTGTCTTCCAATGATGAGAAACACCACAACTCTGCTGGAAGGTCAACTGGGCCAGTGGCTTTCCCAGGCTTCATTTTCCTCAAAGCAGTCTTGACCTCTTCTCTTAGGGCCCTTCATGAGCATGGCCGGTGGGTATTGGTGGATGGGGGACATGACAGCTCATAATTCTAGCACTTCCAAAATGCATCTGCAGCAGCTTCTTCACTGTCTGTTAAATGTGCAGAAGAGTGTCATCTTGCATAAATGACCCTCCTCACACATCTACTACACTGTTGAAGGGGTGGAATGACGCTGCTGCAAAAAAGATTCTCATAGTATTTACCAGTGATGGTACAGGTAAACAGGATGCACAGGATCTATCTCCTCGAAAAAATATGGCCCTACAAGAAATTGTGCCATCAACCTGCACCGCACCTTTGCAGAATGAAGAGGAATTTGATCAAATGCAAGCCGATTTTCCATTGCATATATTCCAGTTATATGTATTGAAATATCCTTGGAGGTGGAAATGGGCTTGTCTGCACACAGAATGTCTCATGGCATTCATTGTCTGCTTCCATATGAACAAGAATTTCTAGAGCAAACGTTTGTCTTTCCGGCAAATCAGCATGAAGCAACTCCTGAGCATGGGTAATTTCTTTCGGATAACAATGCAGGATGTTTTGCAGAACTTTATGCACTATGCTCACAGATATGTCCAAAGTTTGGTTAATTCCCTGTGCATGGTATGTCTGCACATCATCGCTCGACCCCTCCTGCTAAGCTGTGGCCACATCTTATATTTGTCGGATCAAGGATTTTCCTCTCCCTGCCACATAGCATTTGAAAAGAACCTGTCTTTCCGAATTTCGGAATCATTTTCTCCAGACCCTTGTCAGACATAAGGCCAATATCTTATTTCATAGCTTTGGGTGTCCGGTGCTTCTGCAGAGTTACTGGCACACAGTCGTTGTTCTTGTAAAAGAGCTCTACCAGCAACACATGATCCAGCATTGAGGCAGTCATGTCGGTTATCTCGGATGCAAACTGCGAAATAGCCACGTACCCCACGGACACCTGTCCGACGTTTTTAAACTGAAACCCAGATTATAATCACGCTGTAGCTGAACTAATTTTGTCAGTGCTATGTTCTCTTAGTTTTTCTGATTTTTTGGTTAGATGTGTAGTGGGATTTCTGTTAGAGTTTTTCTTTTGGTGTTAGCGTGTAAAGTTGAGCTGTATGGATGAACTTACAGTAGGTTGTCAATACTGTGCTTCATTAGTTTTTGAGAGTTTGCGTTAGGTGACTAGTGCGATTTCTTAAGATTTCTTTTGTATTAGTGTGCCTAGTTGGGCTATCAAGATCAATCTTGGTAATCGAAACCGCGCCTCGTTAGTTTTGGTGTTTTTTAATTCGGTGTGTATTGCCCTTTTGTAGAATTTCTGTACTGATATGTCTTTTGTCAGCCATCAGTTGTCGATTCGGTGGTATGTTACTTTTCGCGATTTTCACTATATCTCATCTCTGTCACATTAACATTTTGTATACACTACGTGATCAAAAGTATCCGGACACCCCCCCAAAACATACGTTTTCTCATATTAGGTGCATTGTGCTGCCACCTACTCCCAGGTACTCCATATCAGTGACCTCAGTAGTCATTAGACATCGTGAGAGAGCAGGAAGGTGCGCTCCACAGAACTCACGGACTTCGAACGTGGTCAGATGATTGGGCGTCACTTGTGTCACACGCCTGTACGCGAGATTTCCACACTCCTAAACATCCCTAGGTCTACTGTTTCCGATGTGATAGTGAAGTAGAAACGTGAAGGGACGCGTACAGTACAAAAGCGTACAGGCCGACCTCATCTCTTGACTGACAGAGACCGCCGACAGTTGAAGAGGTCGTAATGTGTAATAGGCAGACATCTATCCCGACCACCACACAGGAATTCCAAACTGCATCAGGATTCTCTGCAGGTACTACGACAGCTAGGCAGGAGGTGAGAATACTTGGATTTCATGGTCGAACAGCTGCTCATAAGCCACACATCATGCCAGTAAATGCCAAAAGACGCCTCGCTTGATGTATGAAGAATAAACTTTGGACGATTGAACAGTGAAAAAACGTTGTGTGGAGTGACGAATCAAGGTATACAATGTGGCGATCCGATTGCAGGGTGTGGGTATGGCGAATGCCCGGTGAACGTCATCTGCCAGCTTGTGTAGTGCCAACAGTAAAATTCGGAGGCGGTGATGTTATAGTGTGGTCGTGTTTTTCATGGAGGGGGCTTGCACCCTTTGTTGTTTTGTGTGGCACTATCACAGCACAGATCCACATTGATGTTTTCAGCACCTTCTTGCTTCCCACTATTGAAGAGCGATTCGGGGATGGCGATTGCATCTTTCAACACGATTGAGCACCTGTTCATAAAGTACGGCCTGTGGCGGAGTGGTTACACTACAATAACATCCCTGTAATGGACTGCCTGCACAGAGTCCTCACCTGAATCCTAGAGAACACCTTTGGGATGTTTTAGAACGCCAGCTTCGTGCTAGGCCTCACCGACCGACATCGATACCTCTCCTTAGTGCAGCACTCCGTGAAGAATGGGCTGTCATTCCCCAAGAAACCTTCCAGTACCTGATTGAATGTATGCCTGCGAGAGTGGAAGCTGTCATCGAGGCTAAGGGTGGGCCAACACCATATTGAATTCCAGCATTACCGATGGGGGGGGGGGGGGGGGGGCGGGTGCCACGAACTTGTAAGTCATTTTCAGCCAGGTGTCTGGATACTTTTGATCACAGGTGTATTTTACAGTTACTGTGATTTCCCAGTTGCTCTCTTAGGAGTTAGATTGGGCCCTCCCAAAACCTCATTTTCTCGTGGTTATCCTATTGGTGATTAATTTGATTTGATTTTAACAGGGAAGCTAAAACAGCTTACATCTAACCCGCCACTCGCCTTCACCGAAATTAAGTTTATTGTGCGGTATCGCTTCCTGTATATCTGGTAAAGCCCTTAAATAGTGCAAGGAGTCGCTCTCCCAGTTTTTTGTTAGACACAATTTCTTCAGATCTAGTTGTCCTGAAGATTATGTATCTTTTACTGTCCAATGACATGCATTCGAAGATTAGGTGTTGTGCAGTTTCTTCACCCTCATCGCAGATCTTACATTTAGGGTCCTATTCCGTTATACCCATTGTGTGTAGGTGTTTTTTGAAATTCCATGGCCAGTCATCAGTTCAGTCATGAGTTTTATCTCTTTCCTGTTCAATCCCAGGAATACAGAGCTTCTTGTAAAACATGGCTTGGGCATCATTACCTTACCATGTTTTCGTTTATGGACCTTGGTCCAATATCGTATGTGCTGTTTCCTAAGCCAGTTCTGTAGTTCTAATTTGATCATAGCCTTGGTGATTGTCAGGACAGTTTCCGGTCCAATAAATGGAGTTGTTGCCCCCATCCTAGCCAATCTGTCAGCTTGTTCATTAGCCACAGGTCCCTGAGTGGCCAGGAACCCACATTATGTTTACTCTGTTGCTTCCCCCTAGATCCACCAGAGCCCTGTGGCATTCTGCAACAATCTTAGATCTCGTTGCAGTAGCTCCCAGTGATTTCAGAGCTTCTTGGCTGTCTGAACAGATTTAGATGCTACGGTCCTTGTAGCACCTACGCATATTCTCCTCCACACATGCCCTGATTGCAGTAATTTCAGCTTGGAATACAAAGGTCTGTTTTCCTAGAGAGATAATGCCCTCCAGTCTTGGCTGAACCACGTACATTCCTGCCCAACGCCTTGGTCTATTTTCGACCCATCAGTGAACGAAACGATGTCCCCAGTATGGTGTCGAACTGTTTTTCTCGCTGCTCCCTGCTTCCAATTATTATATTGTAAGGTTTGTCGAAGCAGTTGGGAGTAATTATATAATCGGCAGGCATTTTCCTAGCCACACCTACAGCTAACTCACTCACTATGTTAGTGTGTGATTCTGGATAACCGAATGAGACCCAGTTTTTGCCAGTTTTAAGTCTGTGTGCCCCAGCTGCTGCCTCCATCTTGACCCAAAGGTGTAGTGGAGGCATGTCTAGCATGGCTTCCATTCCAGCGGTTGGTGTGCTGCTAATTCCGCCTGTTATGGCTAAGCAGGCCAGTCTCTGCACCTTAGCAAGCTCCTTACTTGCAACCAAGTGTTCTACCTTCTTCCACCACACTACGGCCCCGTAGGAAATCCTAGGTCTGCCCACTGTGGTGTATATACAGCCCATACCACTGGGGCTTAGGCCCCAGTTTTTGCCAGAAGCCCTTCCAGTACTCACTAGAGTACTTTTTGCCTTGGAGCAGATACTATTAATGTGAGGGGTCCTCGTTAGCTTCTCATCTAAGGTTACCCCTTCATATTTCACTATTCCCTTCACAGGTAGAGTTTCATCGAAGAGCTTTAGATTCCAACTTGAGTGTTGAATATGTCTCTTCATAAATGGCACCACAACAGTCTTCTTAGGATTAACCCTGCATCTACATCTACACTTATAACCCGCAAGCCACCCAACGGTGTGTGGCGGAGGACAATTTATGTGCCACTGTTATTACCTCCCTTTCCTGTTACAGTCGCGTATGGTTCGCGGGAAGAACGACTGCCGGAAAGCCTCCGTGCGGGCTCGAATCTCTCTAATTTTACATTCATGATCTCCTCGGGAGGTATAAGTAGGGAGAAGCAATATATTCGATACCTCATCCAGAAACGCACCCTCTCGAAACCTGGACAGCAAGCTACACCGCGTTGCAGAGCGCCTCTCTTGCAGAGTCTGTCACTTGAGTTTGCTAAACATCTCCGTAACGCTATCACGCTTACCAAATAACCCTGTGACGAAACGCACCGCTCTTCTTTGGATCTTGTCTATCTGCTCTGTCAACCTGACCTGGTATGGATCCCACACTGATGAGCAATATTCGAGTATAGGTCGAACGAGTGTTTTGTAAACCACCTCCTTTGTTGATGGACTACATCTTCTAAGGACTCTCCCAATGAACCTCAACCTGGCACCTGCCTTACCAACAATTAATTTTGTATGATCATTCCACTTCAAATTATTCCGTATGCATACTCCCAGATATTTTACAGAAGTAACTACTACCAGTGTTTGTTCCACTATCATATAATCATATAATAAAGGATCCTTCTTTCGATGTATTCGCAATACATTACATTTATCTATGTTAAGGGTCAGTTGCCTCTCCCTGCGCGAAGTGCTTATCCGCTGCAGATCTTCCTGCATTTCGCTGCAATTTTCTAATGCTGCAACGTCTCTGTATACTACAGCATCATCCGCGAAAAGCCGCGTGGAACATCTGACACCATCTACTAGGTCATTTATATATATTGTGAAAAGCAATGGTCCCATAACACTCCCCTATGGCAGGCCAGAGGTTACTTTAACGTCTGTAGACGTCTCTCCATTGAGAACAACATGTTGTGTTCTGTTTGCTAAAAACTCTTCAATCCAGCTACACAGCTGGTCTGATATTCCGTAGGCTCTTACTTTGTTTATCAGGCGACAGTGCGGAACTGTATCGGACGCCTTCCGGGAGTCGAGGAAAATGGCATCTACCTGGGAGCGTGTATCTAGTATTTTCTGGGTCTCATGAACAAATAAAGCGAGTTGGGTCCCACACGATCGCTATTTCTGGAATCCATGTCGATTCCTACAGAGTAGATTCTGGGTTTCCAGAAATGACTGGACACGTGAGCAAAAAACATGTTCTAAAATTCTACAACAGATTGATGTCAGAGATATAGGCGTATAGTTTTGTGCATCTGCTCGACGACCCTTCTTGAAAACTGGAACTACCTGTGCTCTTTTCCAATCATTTGGAACCTTACATTCCTCTAGAGACTTGCAGTACATGGCTGTTAGAAGGGGGGCAAATTCTTTCATGTACTCTGTGTAGAATCGAGTTGGTATCCCATCAGGTCCAGTGGACTTTCCTCTGTTGAGTGATTTCAGTTGCTTTTCTATTTCTTGGACACTTATTTCAATGTCAGCCATTTCAGATCCTGTTTAATGCACCAATTTTGTACAATGGCCAAACCTCCTTGTGCCTATATTTGTTACTGAGAATTCGCGCGATTGTATACTTTGTGTGCTGTGGTAACACATATGAGCATTGATATTGGTCGCCATTTTAAATTGCTGTACGTTGCATACTTGGGAATGGTACAGCATCATTGGCCAAAGGTAGTGAGTGGTATTGTGGGCCCTGCTTTATGACACAGTTTGGGAATGGCTTTATTAAGCAAGGCATAGTCTTAGTTCATTATTAACTTCCAAACCTTAGTTCACACTCATAATAACACACTATATGTTGATGCACTTATCATAGCTTATGGCAGCTTTAGTGCTGTATGCCTTCCACTGGAGTTTATGATTGATGTGAGGTTCAATTTCTCATGTGTTTACAATGGTAGTTTGTATGGCACAAATTTCGTGGTTTTCTTTAGACAAACCCTACGTCTCATAAGCAGCCTAATGAAGAATGATAAATATGAGGAAGTAGACATTAGTTTGTAAGAAACATTGGATCATACATGATCACTGCTAAATAGTATCTATTGGTTTATCTTTCTGTATGAAACGAAAATATTTCAGAAAATAAAATATTTCAATACGAACTATCTACTTTTTCACTCCAACATCAATATCTGTTCAATGAATGTAAGTAAAATATGAAGGTTTTTATTTTTATTAAGTTTATTTTGTGAAATATAAAGTGTGTAAAATTTAATTAGAATTACTTAGCAGCATACATTTCTTTTAAGAATAACGAATTGCAAATGCATTCTCATATTTCTTCATTCAAAACATGTAAAGGAACTAGGAGAAGAAAATATTGCATCTAATTTATTAGTTATGGTTTCTATCAGATATGCAAAAAATATTTTTGTTAATGACTAGTTTCAAATATTTTGTTCATTCTCAAACCATTACTTATATTAATAGATACAATGTTACTAACAAAACATAAACTACAACTTCTTCCGTCATCTTGTGTAACCTTTCTGGTTGAATTTAGTTCTGTCACAGGTTTTCATCAGATCTATCTTTTTCTTCTTGTAGGCACAAGTGTCCTGCAATGACTGACAGGGCATGTATTTACGTTAATTTCAAAATTGTGATGTATCAGTCTCAGAAACTAAATATATTTGCAACTCTGATGGAAACTTTAATTTATAAATTACAAATATATTGACTTGCTGATACCAATACCAACAAAGTGTTAGAATTGTGTAAATATTACCTGTGTTTGTCAGTTTGCGTAGTTTATTTTGTTGAACCAATTAGGAAACTCATTTGAATCTTAATCTCTGCCACAATTCACTTTCAGGTATCACACTAAGAGAAACATAAAGACACTAGCATAATTTTGGTACACTTCAGTTTCGAATGGAATTGTGGGCTGAAGGGCTTTTTAAATTGTGGCATCATCTTCATGAAGGTGATTGCTGTCAGAGGAAGAACAAAAATAAAATTGGTGTAAAGTATTAATAATAGTTTGAGCTACATCATTAGATTTAAATCCTTACAATGTTACCTTATCCAATCATACACACAAGCACACAAAGACACACACATGCACACACACACACACACACACACACACACACACACACACACACACACACAGAGTGAGAGAGAGAGAAAGGGGGGGGGGGGTAGAGAGACTATTCAGTTTGTGAAACTTAGGTGAAATAATTGCAAATAAATACTGCTCATATGTCTACCGTAAAAGGAGATAAATCTGGTTGTTTTTATAAACAACATGTTGTCCAAATTTTATTTTATGTTCACATTTGGTAGAGAAATCTGTATTTAGTTCATTGCCATATACAGTAATGTTCCAGCATGTCTGTTCATGATGAAAGCAAACTATAAAGAATTTTCAATGTTTTCATCAGAAACTGAGTATTTTTTAGTTTTTATTGTGTATCGGGCCGAACCTCTTGCTGATTTGGAATTTCATGTCAGGTAAGTTTCATTCCTAAATGACTGTACTATCTTATGATAAATGTGTGGATTTTCAGTTTGATGTTTTTCACTTTTCAGTTTTGTATATAAAGGATGATTATAATTAAAGTTTCAGTTGCATAACACTGTATAGAAAGAGTCACTACCCAGAGTGACTCGAATTTTGATTGAAATATTATCAAAGAATGGGGAAACTTAAGGAAACAAAAAAATTTAAAGAATATTTTGTCAATAGATGACACTGAAAGCATAATAGCGTTAATTGATTCAGTTACAGACGACAAGTGACTCATAATATGATGGCTATGGTATGAGTTGTGTATTAAATCAAATGTGCTGTGCAATGTGCATGACTCCACAAGTTTGCAATTCGACAGTTTTGGCACTCTTAGTTAGGTAAATCCATCCACCATGGCAAGATCATACCAAACAGGATCGGAAAAATCTGTTTTTAATTGTCCTGAGGGCAAAAAATGCATAAAGAGCAACAATAAAATCTGTTGTAAGACTGGCACCAGACAAGTTCAGTATGTCGCCCATCCTTACCCAGCATAACTTGAACTCAAGAAACAATACGTTTCATAACTGATTGGACTGTCATGGGAATAATGTTCAGAATAAGTTGCGCAGTTGGCCTTCAGTTCAGCTACTTTTGTAGCTGGAACACTAAATACAGCATCTTTGAGATAGCCCCACAGCCAGAAGTAATATGGATTAAGATCAGGTGATCTGAATGGCCGGGCTGTAGGGATATTGACAGCTGTTAATTCCAGCATTTTCAAAATGCATCTGCAGCAGCTGCTTCACTGCCTGTTAAAAGTGTGGAAGAGTGTCATCTAGACTCTGTAAGGAACATTTTAAAGTAATAAAAATTAGGCTAAAAACATTCTACTCTGCTCTATCGGCTTAATACCTGCATACATGGTGACTTATACAGGGTGTTACAAAAAGGTACGGCCAAACGTTCAGGAAACATTCCTCACACACAAAGAAAGAAAATGTGTTATGTGGACATGTGTCCGGAAACGCTTACTTTCCATGTTAGAGCTCATTTTATTACTTCTCTTCAAATCACATTAATCATGGGATGGAAACACACAGAAACAGAACGTATCAGCGTGACTTCAAACACTTTGTTACAGGAAATGTTCAAAATGTTCTCCGTTAGCGAGGATACATGCATCCACCCTCCGTCACATGGAATCCCTGATGCGCTGATGCAGCCCTGGAGAATGGCGTATTGTATCACAGCCGTCCACAATACGAGCACGAAGAGTCTCTACATTTGGTACCAGGGTTGCGTAGACAAGAGCTTTCAAATGCCCCCATATATGAAAGTCAAGAGGGTTGAGGTCAGGAGAGCGTGGAGGCCATGGAATTGGTCCGTCTCTACCAATCCATCGGTCACTGAATCTGTTGTTGAGAAGCGTACGAACACTTCGACTGAAATGTGCAGGAGCTCCATCATGTACGAACCACATGTTGTGTCGTACTTGTAAAGGCACATGTTCTAGCAGCACAGGTAGAGTATCCCGTATGAAATCATGATAAGGTGCTCCATTGAGCGTAGGTGGAAGGACATGGGGCCCAATGAAGACACCACCAACAATGCCTGCCCAAACGTTCACAGAAAATCTGTGTTGATGACGTGATTGCTCAATTGCGTGCGGATTCTCGTCAGCCCACGCATGTTGACTGTGAAAATTTACAATTTGATCACGTTGGAATGAAGCCTCATCCGTAAAGAGAACACTTGCACTGAAATGAGGATTGACACATTGTTAGATGAACCATTCCCAGAAGTGTACTCGTGGAGGCCAATCAGCTGCTGATAGTGCCTGCACATACTGTACGTGGTACGGAAACAGCTGGTTCTCCCGTAGCACTCTCCATACAGTGACGTGGTCAACGTTACATTGTACAGCAGCAGCTTCTCTGATGCTGACGTTAGGGTTATCATGAACTGCACGAAGAATTGCCTCGTCCATTGCAGGTGTCCTCCTCGTTCTAAGTCTTCCCCAGTCGCGAGTCATAGGCTAGAATGTTCCGTGCTCCCTAAGACACCGATCAATTGCTTCGGACGTCTTCCTGTCGGGACACCTTCGTTCTGGAAATTTGTCTCGATACAAACGTACCGCGCCACGGCTATTGCCCCGTGTTAATCCATACATCAAATGGGCATCTGCCAACTCCGCATTTGTAAACATTGCACTGACTGCAAAACCACGTTCGTGATGAACCCTAACCTGTTGATGCTACGTACTGATGTGCTTGATGCTAGTAGTGTAGAGCAGTGAGTCGCATGTCAACACAAGCACCGAAGTCAACATTACCTTCCTTCAATTGGGCCAACTGGCGGTGAATCGAGGAAGTACAGCACATACTGACGAAACTAAAATGAGCTCTAACATGCAATTAAGCGTTTCCGGACACATGTCCACATAAAATCTTTTCTTTATTTGTGAGTGAGAAATGTTTCCTGAAAGTTTGGCCGTACCTTTTTGTAACACCCTGTATACATTGAAGTGACAAAAGTCATGGGATACCAATATGCGCAGATGGCGACATTTTCGCGTGCGCAAGATATAGAAGGGCAGTGCATTGGCGGAGCTGTCATTTGTCTCAGGTGATTCATGTGGAAATATTTCCGACGTGATTATGGCCCCACGATGGGACTTAATGGACTGTGGTCGCGAAATAGTAATTGGAGCTAGACACATGGCGAAATTCCATTTCGAAAGTCGTTAGGCAGTTCCATTTCTGAGACCCACAGTGTTAACATACTGCCTAGAATACCAAATTTCAGGCATTAGCACCGACGGCATTCACGTAACGACTGAGAGCAGCAGTGTTTGCATAGAGTTGTCAGTGCTAACAGAAAAGCTACACTGCATGAAATAACTGCAGAAATCAACATGGGACGTCGGACGAACGTATCCGTTAGGATAATGCAGCGAAATGTGGAATTAATGGCAATAGATGACCGACGCGAATGCCTTTGTTGACAGCACGACATCGGCTGCAGTGCCTCTTCTGGACTCCTGACCGTATTAGATGGCCCTGGGCAATGAGACCTGATTTCAGTTGGTAACAGTTGATGGTAGGGTTCGAGAGTGACGCAGACCCCACGAAGTCAAGGACCCAGGTTGTCAACAAGGCACTGAGCAAGCTGATGGTGACTCCTGTTGTGGGATGTGTTTACGTGCAGTGGACTTGTTCCTCTTGTCCAACTGAATCGATTATTGACTGTAAATGGTTATGGTCGGCTACTTGGAGGCCATTTGCAGCCAGTCATGGAGTTCATCTTTTATGGATGACAACGCACCATGTCATCAGTCACAACTGTTCGCAATTGGTTCGAAGAACATTCTGGACAATTCAAACGTATGATTTGGCCAGCCAGATCGCCCAACATGAATCCCATCAAACTTTTATGGGACTAATCGAGAGGTCAGTTCGTGCACAAAACCCTTCACCGGTAATACTTCCGCGGTTATGAACGGCTGTATAGGCAGCACGGCTCAATATTTCTGCAGGGGACTTTCAGTGACTTGTTGAGTCCACGACACGTCGAGTTGCAGCATTACGCCGGGGAAAACGAGGTGCGACGTAACATTGGGAGGTATCCAATGACTTTTGTTACCCCAGTGTAGATATTAGTGTTAATGGTGAAGACAAATACCGTAAATTGCTAAAACTGAAAAACGTCCCATTGCCTGATGGAATCCCAATCAGATTCTATACAGTACTTGCAACTGAGCTAACCCCATTCAAACTTTATTATACCATAGACTTCTCAAACAAAGAAACTGTCCCAAGTTGTTGGAAGAAAGCACTGGTCACACCCGTCTGCAGATAGTTTTGCAGAAGTGATTCACAGTACTATCGTCCCATATCGTACACATCCAAGTATTGTGGAATCTTGGAACATCTTCTGAGCTCAGTTGTATTAACGTATTTCGAACAGAATGATCTCCTTTATGCCAACAAGTACGGATTTAGAAAACAATTGAATTAAAAAAAATTAAAATTCCGGCGCAAAAGTGCGTAGCACACCGCTAGAGGAACCAGACCAATATGGCCCGTCTTCACGTTATCAATCTCGTTTGGAAGGCAAAATACACTGAAAAAACGCAACACTAAAAAACAATTAATATAGAGTGATGAAATTTGGGGAATACATTTGTCTAGGCAACATATTTAAGTGAACTTTGAACATAGCTGCTAAGGTTCAGTGACCGTGTCAGAATTATATTGTAACAAAGAAGCCCTCGGTCACAAATATTGAGTCAAAATTGACCTGGTTTCGACGCTACTATGAGCGTCGTCTTCAGAATTAGACTAACTGTACTAAAACATTAGGTATATAGTACATAAATAAAATTAAAGTTTGTACTGACTCGAAAAGATGCAGTACTTACAAGTCACATATTAAATGATGGCCTCATTCTCAACGAACAGCTGCAGCTGCGAAATAAAAACTTTTTTGACTGTATAAAGCCATTGCTTGATCTTTGATTCAGATTTCCTCATGCAGTTTACTGAAATGTTGTTTTCCTGTCACATCTTTGCTGTTTTATTGTATGTCATAACTAACGTTTTTACGTTACAAAATGTATCTCTATTTAAAGCAGATAAATATGTAACTTCATCCTGTTATTATTAATGCTTACGTTATGCCTGAATCAGCTGCATCACATTTTCATGTGTCTAATTTTGAATGTACAGTAGCCTAGTTGTTTCTGTGGCTACCAGATGGCGCTCGTAGCAACACCATGTTTACTTGCCCACACTTTCTAAAGTGGGCACCTCAGTCTTGTTGCAACCCTTGTCCACAGTACGAGCAGCCCTTAGCGGCTCGCCATCTGACAAGTGCTCATGACGTCGCCTTTCCGGCTGAGATCTTTTTTTAATATGTGTCTTGTAAGTACTGCATCTTTTCGAATCAGTACAAACTTTAATTTTATTAATGTACTATATACCTAATGTTTTAGTACAATTAGTCTAGTAGCGTCGAAACCAGGTCAATTTTGACTCAATATTTGTGACTGAGGGCTTATTTGTTACAATATAATATTTAAGTGATTAACATTGCAAGATCACAGGCTAATGTAAGCGCGAGATAAACCATTGCAAATGTAAAATGATGGTACATCAATAACCGGTGTAAGCGCCAGAATGTTGAATGCAAGTCTGCACACGTGCATGTTTCGTGTTGTACAGGCCCCGGATGTCACTTTGTAGGATGGAATTCCTGCCTGTTGCACTTGGCTGATCAGTTTACGGACGGTTAATGCTGGTTGTGGCTGACGCTGGACTTGTCGTCTGATGATGTCTCGTATGTGTAAGATTGGAGACAGATTTAGCGATCGAGCAGACCGAGGCAGAATTCGACACTCTGCAGATCATGTCTGGTTGCAAGAGCAGTATGGGCGAGGGTTAACCGGTTGGAAAACACTCCCTAGAATCCGTTCATGAATGGCAGCACAACAGGTCGAATCACCAGATCCAGTAGTGCTGGAGGGAACTGACACCATGAATCCTACAGGGCTACCTATAAATTCGCAAGAGTACGAGGGGGTGGAGATCTCTTCTGAACAGCACGTTCCAAGGCATCCCATATATGCGCAATAATGTTCATGTCTGGGGAGTTTGCTAGCCAGTGGAAGTGTTGAAACAGAGAAAAGTGTTCCTGGAGCCACTCTGCAGTAATTCTGGACATGGGGGTGTCTCATTGTCCTGCCGAAATTGCCAAAGTCTGTCGGAAAGCACAATGGACATGAATGGATGTAGATGATCAGACAGGACGCTTACGTACATGTCACCTCTCAGAGTCGTATTTAGACGTATCAGGGGTCCCTTATCAGTCCAACTACACACACCCCACACCATTACAGAGCCTCCACCAACTTGAACCGTCCCCTGCTGACATGCAGGGTCATGGATTCATGAGGTTGCTCCGTACCCGCACGCGTCCATCCGTTCGATATAATTTGAAACGAGACTCGTCCGACCAAGCAACATGTTTCCAGTCATCAACAGTCCAATGTCGGTGTTGATGGACCCAGACTAGGCGGTCATGAAGGGTGCACGAGTGGGCTACGAAAGCCCATATCGATTATGTTTCGTTGAATGTTTCGCACTGTGACACGTGATGATGGTCCAGCATTGAATGAAATCTGTAGCAATTTGCGGAAGGGTTGCAAGTCTGTCACGTTGAAAGATTCTCTTCAGGCGTCGTTGCGTTCTTGCGGTATCTTTTTCCGGCCTCAGCGATGTCGGAGATTTGATGTTTTACCAGATTTGTGATATTCACGGTACACTAGTGAAAGATTCGATGGAACGCGTATTTTATAAACTACTTGTTTGGGGCCAAATCACATTTCCTTAAGATCCATCCAATAACTCTCAGCCCGGCAACTGCTGTTCCTATAACTGATTTTTCAAGGTAATTCCACTGTAGGTCACAGCGAACGGTCATTCTTAGATATTTTACGATTGCTACTGTTCCAGTAATTTATGCAAATCATGCAATAGAACAACAAAGGCTCTCTCTATTTATGCGCAATGCGATACGTTGTTTTACATTGAGGGACAGCTGTCAGTCCTTGCATCAGTCGGCGATGCGCTGCAGCTCTTCCTACATTTCGCTTCAGTTTTCTGGCCGTGTAACTTTCCTACAACACAAAAGAACTTTACATTTTCAAAAATTCTTGCAAAGAAACGATGCAACTTTTTCCTTCGAACCTTATACTGTTAATAAAGTATCTCTGGAAATTTGTTTTATACTTTGCAAACAGTTGATATGTGCCTCTCGAGCCACACAACAAACGCCGAGACGATTATCATACTCTTCCCAAACCTCGTGCAACATTTCACTGTGTTGTGTTGTGCAGCTATGGCAATCCTTGCCATAGCTACAGCACGGATTGTGGCAGGAGTGGAAGGAACTTTTCGTCTTCCACACAACGCAATAAAAGAATCACAGCACATGATGGTGATAGCCACTTGCTTCACGTGTCATCATCAGCAACTGCACAGCAGAGTCATTACCCAGGAAGATGTTGTTCATGTGTTCCTCTGCAGCCAGATGAAAGTGGTCCACCATTTTGTTACAAGATGAAATTGTTGGTGTTTTGTTGCACAGTTGAGACAGAAGCCACAAAGACAGCATGTCAAGGTAGCAAGTGCATGTGACGGTTTTCTCCACGAGAAAGAACGGATCGTAAGTCTTCTCCCTCGACACTGCACGGAACATATTGACCTTTGGCGAATCACGATCATTTCGAAGGAGAAATACGGGTTTTTTGTTGCCCAAAGTGCCGATGAAATTTACCATTAGTGTGAAACGTTGCGTCCTCACTAAAAATTAATGTCTTTGACGCGTCGTTGATATTGTCCAATTTCTTCAACATCTCTGTGCAGAATTCAGGTCCTGGAGTGAGTTCCTCAACCAACTGTAATCTGTACAGTTTCATGTGCAAGCATTTACGCAGGATTTTGGAAGGTCGTTTGCGGAAGCTGAAGTTTACGACTTGCTCGATGTCTTGACGTTTATTGACTTCATTGGAACGCTGCTCGAATCCATCAACATTTTGCTTCGACGCAGGAGGTCGATCAGGACTATTGCCATTGCAAACTGTTTGCACCTGTCATAAACGGAGACTGCTGGGTGGCACTGACGAAAGTGTGAGTGAAATGCTCGTGAACAGCAGTTACGGACTCCCTCTCTTGCTTAATGAAGTACACGGCAGGGCTGTTGTTGTGTAGTTGCCATTTTCTGCACTAGCACACTCTGGTGGCGGCAGCCTGCAATAAAAGAATTATACCCGTACGTAAGAAAACTGCTGAAGATTATTAACGGGTTAAAATATGACCGGAGTAAATTACACTGTTGTCTGAATTTTTGCAAGTCTAAAGTTCTTTTGCATTCATCCTTTACAGCAGCATCATGTGCGAACAGCTTCACGGAGCTTCCGACATTGTCCAGTAATTACACTAACAGCATTATCTTTGAGTATTCACGAAGTGACATTTACAATTGTCTGTTTCGTCCCGTCGATTCAAGTCAAAACTCTGCATACAGATTAATTCACATATGTTTGAACACGGAACTTCGTTAATTTTAAAATCTTTAGGAGAGACATTGCAAGATCAGAAGTAGGTCTACTGTATTTTCATTTATAAACAAGTAGTTCACATTTTTACATAGTTATTTTGATATCTCAGCCCTATTTATAGTAGAACTCTTGTCACTGAGACAGTTAATAGAGCCATTCATACACACAAATGAAGAAAGGAATGTTTTCATGGCGAATTGTAGATTTGGAGGACATCTATGTTTGTAGACGTAGCGCAAGAGGATCCTTTTTTTGCACCACACCCAGGCATAATGCAGGTAGATCCACCTCTGAACCCTAACCAGGACCTAATCTGAACTGTGGGGGCCTGTCCCGTGATAAACAAAACACACACACACACACACACCGAAAAATAGCGCAACCGGGCTAGGTGTTAACAATTGAATTGCATCTACAAGCCGATGTATAATGCGTGACCCTTCGACCATAGATACTAATAGACTGGGCAAGCAGTGCAGCGGCTATACATCTGGCGTGGTTGCAACATAGAATCACGTGACTGTTGGCAGACTGTCGGCAGGAGTTAAAGGCAGCATTCTGATTCCTGATTTCACTTCCAGTATTTCTCAGTGGATTTCCTGCTAACGTCACCACATTAAATGTAGCTTATGTAAACACAGCTAGAAGTGATAAATTATTGCGTAACCACTGTACAAATTTAGTTTTACAGCCATTACTTCACAATGAACTTTGTGGACTGCTGAAACACTTTCGATGTTCGGCAATATATTCGCCGCGAATATTTCAGTGTTACCAATTATGAGATGCATTCTCTACTGACAATACGCGTTATGCACTGCATAAAATGTAAATATTGCGTGTGTGTGTTTTAGTGCCTTGGTTGTAGAAAGTGTTATAGACTTCATAAATCGGCATAAACAACGAAACCTGCAACGTAAACACACGTGTTCACATCGAATGTAACGAACTCAGTTGTGTCGTTCACCCACAAAACGTAAAGCAGTTTCATTTGAAAGCTCTTTTTTGGTTTAAACAGTTTGTTTCGTAGATGTATCAAATAAGATATCTACAAAATCAGTACCTACTTACATGAATACTTGTTCCACAGATCATGAGTACGATACTTCACAATGATGTGTCAGTTTAATGAAAGGTAGACCTATCACTACATGACAGTTCTTCCAATCACTTATTTATACCTAAAAAATCGTCTACTGAGTAGGAGCTGTCATTCATAGATTCTTTTAGTTTGATTTTAAATGCTGGTTGGCTATCTGTCAGGCTTTTAATGCTTTTTGGTAAATGATCAAAGATTTTTGTAGCAGCATATTATTTATCCCATACATTACAGCTTATTATCTGGAAACTAACATAGGCCATACAACTACCTTTTTGCAAATGGTATTCAGTATTTGTTTCTGATATTCGTATGTTTTGTAACTGGGAAGTATAAAATAAAACTAAACCCTGATGAGAAATCAAACCCCTAACTTGTTTTTGCAAATTGTTCTTTAAAATAATACCAGCATAATTCACCCCTTTTTGTACCAAAGTCAGATTTAATCCAGGATAGTAAAAATCATCCTTTCTTCTTGTGTAGTAGCAATGCACATTGCCATTGCTTTTGGAGTGGGAAGGGTTATTGGTAATAAATATATATATATATATATATCTCTCACACACCCACACACACACAATATGTATATATAGGTGTGTATGTGCGGATGGATATGTGTGTGTGTGTGTGTGTGTGTGTGTGTGTGTGTGTGTGTATACCTGTCCTTTTTTCCCCCCTAAGGTAAGTCTTTCCGCTCCTGGGATTGGAATGACTCCTTACCCTCTCCCTTAAAACCCACATCCTTTCGTCTTTTCCTCTCTTTCCCTCTTTCGTGACGAAGCAACCGTTGGTTGCGAAAGCTTGAATTTTGTGTGTATGTTTGTGTTTGTTTGTGTGTCTATCGACATGCCAGCGCTTTCGTTTGGTAAGTCACATCATCTCAAAGTGCTTCGAACAGATGCGTGTGTGCGCAGTAGGTTTGAAATCTTTTCGTTTCACTGCCTGTATCCACATCTGCCTGCGCCCTTCATCCTTTGGAAACCTATACGAAAGAGAAAAAGCAGCTTTGTAGCTTACCATTTCAAGAAATATATACGATTGCAACGTGCGCCTGGAAACACACACAGCACTTCAAACCGCCAATTTACGTAACTGTGGCGTTCTGGGTAAGGATATGATACACACAATAGTTTATCAGTATTCAAGAAATGCCGCTAAATTATACTAATAATACTTACACGTGAAATTTAATGTTACTTCCCTTCACAAAACGCTCGGTACAACCATAAGCACAACAGGATACCACCATTGTTTTGCCAATAGTCACGTGGTATAGCAGTAGAGATGTTGGTGCCACGAAATATACGTCATGACCAGTCTACCAATATCTATGGTCGAAGGCGTGACCAGAAGTGACGTCATGATCACCTCAACAGAAGTGTCGCCATCTTTGTTCTTTACAATATATAGAAGCTCTGAAAGCAAGTCTCTCTCTAAGATAGTGGATGTCTTGCATGTTGGAAAGGTACACCGTGAAAGTGGTTCTAATCATGAATCAAATTTTATACGCCAAACCGTTTTTTACACTGTACTTGTAGCCTGTTCCGAAAGGAAACACCCCTGCATTCATCTCCTGTTTCAGTGTTGTCAAATTGTTCAAATGGCTCTGAGCACTATGCGACTTAACTTCTGAGGTCGTCAGTCGCCTAGAACTTGGAACTAATTAAACCTAACTAACCAAAAAAGGACATCACACACATCCATGCCCGAGGCAGGATTCGAACCTGCGACCGTAGCGCTCGCTCGGTTCCAGACTGTAGCGCCTAGAACCGCACGGTCACTCCGGCCGGCTCAGTGTTGTCGTCCAGTTCAGTGCACGATGTGTCAGACATTGGGTTAGCTCGCTCTAAATATAGAACATGTGAAGCAAGGCTGACACAGGTACGAACACCAGTAAGATCGCTTAAGTGACTAATGAAAGCAACCAGCTGACTGCGAGATATTAAATCTGTCCAGTTGCCTCCTAAAGAGAATGAACTAACTTCGCGTCCCTAACGCATTGGTGTTTGCAATGCTGGCCCATCTTACCACACTTGTAGCACATGAATACAGAATGTGGCGGCTATTGCGACAGGAGATTCTGAGTTCAGCTCCCTCTTTACTCAATGCTGAGGTGGAGACATCCTTCTATACTACAGCAAGAATCAGCTCATCGGCCGACTTCATTTTTCCATCTCCCAGTGCCAAGTCATTACCCTATCATAGCTTAGCAGCAAGTGTTCTTAATTATCTGAAACTTGGCTGTTTCTGCCAGAGCACGAATCTCGCCGGCCAATGGTGGCAGACATTCTGAGTTCCATCCAGTGCGAATTAGTAATAAGGTTAAATCAATGGTACGCTTGCAGCTTTCGTTATTATTAACCAACAGTATTTTGGCGTGACGAGCAAGCCAGGGGATTTCTCCCACTCCACGATACGAATATGAAGCTGATAAATAGGAGAGCTTAATATACTGTCACGCATGAAAAAGTGTCCGCTCTACGGAAAATAACACTATGAACCAACAGAAATGCTTTAATAAAATATTATCGGGTTTCAAGCCGCGTCAAGTGGTTAACTGGCCACGAGCTTTTGGCAGTGATCTCCTCTACCATTGTCAAGTGGTTGACTGTCGTGTGAATGCCGCTGCCGTGCTTATATGACAGTGACGTCATTGGTGCCGAGTCCCACCAACACCGACTCAAAGGAAGGCCTCGGTGCTTGTTCGTGACGTCACGTCAGCTAGGCACGGCGAACGCCAGGTCTATTGCAGGCATACTCATAATCGTGGTGTCTCCCTCTCTGACACAGGAAAATGTGAACCTATTGGCGGTAGTTGACCAACACACATTGTTCTGAGAGATTTCTGCAATCAATTAATTGTGCAATTCATTACACTTCTTAGCAAATAGTGTACTCCTGAACTTAAATTTCCACCTGTTTTAAGGATTGACATACAAAAACAACTTCATGCTCCAGCAGCAACAGAATTCGTGCTTCTTTACCTTATTTGCAAAATCTGAGGAAGTTACTGGGTTGCTTTTACAAGAAACTGTGAACATAATGGTGCTCTTCTTTCGGTATCTTGGTTGACTATGGGGTGAGGAGCACTGAATGTTAATGAAATATCTTGCGATTGTACACGTTGGGGGAGGGGGTGGGGGACAGAAGAAGAGGCAAAAGAGAGATACTTGTTTTATCAAATAAAATTTTTTAATCTTATAAAGTTTCTCCGTTCAGTTGCAAGAGGGACATATTTATCTTTTCTAATGTGCATTTTTAAAAAAGTTTAAGCTCAACAGTATTTTCGGTGTATGAAGCTATTTTGTTTCCTGTTTAGAATTCCTTTCGTTGAAAACGACTGTAATCTAATGACTGGCAACAGCTGGACATTTACACATGTAAATTAGTTCACATTTCCAGTGACGATTTATCTTTTCTAATGTGCACTTTTAAAAAGTTTAAGCTCATCAGCATTTTCGATGTATGAAGCTATTTTGTTTCCTGTTTAGAATTCCTTTCGTTGAAAACGACTGTAATCTAATGACTGGCAACAGTTGGACATTTACACATGTAAATTAGTTCACATTTCCAGTGACGATGCCAAACGAAAATAAATAAATAAATAAAAGAAACGAGTTAATTGTAAGGGGGTTGGGGTAAGTTTCGATAACAAAATGGATCAAGTAAATATAGTTACTTGAATGTAAAATTTCCGAAGCTTGCAATGGGGCAAAGCATCTTCTCATATTGATCTACGTTTGTTTCGACAGGATTCAGTAATACAGAACTATGATCTTCATTTGTAGCTTTACGATAGTAAGAAAATCTTTCATCTAAATAAAACTGCAGAATCCAAAACAATACCAAACATTTTGTCCAAAAATAAGAGATTTATAGTGATAAGCACGCCCAGGCGTTTCTGCCTGCAACAGACCTGGCGTTCGCCGCGCCTAGCTGACGTGACGTCACTAACAAGCACCGAGGCCTTCCTTTGAGTCGGTTGGTCTCACACCATATAGGGCAATGTTGCGATGGCGTGACCGTCGTGCCCGCTTCAACTTCCTAATCACAGGATCCCAGGCAAAACTCAGCTGCAATCCACCCTCTTTATTGAGTACTACGCTATCCCAGACCGCGTTGGTTCGTTTAATAATAGAAGTATCCTTGAATACAATTCGGTATCTCTTTTCCAGTGCATGCTTCGCCACAATTGATTTTTCGGGATGCATAGACGGAAACACCTTTCATGTTCCCTGCGGCGCTGTTCAATAGTACAGACACTCTGACCTGCATATAATTGCCCACACGCTCCCGGTATTTTGTGGATTCCAAGTGTTCTGAGGCCTGTATCGTCTTTCACAGGCCTCAATAGCAGCCGGGTCTTTGCTGGAGGCCTGAAGACTGTAAGGATTTTATGTTTCCTCAGGAGCCGGCTATCCTTCCCTGTTATTGAGCCACAAAGCGATAAAAATGCAATCTTCTTCGTGTCTTCTTCGGAGGCCTTCTGCTTTCGCGGCTTACATGAAACTGCTTGCAACATTTGTTTGTTGTAACTGGTTTCCTTGAAAACGTAGCGTAAGTGGCTCAGTTCCCTTTGCAGGTTTTCGGTGTCTGAGGCGGTTTCAGATCGATGTACCAAGGTCCTCAGAGCAGACCGTTCCTGTACTGGGTTGTGGCAGCTGGTGAAGTACCGATCCATATGGCTGGGCTTGCGATAAACGCTGTGACCGAGACACCTATTGGGTTTACAGCGCACAAGGATGTCCAGGAACGGCTATGAACCGCCCTTCTCTACTTCCATCGTGAACTTTAGGTGGTCTTGGATGTTGATGATGTGTTCCAGGACTCTTACAGCTTTTCATGTCCATGAGGCCATAGGACGAAGGCATCGTCGACGTAGCGACAAAAATAAGTAGGCTTTGCAGGGGATGTGTCCCAGGCAATGTCCTTAAAATGCTGCCGGCCGGAGTGGCCGAGCGGTTAAGGGCGCTACAGTCTGGAACCGCGCGACCGCTACGGTCGCAGGTTCGAATCCTGCCTCGGGCATGGATGTGTGTGATGTCCTTAGGTTAGTTAGGTTTAAGTAGTTCTAAGTTCTAGGGGACTGATGACCACAGCAGTTAAGTCCCATAGTGCTCAGAGCCATTTGAACCATTTTGAACCTTAAAATGCTCCGTAAACCGGTTGGCTACAACTGGAGCTAATGGGCTCCCCATCGCGATGCTGCCCGTCTGGTTGAAATATTCTCCACCATGTAAAAAGTACGACGATGTCAGAGCGTATTTAAGTAAATCAAGGTTGGTTTCGTCAAAGACCTGGGACTATAGAGTCTGTGATGGGCACACATGTGAATGGGGGCACCACATCAAAACTGACCATAATATTCCCTTCACCGAGGTGTAGACGATTAATTCGATTGATGAAGTTCGTCGTATTTTTATATGATGTTCACAATGTCCAACGTGCGTCAAGAGGAAGCTGGCCAAATGTTTTGCAAATATACAGGTCGGCGAACCGATGGTGTTCACTACAGACCTTAAAGGTTTATCCTTCTACACACCTCTGGCAGACTGTAGAACGTGGATAGCCTGGGTGCCTGAGGGAGGAGGTTTCTAATAACTCTTCCAACGACGACCGTTTGAGTACAGCCCAGGATCCTGTGATTAGTGAATCAAAGCGAGTATGGCGGTCGCGCCATCAAAACATTGCCATATATGGTGCGGGGCTAGGCGCTAATGACGACACTGACGGCGGCTCGGCTATATAAGCGCGGCAGCGGCAATCACACGACTTGACAATGCCAAAGGAGATCTCTGCCAAAAGCTCGTGGGCAGTTAACCACTTGACTTGGCTTGAAACCTGCGAATATTTTATTAATGGACATCACCTCAAGAGCATGCATTTGCACAACGGAAATGCTTGTTTCAAAAATTTAAACGGAACGTCATCCCATAGTGTGGCCGCTGAACCATGGTTCTCACACTGACCTCTGGAAAGCGATATCTATCTAGATTATTTTCTGTCTAAAAGGATTCTTCGAACAATGTTGTTTTTCCGGAGGTTAGCCATCCCTATAAACCACCTAGACTACAGGGGATGGGGGATGTGAGTGCTGTGTCGGCTACCTGAGGTTGAAACTCAGTCCAGGACTAACAAGCTTACAACCTTGCTTGTTCCCTTTTAAGAAACCTATCTTTTGTCAATCAGTTCGAAGAGTTTCAACTCTGCAGGACTCTCACAATAATAAAAGAGAAATGAAAAGAAGGCAACAAACAGGACAGTCACTGGTGGACGAGATCTTGTCCACTGCACTACAGAACTGTTTGTGATCGTGTTTCCAAGTTACTGCTATGTTAGTGACAATTTGTGAACAGTGACCAAGAGAGCCACGGAAATGAAAACACCGCAACGCATCACAACGAGACTGCCACGCCATAAGAACGAAGATGATCACAATATTTACGAAAAGACTATGTAACATCAGTATGACCTAATTGTAAAGTTGTTTTTGTAATACCATTTAGCCTGAAGATAAGGTTTAACCCTCGAAACATGTCGCTAAATATATAAGTAATACAATAGTTGACAAACAACTGATAGCGGTAATTTAAAAAATCTTTACATATTTCTTGAGACAGTCACGGTTGAAAAATAGTCAAAATGGCGTCAAAATCTTTTAAATTGCGCCGAATTATTTTCTTGGCGTATTGTTTGGGACTGTGGGTGGTCCATTCTCGGAAGTGTTGCCAGAGTGGGGTCGTGGTTCGATGATAAATCATTTATAATGACCGGTTGAGGGTAAGTTCCGAATCCTTTGGTGATAACAATATCTAATACATCTGGGTGTTGGTGGCTAGGAGATCGACTATGATCTGGTTCGAGTTGTCCCCAAATCATCAAGTCTAATGCCTGTTCTAGGCGATGAAGTTCCAGCCTCTCGTGTTGGTAAATCCCATCGTCCACGCCCGACCTACTACTTGTACTGTCACACAGTAACTGACTAGCAAGTCGCAATGCACTCAAGGAGCACACAAGCACAGTGTAGCACCTAGCAACTGCACGAGCTGAATGCCTCAAACAATAATCGGTGTCGAAACTTTTCAAACTACGGTATCTCGTAAATGACTCACACTAGAATCCTACAACAAACATCATTGACATTCTAATTTACCATACTATTAGTTTGTTAATGTCAATAGTCACAGTTCTATTTTTTTTAAAGTGCATGTTTGCACACAAAAATTTCTTATTATTACAGTTTGTTGACTGGCTAACATTACGAGTCCCTGATTACCAATCCATTATGTGAAAATCCCCCCGTCAATAGCACTTTCCATTTCCGCAATACTTGCAGTGCAAGTTTTAGGTAATTTACGCTGTGTATTGTCTGTCATTCGACAACAAAATTAAAAATATGAAAGAACTTTTATTGAATGCTGAGGAAACAGTACTAATAACTCTTAGGTAACAAAGATCAAATTTATTTTACAAAAAGAAATCATAAAAGAAAGCATGTTTCACATATGCGTGTTGCACATTTCTCATGGTCCTTCACTGTTGTCTCGTAGCAAACTAAGGTTCATGGACATCGGTAGCTGCATTGCGAATCGCTTCATAACATCCTCATGTTTGTTTGGTTGCATCTGATTCATCTTGGGAACTATTTGAAGGCACGTTAAGAGGTATGGACGAATTATCTGTATTAGAGGACGAGAGTGATGAAATTGCAGTTCTGGATGCGGGGGTAGAAGGAGGGTAGGACGGTGACGTAAGTATGTCATCGATAGTTTCAAGACACCTTCTTTTAAACTTACGCACTTGAACATCGGTCATTGACTCGAGATCTGGCAGCATACTTAATAAAAACATTTTCAAAGCCTCACTTCTCGGACTGGGACCGCTGCTCTGTTTAGTCGTAGCGAGTTTTGCTCTCTTGCCTCCTAGATATTCCGCAAAAGAGTTGTCAACTGTGTCGTGTCGTACGACATCTTTAGAAGCAGCGTGTTGTTCACTCGACGTTCTCTGTTCTTGAAGATTCACAACTGGTGTAATTGGAAGAAGCAGCGGTGAGGGTGTTGATTGTGAAGGACGAAGTGACGCTGGAGATGGCGACTTTTGTCCAGTGCCACTGTCTTCATTGTCGCTATTACCACTGTTTACACATCTTTCTTGTTTGAATATCTCGGGCGCGCTTGCTGGAGAAGCGGTAACTGACTTAATAAATGGAAGAGTAAACTGCATTGCTTCCGTCAGATAATATGGCTTCTTTCTTTTGAATGCAGAATCACCCAGGCCAGGTTTCAGGTGACGTACAAAGACAGCCCTCAAGTTCTTCCACCTTTCCTTGCATTCACCCACTAAAACAAAAGAAAAAAAAATCCCAAAAAAATTAAAATAGGACCGGCAATTGTTGTTAAACAAAGAAATACATGTAATTATTATTTATGTAAAATATCTTACAAATGAAGGATACTAGCATTTAATAGCTTTCTTTTAGTTCTTTTCAGCTATTTAGTAACTGAAAGAATGTTTGTGCCTCTTTCCACTTCACTTCTGCAGAAAAAGGAAGGCTAGGATTTAAGGTGCCGTCGACGATGAGGTCATCAGATACGGAGTACAAACATGGATTGCGGAAGGACGGGGAAGGAAATCGACCAAGCCCTTTCAAAGGGAGCATCCTGGTATTTGCATCAAGAGTTTCGGAGCTCATGGAAAACCTAGACCAGCATGGCCAGGCGGGAATTTGAAATGCACTCCTCCAGAATACAAGTCCAGTGCCTACGACTCTTTTGCAGAACAGTCAGGGCGTTATAGCAGAAACTACAAAAATAATGTGGAGCGTTTTTAGACGAGAATACAAACGAGCATACGTAATAATCATTACAGCTGAACAATTACTGCTCAACGAGTGGCTCTTGGTCAGAAATACATTCGGAAAAGGCCATGCTTCTATGGCCTCAATTAGCATGAAAAATTTAGAACGTGTTGCATTTTGTGAACAACATAAAAATTCGACTAAAGAAAAACAAAAATTGAGCAGACCATGCAGTCTATGCGAGCAAAGTAGTGGGCGCTAAGCAAGTGTTCTGTAATCGAAGACATGACCAGTAAACACTGGTAAGTGACATGTTGGTTGTCCTCTGGAAATATACTGACTGACTGGCTGACTCATTGTCGTTCAGCCCACACTCCTTAGGACAGAAACATGAAAGTTGGAGAGAGTGTTGATCTTATAGTGTAGGCATCTTTTGAGAAGGGAGTTTTCGAAATTCCGCCACTAAGGGAGTAAAATAGGGGACGAAATATTTTTTTGAAAATATGTCGCTATTAAGGCAGTTTTGAAGCTAGAATTCGAAAATTGGTACTTGGTTTCACGATCAGACATGTTTCAGCGTTTTTGGAAACTGAACCCCGGGCGTGAAATAGCGGGTGACTTTTTTTTTTTTAACAAATCATTATTAAAGAACTACTAAAGCATTTTAAAGCTACATGTATGAAAACTGGTACAAATAAAAAATACGTGTTTCAGTGGTTTAGGAGGTACAAACCCCTAATAGGGTGAAATAATGGATGAAATATTTTGTGAAAATATCTGTTATTGAACACATTTTTTAAGCTGGATCTATCAAAATTTTCTCCGTTAGAAAAAAAAAATTATGCGTTTCAGTGTTTTTGGAAATTTAACTCCTAAGGGGGTGAAATAGGGTATGACTGATTCATTGACTCATCATCGCCTAGCGTTAACAGGTGAGGACAGGAACTTGAAATTCGCAGAGGGTGTTGATTTTATACTGCACGCACCGTTTAGTAAGGGATTTTTAGAAATTCCGCCTCTAAGAGGACGAAGTTGGGGATGAAAACTTATGTGAAAATATGTCGCTATTAAGGCAATTTTACAGCTAGAGCAACGGAAACTGGTATTTGGTTTCATGGTCAAAAACAAAAAAAGTTTTTGAAAATTCAACCACTAGGGGAGTGAAATGGTGGGTGCAAGCTTTTTTAAAAAGTAAGTAATTATTAAAAAACTACTAAACCAATTTTTAAAGCTACCTCTATGAAAACTGGTATTTGACTTCACGTTTACAAATAATAAAAACATATGTTTCGGTACTTTTGGAAATTCAGCCCATAAGGGGATGAAACAGGGGATGAAATGTTTTATGACTATATTTCATTACGAAAGTATTTTAAAAGTTAAATATAAGAAAATTTGTATTCGGCTTCTCAGTTAGAAACAAAAAATTAAGTACTTCAGTGTTTTTGGAAATTCAATCCCTAAGGGGGTCAAATAGGGCTTGACTGATTCACTTACTCTTCGTCGCCCAGCCCAGACCGCTAAGGATAGGAACATCAGGTGTAGATCTTATACTGTATAGTGTAGTAAGGAATTGTTCGTAACTCCACCCCTACGGGGATGAAGTAGGGGATGGAAGGTTTTTTGAAAATATGTCGTTAGTAACAAAATTTTGAAGCTACTACTACAAATATTGGTATTTGGTTTCTTGGTCAGAAGTAAAAAAAAAGTGCTTCAACAGTTTTGGAAATTTAAGCACTAGGAGGTAAAACAGTGGGTGAAAGTTTTTTTGAAAAAAAAATCTTTATTAACCCGTTAAGTTAACGATTTTTTTCCTCAAATATTGTTCCAGGAAATAATCTTTTTTTAATTAACGAAAAACACCCTATAATGAATGACGTTGCATATAGACATTTAAAGACAGCTTTTAAAGCTCAAAATAATGAGTTACAAAATTTTGAAAATCATCAATAATAAAATCCCGAGTATAGTCGTGCACTGGGCTTTGAATAAAATATCCGGGAAACTGAAGTCATTTTTTAGTTCCCGTGTAGCTATGAAGTCTAACCATGTATTTGAAAATGGTTTCCTGTGAACATAAATGTCAAAAGAGCTAGCTGTAGTTCAGTGCAAGTATTTATCTCGTACCACTGGCGAGCACCTATTACTCGACTGATGAACTGCCGTCACTTATATTCTTCTTCACTTTCTGAGTTGCTAAATTCATTATCAAATCAGGATCACTATTTTCCGAAAGCAGTGCGTAAAAAATAATACAGGAGAGAGGCTGAAAGAACGCGTTTTGTTTTCGAGTGTCCAAAGCTGCACACATTAAAGACCAGATCTAGTGGCAACCACCTCAACCGAAATGGGACAGCTGGGCTACAATTGCAGGACCAGATGCTGTCTAGTGGCCAAACACTTAACAATCAGTGCTGAAATGGATCCAAGTGGGGTTTTATGTTTTCAATGATCTATTCTTAAGTTGCCCGAATATACTCGGAATTTTGAGTTTCTATTAAAATAATGAAAACGAGATAACTCGGGGCTTTACGGTAAGGGGTTAAAGTACCACTAAAGCATATTTAAAGCTAAATCTATGAAAACTAGTATTCGACTGCTAAAGAGACTTGTGATAGGGAATGAAAAGTTTCTTCGGAAATATCACCACAAGAATTCGAAAGGCAAGATTAACGAAGACAGCCAACTCCAGTTACTAGAATCGCTTTTTGTTCAGAAGCACATTCGGAAAACACCGTTCTTCTAGGGCCCTAATTAGCGTGTAAAAGATGTTTGAAATTGTGAACAATATAAAAATCCAATTAAAGGAAAAAACTGTGCAAAAGGTGCAGTCTGCGCTAGCGAAACAGCGGGCGACGAGCTAGTATTTTATAACTGAAGACCTCGTCTGGAAACAATAGTAAAGCCGTCCTAGCACGGAGCGTGAGAACCCAAGTGGATGAGGAACTGGTGGCGTCACAACGTGGAATAAAGAATCTGGCATGTCAGATTTTTGCCTTGTGGAGAGGAACGTGGCCAATGAGATGCAATATCGTTTTACGTTTCAAGCAGAACACAGGAGCCGCCACGTTGTATGGTGGTTCAAAATGGTTCAAATGGCTCTGAGCACTATGGGACTTAACATCTGAGGTCATCAGTCCCCTAGAACTTAGAACTACTTAAACCTAACTAACCTAAGGACATCACACACATCCATGCCCGAGGCAGGATTCGAACCTGCGACCGCAGCATTCGCGCTGTATGGTGGTATACATCGTATTTGGTGGGGTTTCTTCCTCATAGAGTACGTGGTATGAATACAAGCTGTTTCAAAGCACCAGAAAATTGAGGAGCTCCCGACAACGCGTCGTTTTAGACACGGTATATTATAATAAAATGACAGGAAATTAGACTTCGATTTCCCAAAGCTGATGTTTTTAGTGTTATAGCTTGTGTTCTATGAAGGTATACCGTTTAAATGCTACGCCACAATGATGATTTACAAAAAACGCGTCTTTTTGGTACAATTTGCATATTAAATATCAAATAACGACATTTGTAGATACAGTCTTTCGGCAATGTACGACGTATACTGGGGCTCGATTGTCATGTCGAAGCCGTAACGGAAATGATAACGTCGTGAGCTAGTGACTTACGAAGAGAAAGGTAGCGGGTTGGCGTTCACCTCCTTCCAAGATTTTTTCTTCTAGAAGATTCTAGGCCTTTCTTATTCAATTAATAGAAGTAATATCTCAAAAGTCGATGTTATTTATTTTAAATAATGCATTTGCTGCAATTCTTGGTGCAAAGGTCGACGACTGGAATGGAATGTTCCCCAGCGGCTAGAAATCTTAAGATGATTCCTGGTCTATATCTGAAAGTAAACACAGACCACACACTTTTATGAAACATTCTGTAAAATATGTATATACACTGAAGCGCCAAAGAAACTGGTATAGGCGTGCGTACAAATACAGAGATATGCAAAACAGGCAGAATACAGCGCTGCGGTCGACAACGCCTATATAAGACAAGTGTCTGGCAGCAGCACAGTTGTTAGATCGGGTACTGCTGCTACAATGGCAGGTTATCAAAATTTAGGTGAGTTTGAGCGTGGTGTTGTAGTCGGCCCACGAACGATGGGACACGGGATTTCCGAGGTAGCGATAAACCCCATTCCTGTACCCTTGTTGACTGCACGACACAAAACTTCATGTCTCGCCTGGGCCCTTCTACACCGTCATTGTACTGTTGATGACTGGAAAAATGCTGCCTGGTCGGACGAGTGTCATGTCATTGTATCGAGTGGATGGGCGTGTACCGGTATGGAGACAAAGCCATGAATCTACAGACCCTGCATGTCAGCAGGGGAATGTTCAAGCTCGTGGAGGCTCTGTAATGGTGTGGGACGTGTGCAGTTGGAGTGATATGGGACCCCTGATACGTCTAGACATGGTTCTGACAGGTGACACGTACGTAAGTGTAATGTCTGATCACCTGCATCCATTCAGCGACACCCCATATGTACATAATTGCTACAGTGTGGCTCCAGGAACACTCTTCTGAGTTTAAGCGCTTCCGTTGGCCACCAAACTCCCCAGACATGAACATTATTGAGCATATCAGGGATGCCATGCAACGTGCTGTTCAAAAGAGATCTCCACCCTCTCTTACTCTTGCAGATTTATGGACAGCCCTTCAGGATCCCTGGTGTCAATTCCCTCTAGCACTACTTCAGACATTAGTCGAATCCATGCCACGTCGTGTTGCGGCACTTCTGAGTGCTCTCGGGGACTTACACGATATTAGCCAGGTGTAACAGTTTCTTTGGCTCTTCAGTGTACCTATCTCTGGCTTTATGGACTGGCTCACGTTTGTATCTTGCCAGTAAATATATTTTTCAATGATCATAAGTAGGTTCGAAAAAATTTCCTCTGCCATTCGAACGAAAATACGAAACGAATCTCAGTCTTCAAATCTATGTTATGAAGTGCATTATTTCATAGTGTTGGTAGTCATTGCGAACACCTTGGCGACCCCTGTTCATTAGTCTGGGTATTCTAACATTGGCCTCTCAATATATATATTCTCCACTGTCGTTTCTTGTTAACAATACCAGCTTACTCCCAAGGATTAGCAGCTTTCACTCTGTTAATACTTGGCAGAAATCCAATCAGCATTTGGATCGCACTTCCTTGACTCTTGTGCAGAAAGGTGTGCAGTATACTGCTGCATCCATTTTCAATAAGCTACAACAAAAATTCAACAATCTTAGCAGAAATCCACACGCTTTCAAATCGAAACTGAAGATTTTCCTCTTGGGTCACTTCTCCTGCTCTGTTGAGGAGTTCCTTGCAAAATTAAGCTGATTCCTGTGTTGTATTGCTGATTGCGTTTACATGAACTTATGGCTTGTCAGTTTTTGGGTTCGTGAACATTTTATTTTATATGTTATTACTTTTATGTTGTAATTTCATGTCCTGACACGTTCCATGACCTTGGAGATTTGCTCCTCAGTTTGGTCCTACGGAACTAGACTTGTAAAATAACAAAATAAAAACAGCGAAAATATGGATGTTATGCATGCGCAAACTGACATTAGACACTATACCTTAACTCTATTCAATTTAAAACCGAAAATGGGACAAAATTCAGTTAACTAAACGAAAAACTTCTGCTAATGTGTATCTCAGACCGTTGAACAGCATTATAGAATTCCTCTACCAGTAATACGCTGTTAAAGCCATCGATGTGCTCAGAATCCTCTTCGCATGACGAACAGAGTTACGCAGCCGTTTTACGCGCATCTGTTTTTGTAAATTAGCTGCGTAGTTTGTGATCCAAATAAAACCGACAGCGGACGCTGTAGAGCGCTGGGAACGCAAATCACATTTAAACAGCTCGTCCCGTGTGTCGGCGGCGCTCTCTCGCGTGAGGTTGGATGTCCCGTCCACGTCCGCGTCAACGTTAGCTGCCCCGTCCCCGGCTTAAGGGACGAGTTAGCTGTTCCGACAAACTGCGCAGTAAAGTTTCAATGAAAGTTCATAAATCTTTCAGGTTCATCCATCATAATTATTATATTCGGATAAGTCAATGTTTTCAAGTATTTCTGTAGTAACGACGTATTTTTAAAACCGCAAATTCTGGCTTCAGTTTTATCCTTAAAATACGTCAATAGTTAACATTGTTTTCCTACAAACTGAGTGTGCTTAACATGGGTTAGCAATGACTTACTACTGTTAAGGTGTTAGCCGAATTAACGAAACAATATTGTGAAACCTCTCAAAAATCAACATTTAAAAAATTCGAACTGTTGTAGTTTACTAAGATTTGCATTACCTTTGTTTTCAATAATAAAGCATAACAACCTCAAGAATTAATCTGGTTCAGCGCAATATAAAATTAATTTATTGTCGCCTTACTACATCACGTAAGCAATATTAAGGGTGGCCTTTGTCATTTCTGCCATCACACTGGCCGGCCGGTGTGGCTGAGCGCTATAGTCTGGAACCGCGCGACCGCTACGGTCGCAGGTTCTGATCCTGCATCGGGCATGGATGTGTGTGATGTCCTTAGGTTAGTTGGGTTTAAGTAGTTTTAAGTTCTAGGGGACTGATGACCTCAGGTGTTAAGTCCAAAAAAATGGTTCAAATGGCTCTGAGCACTATGGGACTTAACTACTGAGGTCATCAGTCCCCTAGAACTTAGAACTACTTAAACCTAACTAACCTAAGGACATCACACACATCCATGCCCGAGGCAGGATTCGAACCTGCGACCGCAGCGGTCACGCTGTTAAGTCCCATAGTGCTCAGAGCCATTTGAACCCTTTTGCCTTCACACTGTCACGAACCCTATAACACGGGATGCAATGTAACATTGTTATCTTACTTAAATAATTACTGACATTCACCTTATTAGCAACAACTTTGCGTTCACGAACATATTCAGGATCTTTATTTGAATCGTAGTTATCCACATCATCTTTGGTTTTGTAGAAATTTATCACTACTGGCAGTCGCGTTTTTGGCAGTTACCACTGTTTACATAGTGTGGGTGCGGGTAAAGCCCCGTGTGGGATAAAAACCCGCACGGAGTTTTTTAACCGAACGCCATTGATTCACGAGATGGCCACCAGGCGGAAGGTTTGTCTTATTGTTCCATATAAGTTCGTCCCTGCAGGTCGCTCCACAGGAGAGAAAATGAGATAAGTCTGTTTTATACTACTTACATGTAACTTTTCGGGTGTTTTACTCGGACACTGTGTAATGTAGGAGTTGAAAAGGAGAATCAACGAATCGCAGGTTCACACTACTGCATGCTTCACTTTCGCTTGGAAATAATTGTGCTAGCTGGTCCCCAAAATCAACAGCCGTACATCTGCCAGAAAATGGCGAAATGGGACAAATTCTTGCGGGTGTTTCAGTGTAAAATCCTCGCAGCTCCAACTATTCTTCAATGATAACCCCTGCAAAAGATGAAATTCAACACACATTGCTTGAGAGTATCTCATCTGAAGATGTAATTCCGCCGTCTAAAATAAATATTTTGGACAAACTTTCTGGGAAAATATTTAAATCTGTGCTTCTAACGTCGGTAGCCAATAAAGAACGGATGGAAGAAGAACGCATGGGAAAAGAAAAAATTGCTACTGAGAAGAAAAGACGTGACAAAGAAAGGGAAGAGCGTGTTATAGAAACAAAGAAAGGAAGGAAACAGATCAAGTAGCCAGTTGATTATTCTTGAGCGAGAATCAGAAAAAGAGCTTCGGACTTCATGGGAGAATCGGGGGACATAACAAAAAACACTATTTGCTAGGTACCTAGATGGCTTAGCCAGAGTAACCGAACTCTTTCAGGTTATCCTTCTAATCCTTCTTTCGTGGAGTAGAAACTACTTTTTTGTACAAGTATTTTTAAGCATCAAAGGGCGGATTAAAGGATGGCGGGTGCGATTGCCTCCCCCCCTCCCGCAGAGCTGAAACTAAATTAAAATCAAATGGTAATTTTTGTAATTTTCGCCAAAGTTAAGCTGCTCTTCAACGTTATTATCTACATATTACATTTCAGCGTCAAGCATTAATTATGAAACCGACATTGGTCTACATATTGGGACTAGGTCTTGAGAAAGAGTACTTGCCAAGATACTTCGAGATTAGTGGGAACCTCCGCATGAACATAAATTTCCATACTCTAATCACAATCGGAGCGTGGAATGTCAGATCCCTTAATCGGGCAGGTAGGTTAGAAAATTTAAAAAAGGAAATGGATTGGTTGAAGTTAGATATAGTGGGAATTAGTGAAGTTCGGTGGCAGGAGGAACAAGACTTCTGGTCAGGTGACTACAGGGTTATAAACACAAAATCAAATAGGGGTAATGCAGGAGTAGGTTTAATAATGAATAGGAAAATAGGAATGCGGGTAAGCTACTACAAACAGCATAGTGAACGCATTATTGTGGCCAAGATAGATACGAAGCCCACACCAACTACAGTAGTACAAGTTTATATGCCAAGTAGCTCTGCAGATGACGAAGAAATTGAAGAAATGTATGATGAAATGAAAGAAATTATTCAGATTGTGAAGGGAGACGAAAATTTAATAGTCATGGGTGACTGGAATTCGAGTGTAGGAAAAGGGAGAGAAGGAAACATAGTAGGTGAATATGGATTGGGGCTAAGAAATGAAAGAGGAAGCCGCCTGGTAGAATTTTGCACAGAGCACAACATAATCATAACTAACACTTGGTTTAAGAATCATGAAAGAAGGTTGTATACATGGAAGAACCCTGGAGATATTAAAAGGTATCAGATAGATTATATAATGGTAAGACAGAGATATAGGAACCAGGTTTTAAATTGTAAGACATTTCCAGGGGCAGATGTGGACTCTGACCACAATCTGTTGGTTATGACCTGTAGATTAAAACTGAAGAAACTGCAAAAAGGTGGGAACTTAAGGAGATGGGACCTGGATAAACTAAAAGAACCAGAGGTTGTACAGAGATTCAGGGAGAGCATAAGGGAGCAATTGACAGGAATGGGGGAAAGAAATACAGTAGAAGAAGAATGGGTAGCTTTGAGGGATGAAGTAGTGAAGGCAGCAGAGGATCAAGTAGGTAAAAAAACGAGGGCTAGTAGAAATCCTTGGGTAACAGAAGAAATATTGAATTTAATTGATGAAAGGAGAAAATATAAAAATGCAGTAAGTGAAACAGGCAAAAAGGAATACAAACGTCTCAAAAATGAGATCGACAGGAAATGCAAAATGGCTAAGCAGGGATGGCTAGAGGACAAATGTAAGGATGTAGAGGCCTATCTCACTAGGGGTAAGATAGATACCGCCTACAGGAAAATTAAAGAGACCTTTGGAGATAAGAGAACGACTTGTATAAATATCAAGAGCTCAGATGGAAACCCAGTTCTAAGCAAAGAAGGGAAAGCAGAAAGGTGGAAGGAGTGTATAGAGGGTCTATACAAGGGCGATGTACTTGAGGACAATATTATGGAAATGGAAGAGGATTTAGATGAAGATGAAATGGGAGATATGATACTGTGTGAAGAGTTTGACAGAGCACTGAAAGACCTGAGTCGAAACAAGGCCCCCGGAGTAGACAATATTCCATTGGAACTACTGACGGCCGTGGGAGAGCCAGTCCTGACAAAACTCTACCATCTGGTGAGCAAGATGTATGAAACAGGAGAAATACCCTCAGACTTCAAGAAGAATATAATAATTCCAATCCCAAAGAAAGGAGGTGTTGACAGATGTGAAAATTACCGAAAATTACCGAACTATCAGTTTAATAAGTCACAGCTGCAAAATACTAACACGAATTCTTTACAGACGAATGGAAAAACTAGTAGAAGCCAACCTCGGGGAAGATCAGTTTGGATTCCGTAGAAACACTGGAACACGTGAGGCAATACTGACCTTACGACTTATCTTAGAAGAAAGATTAAGGAAAGGCAAACCTACGTTTCTAGCATTTATAGACTTAGAGAAAGCTTTTGACAATGTTGATTGGAATACTCTCTTTCAAATTCTAAAGGTGGCAGGGGTAAAATACAGGGAGCGAAAGGCTATTTACAATTTGTACAGAAACCAGATGGCAGGTATAAGAGTCGAGGTACGTGAAAGGGAAGCAGTGGTTGGGAAGGGAGTAAGACAGGGTTGTAGCCTCTCCCCGATGTTGTTCAATCTGTATATTGAGCAAGCAGTAAAGGAAACAAAAGAAAAATTCGGAGTAGGTATTAAAATTCATGGAGAAGAAATAAAAACTTTGAGGTTCGCCGATGACATTGTAATTCTGTCAGAGACAGCAAAGGACTTGGAAGAGCAGTTGAATGGAATGGACAGTGTCTTGAAAGGAGGATGTAAGATGAACATCAACAAAAGCAAAACAAGGATAATGGAATGTAGTCTAATTAAGTCGGGTGATGCTGAGGGAATTAGATTAGGAAATGAGGCACTTAAAGTAGTAAAGGAGTTTTGCTATTTGGGGAGCAAAATAACTGATGATGGTCGAAGTAGAGAGGATATAAAATGTAGGCTGGCAATGGCAAGGAAAGCGTTTCTGAAGAAGAGAAATTTGTTAACATCCAGTATTGATTTAAGTGTCAGGAAGTCATTTCTGAAAGTATTCGTATGGAGTGTAGCCATGTATGGAAGTGAAACATGGACGATAAATAGTTTGGACGAGAATAGAAGCTTTCGAAATGTAGTGCTACAGAAGAATGCTGAAGATTAGATGGGTAGATCACATAACTAATGAGGAAGTATTGAATAGGATTGGGGAGAAGAGAAGTTTGTGGCACAACTTGACCAGAAGAAGGGATCGGTTGGTAGGACATGTTATGAGGCATCAAGGGATCACCAATTTAGTATTGGAGGGCAGCGTGGAGGGTAAAAATCGTAGAGGGAGACCAAGAGATGAATACACTAAGCAGATTCAGAAGGATGTAGGTTGCAGTAGGTACTGGGAGATGAAAAAGCTTGCACAGGATAGAGTAGCATGGAGATCTGCATCAAACCAGTCTCAGGACTGAAGACCACAACAACAACAATCGCAACCAAAGAGGGAGGACTGAAAAAATATATTTGCAAAAAGAGCACTTAGATAAATACAAATCATGGTTAACTTTGTCACCATCAAAACAAGGGAAATTTTGTAAAATACCGGGTGATCAAAAAGTCAGTATAAATTTGAAAAATGAATAAATCACGGAATAATGTAGATAGAGAGGTACAAATTGACACACATGCTGGGTATGACATGAGGTTTTGTTAGAACAAAAAAAAAAAAAAAAAAAAAAAAAAAAAAAAAATGCAAAAGTTCAAAAAATGTCCGACAGATGGCGCTTCATCTGATCAGAATAGCAATAATTAGCATAACAAAGTAAGTGAAAGCAAAGACGATGTTCTTTACAGGAAATTCTCAATATGTCCACCATCATTTATCAACAATAGCTGTAGTCGAGGAATAATGTTGTGAACAGCACTGTAAAGCATGTCTGGAGTTATGGTGAGGCATTGGCGTCGGATGTTGTCTTTCAGCATCCCTGGAGATGTCGGTCGATCACTATACACTTGCGACTTCAGGTAACCCCAAAGGTCTGGTGACCTGCGAGGCCAAGCATGACGAAACTGGCGGCTGAGCACACGATCATCACCAAACGAAGCGCGCAAGAGATCTTCACGCGCCTAGCAATATGGGGTGGAGCGCCATCATGCATTTTGGTTCTAATAAAACCCCACGTCATTCCAAGCATTACCTCTCTATCTACATTATTCCGTGGTTTATTAAGTTTTCAAATTTATACTGACTTTTGGATCACCCGGTATGTCCTTCTTTTGCGCCTCCTCTTAAGGGTGGCCACCAAAGAGGAATGAACCTAAACATACTAGTGATCGTACCCCTAACAAAATTCTCTATGTTATTAGAACTTGGAATACAACAGCAAAACCCTGTACTATTAGCAAGCTTTGTGCTAAAGACTTTTTGAATTCTTACAAAAACCCTGAAAAATCCATTGAATATCAAGTGGACACATACACATTGAAAAGAGCAAATCTAAACCGAAAATAGTTGTAATTTTCTTTGCGAAACGTTATATTTCTTGGGTGGTAAAACATGCCTTTTAGAGGGCATCGCGATGATGGTTGTGTTTTCTCAAAACATCCCAGAATATAAAATAAAGGTAACTTCAAAGAACTGATGAAATTTTGTGTCAAGGAGTGTGGAGGTACTGAATTAGCGGCACAATGTAGCTCTAACAGCAAAAGAGGTACATTCCTTAGTAAAACTGTACAAAATAATTTAATTGAATGCAAAATTCCGCAAATACAGCACAGAACCCAAGAAAACTGATTCTACAATATTGGGTTTGATGAGACCACTGATACAAGTCACAAAACTCAGATGCCAATTTTTCTGAGATACATTTACCAATCCGCGAGAAAAAAAACTATGCAAACAAACACTCAAAGTTCACAAAAAACGTAAAGTAAACAAAGATTTCCATTTCTGAAAGTGACAGTGATCAACAGGGGCCTTTTGAAGGTGACAAAGATGCCAATATTTGTGACAAAGATAAAGTGGATGAAGAGAATAGGTAAAACTGTGCTAAACACTATGAAAAGTCTTAATCTCAGTAAATGCATTGGTATTGCAACAGATGAATGCTCTGTCATGAGTTCCGAGGTTGTGGGAGCGGTCAGGAAGCATGTAACAATGTCGAACGAGCCCCTTGTTGCAAACATTCTTTGAAATTGTCTAAGCGCTCTGACGTACAATTAGCGCGAAACTCAGTTGGTGTCGTTAGAGAGATGTCTCTCTCTCATATATATATATAGCTTCGCCAAGAAGAAATGCTGTACTCGTAAGGCATGTAGGGTACCAGCCAGTCTCTATGTGTGAAACACGTTTTTGCAACTGTTTGATTTTTAATTACCAAAACAGCTTAAAACGGTAGTTTTTGAGGTTTTTCTTCTTCAAGTTTCAAGGGGAGGACCCCTGGGTCTTCCTTCTCTTCTAGGCAACCGGCCCCACTCACAAAACTTCATTAATCTGCTGCCCATGGCATCATGTTCAAATTTACGAAACATTTCAGTTCAACAATGTGTAGGGTAACTTGGCTACACTAATATTATAAAGTGTTATTTCATGTGTGTTTATAATGCAGTCATCCATGTTTATCTCTAACGAGCCGAAGACACACAGTGCGGTGCTTTACCCCATTTTGTGGGGTAAAACACCGGAATTTTTATTTTCGGTAAATTGTTAAGTTCTCGGTAGTTAATAATCAGAGAGAGCTGGAATTTGGATGGGTTACTGATAACAACTCAGTCTATTACGTCAGTTAGAAATCGCAGGAAAATATACCCCACATTGACCACAATATCAGAAAAACAGGGCTGTATCCCGCCCCCCGCACTTACCCTAAACACAAAGTTGTTATTAGTGAGAATTAGAAATTAGGAACAGAACTGTCATTTCTCGGTTTATCTACGGCGTAAAGTCAAGCGCTACACGCCACGCGTAAGGAGAGAACAGAGAGGGTTGTGAAGAAGTTGTCAGCCAATTGCACGCTGATCGGCCCATCTCCAGTACGACAACGCGCCAGCAGCGGCCTCTATGCGGACTTAAGCGCCACACCCAACTGGCCGCGGCCCAGTTCGTGAATAGCATCAAGACCAGTGATTTCGCTTCTACTATGTAGCATTGTCTATACTGAAGAATCTTGCTTATTTTGTCTGTCGCCCTTTGCTTGCAACACATCTGCGTAAATGCAAAGGTAAGTATTGTAATCATTTCCTTTTGTAATAAAATTCATTAATACGATTTATTTTAATTGTTTGTCTAGCGATACGAGGCAACAGATTTCCTAGACACCCCAAATTCGACGACTAGGCAGGATTCAACAATGAAACTACCAACGAATAAGAATAAAGCACATCACATACCGTGGTCTATATGCAGAACCTTTTTCTCATCGACTGTTTTTTACCACTGTTCACAGCCGAGGTCTTCAGTTGCGCTGGAGTAATTTGTAATCAGCATTTGTAATCTCCTTCAAGAGGACTGCAGTTTAAGTAAAAACGAATGTACATCACAAGCTTATGTCACTTTGGTGACGTTAACTTTTGATTAATCAAACAAAACTGATTTACCTGTCATTCCAACTTGTTCCGAGACTTCAGTCCACGCTTTTTCCGTGATGTCCTTTCTTGAGTACTCGCTTCGCGTATAATCGTACAATTCAGGACGCTTTTCTATTTCCGCCACGAATTTAATATTGAAAACTTGTTCACTCGCCATCGTTAACATGCACTGGATGTTTCGCAACTGCAGTCACTCGCGACCGCCACGCTGAGTCAGCCGGAACTGGTTACGAACGGGTTCCTAGTTGCTAGCGCTGTGTGCGGCATTCCACTGAATCACACAGGCAATGACACCCCCCCTCTTCCGCTGGCGTTCCCAGTCCGGCAACGCCGCATAGCGACCCGTTGCCAACCCGCGTCAGAAGCAAGTTGCTCTCGAGTAGCTCCGCGTGTGGACGGCCTGAATGTTCGTCACCATGTTCTCACAAACGGAATTGTGTTGTCTGTGTTAGAAAAGGGCATTTACTGCTTTCAATAAGCATTTAATTCACAGCCAACGTAAAGTAGAGCATTGAACTTAACAGTCTCTCCGCTGTGTGTAAACTTCCCGTTGTGAATTGAGTGTAATTCCGTTCTGCTTTTCGCTTTCGCCACCGAAAAACCCCATCCTGTTTTTCGGAACAAAATCCTCTAGAGCTTTAAAACTAGCCTAATTCAGGCCGGAGCCTTAGAGGTGTAGAAAATGTCACAACGTATCATTTAACGGCATTGGTGACGTTTTTAAGACACAATAAATATTGGTCGAAAGCCGATAAAAATTACTAACTCTGTACCGATATCTGGCCTTACCTGCAAGACGAAGTTCAACGGTATCTGCAAGACATCAGTCTGCGCACTTCATACCTTCCTCAGCAATTGCAATTTTCCGATACCAAAATGCTGTCCGACACGGTAGCGGTGGTATCAGCACAGCAGGTTGCTAACCGAATGGACCTGAGTTCGATGCCGGCCAGATTTTATGCGCTCGGGGACTGGGTGTTCTGTTGTCCTTATATGCGTATCGTCATTACTTACGTGAATACGATCTCAAACACGCTGTCGTATCGTCTCTCCATTGTTGAGGTGCTTGTGTGGGCACGAAAAAAAAAAAAAAAAAAGGGGCCGAGGAGACGTGTGTGTACATGCACTCAGTACGGCCGCGGTTTGATTTATTGGCTGTTCATATGAACTTATCTCAACAACCATTTATTAACAGATAAGTTAGTATTCTAATCAAGTAATGAAATTCTTCTACTAAATCTAAGGTGTTTCAGATACATGACTTCATTGCAAGGAAACGGGCAGAAATTCCTCGCACTGGGTGGCGACTTCATTATTACAATGCACAGCCTCACGTCGCAAATAAAGTCATGCAGTTTCTGGAGTAGTTCACGATTATGTATGTGCTGCATTCGCCTTATAGCCCCGATCTTTCACCCCGTGATTTTTTATAATATTCCTTCACTAAAGGCAAAGTTTCGGGGCATTCGATTTGAGAAATCTGAAGCAGTGCTCAAGAAAAGGCGATTTTCAATGACCTGACAAACAATGGCCTGCACCATGTATTTCAGAACTGGCAGAGAGGCTATAAAAAGGGCATTCAAGTAGGACTACTTTGAAAAAGATCATGAAAACACCGAAATGGAGAAATAAACATCTGTGAAAAGAAATCAGTCTCAAGTCTTTGTTGACCAGCCTTCGTACCTCTACTTAAGAACTATAACAGTAACAAATTGTTGCATCGTTGACAGTGTTATAATTTATACAGTATGAAGTCGAAGTGTGCACTCACCATTATCAATATTTCACTTAGGACGAAGACTGTGGACATAGGTCCTGTGGACTTCATGAAGCGTGTCAAGAATGTTGTTGACGGCAGGTACAGTAAGACTGCGAATCTGGACCTTTACGTGGCTAGATGTTACCGGTTAGATTGTAAACTCACTCACATAAGCAACTAAAAGTATCCTGTCATAACTGTAGCTTGCAATTTACAGAATTTCTTGCCATTTCCGAGAGTCTTGGTTTTAATGCTACTTTCTTCTCCGAAATATAGCTGTGAAATCTGAAAAGTGGTACATGCAAAAATATAGACGCTTCTACTGTAATGTGATTTTTTGGAGGAGGGAGGCTGGTGTGGGACAACGACCCTATCAACACCTTTCCCCTGGATCTGCACCCTCTACCCTGGATTCGCGCCCACTATACCTAGACATCTACATCTACATTATGCTCTGCAAATCATCGGAGGGTGCTTTCGTACCACTATCTGATTCCTCCAGCCCTGTTCCACTCTCGAACAGAGCGTGGGAATAATGATTGTCGGTAAGTCTCCGTATTGGCTCTAATTTCTCGAATTTTCTCCTCGTGGTCATTACGCGAGACGTATGTCGAGTGCAGTAATATGTTGCCCAACTCTTCCCAGAAAGTGCTCTTTCGAAATTCGAACAGTAAGTCTCTCCCTGATGCACAACGCCTCTCTTGAAGCGTCTGCCATTGAAGTTTGTTGAGCATCCCCGTAACGCTCTCGCGCCGGCTAGAAGATCCCGTGACGAAACGCGCCGCTCTTCGTTGGATCTTCTCTATCTCTTCTATCAGTCCTACCTGGCAGAGATCACAGACATATGTACAGTAGTCAAGAATCCGTCGAACAAGCACATTATAAGCCACTTCCTCCGTGGATGAGGTACACGTCCTTCAGATTCTTTCTATGAATTCCCACTATTTATTTTGTTTGGTCATTCTACTTAAGGTCGTTCTGGAGAGTTACTCCTAGGTATTTTACGTTAGATACTATTTCCAGCGGTTTGTCGTCGATAGTGTAGCTGTACAGTAGTGGATTTCTTTTCCTCTGTATGCGCAATATGTAACATTTATTTACGTTCAGGGTCAACTGCCAGAGCCTGTTCTACTCATAAATCCTCTGCACGCCATTCTGCAAATCGTTAATATCTTCTGGCGTTGCTACTTTGTTATAGACATCATCTGCGGGCAGCCTTAAAGAGCATCCCACACCTTCTACAAGATCATTTACATATGTTGTAAACAGTAAAGGTCCTATCACACTTTCTTTGGGTGCTCCGGAAATTATCTCCACATCTGTCGATTTTGTTTCGTTACAGCGACGTGATGAGTTGTATCTGCGAGAAAGTCTTGAATCCAGTCGCAAATCTGCTCCGATACTCGATCCGCTCATTTTTTTTTCACTAAACGGCAGTGCGGGACGGTGTTAAACGTCTATCTGAAGTCAAGGAACACGGCATCAACCTGAGCGCCACTGTCTGAGGCGCTGTGGATCTCATGGATAAACACAGCGAGCTGAGTTTCATAGGGTCTCGGTTTACGGAATCCCTGTCGATTTTTATAGAGAAGATTTTCATTCCCCTAAATAGTCATAATTCTTGAGCATAAAATATGTTCCATAATTTTACAAAAGATTGACATCAACGATGTAGGTCTATAACTGTATGCCTCTGTCCTACGGGCCTTCTTAAAAACTGGAATGACCTGCTCTTTCTTCTAGTCGCTAGGCACCCTTCGTTGCTCATGCGTTCTACGATGAATTACTGCTAGAAGGGAAGCAGGTTCTTTCGCGAATTCTTCGTAGAATCTTATAGGTATCCCATCTGGCCCTGACGCCTTTCCACTACTAACCGACTGTGGTTGTTTTCCTATTGCGCAATAGGTTATCTCAGCATTTGCCATTTCGATGTTCGTACGACGATTGAAAGGAGGGGCCGTGTTGGATCTTCCGCGGTAAAACAATTTCAGAAGACCGAATTCGGTACTTCGGCCTTCTCTCTGTCTCTTCCTTTTCGGTGTCAGTATGGTCACTGAGTGAACGAATAGAGGACTTTGACTCATTTACTGATTTTACGACCAAAACCTCTTAGGATTTTTACGCACATCGGCTGACAAAGTTTTACTTTCAAAGTCATTGAACGCTTCTCTCATTGCTCTTCTTACGCTCGTTTTTGCTTCGTTCAGCTTTTGTTTGTCAGCTATGTTTTTACTTCTCTTGAATCTGAGTGAACACCAGTGGTGCAGTAAATTTTTACTAGTTTTCCACTTTGAGAAGATTTTGTCTGACAATCAGTTGTACGTTGTGAGTATTTTCAAATTTATTAAGGCGAATTAAGAGCTAAGAACTGTATACTATTACTTAGTTAAGTGTACCTTTCTGTTCTTACAATGTGAGCTCCGATATGCTTATACTGTGAGGGTCTCAGTCGACGGTTTAAAAAGTAACGTGTCCAAGTACGTATAGTTGTGTCTACACACTATGTATTCAGAAGTATTCGTACACGCCTATGTAAAGCGAAACTGACCACTAGCTGTCACGAAGCGCGGTAGCGTGAATATAAAAGGAAACGTGGAGTATTGTGTCATCAGTAGAGAAGCAGCAAAAGCAGAATGGTGCGGGCAGGAGAACTCAGTGACTCCGGACGTGTACTACTCACTGGAGGTCACGTCAATAACAAATCCATCACGGACATTTCAACACTTCTAAGGCTGCCCAAGTCGACTGCTGGTGCTGTGATTCTGAAATAGAAACACAGAGGAATAACCACAGCTAAACCAGGGCCAGTGGGATCTGATATGCTGACGGACAGGCAACGCGAGCATTGCGAAGGCTGGTAATAAAAAAACTGCATGAAATCAGTAGAAGAAATCGCGCGTGCGTTACAAAGTGTTATCAGCAGCGTAGCTAGCACGATGAATGTGCTTTAGGAGTTAAAAAGAATGGGGTACAATGGTACAGCATCTCCCCATAAGCTACATACACTGGAGAGCCAAAGCAACTGGTACACTTGTCTAATACCGCGCAGGGTCCCTACGAGGAAGCAGAAGTGCCGCAACACGAGGTGGAATGGACTCGACTAATGTCTGAAGTAGTGCTGGACGTAATTGACACCATGAATTCTGTAGGGCTGTCCATAAATCCATACAAGTACGAGGGGATGGAGATCTCTTCTGAACAGCACGTTGCAAGTCATGCCAGATATGCTCAATAATGTTCACATCTGGGAAGTTTGGTAGCCAGTGGAAGTCTTTAAATTCAGAAGAGTGTTCTTAGAGCCATTCTGTAGCAATTCTGGACGTGTGGGGTGTCGCATTGTCCTACTGGAATTGCCCATGTCCAACGGAATGCACAATGGACACGAGTGGATGCAGGTGATCAGACAGGTTGCTTACGTATGTGTCACCTGACACAATCGTATCTAGACGTGTCAGGGGTCCCATATCACTCCAAGTGCACATGCCTCACGCCATTAAAGAGCCTCCACAAACTTGGACAGTCCTCTGCTGACAAGCGGGGTCCATGGACTCATGAGGTTGTCTCCATAGCCATACACGTCCATCCGCTCAATACAATTTGAAACGAGACTCGTCCGACCAGGCAACATATTTCCAGTCAACAACAATCCAATGCCGTTGTTGACAGGCCCAAGCGAGGCATAAAGCTCTGTATCAAGAGTACACGGTGGGCCTTCAGCTCTGAAAGCACATATCGATGATGTTTCGTCGAATGATTCGCATGGTGACACGTGTCGATGACCAAGCATTGATATCTGCAGCAATTTGAGGAAGGGTTACACTTCTGGCGCGATGAACGATTCTCTTCAGTCGCCATTGGTCCCGTTCTTACAGGAGCTTTTTCCGGCCCCAGCGATGTTGGAGACTTGATGTTTTACCGGATTCCTGATATTCAAGGTACACTCGTAAAATGGTAGTTCGGGTTGTCTTATATAGACGTTGCCGAATGCAGCATCATATTCTGCCTGTTTATATATCTCTGTGTTTGAAAACGCATGCCTATACCAGTTTCTTTGGCGCTTCAGCGTATGTCTGTGCCAACCGCCACTTGAGGTGGTGTAAAGCACGACGTTACTGCACAGTGGACGACTAGAAAGGACTAATGTGCGGAGATGAAGCACGTTATATCCTGTGGCAATCCGATACCTGGAGAACATTTCCTGCCATCGTATGTAATGCCAGCAATGAATTACGGACGAGGTGGCGGAGTAGCATACGGTAGGTGGTTGTTTTTCGTGGCTAGGGTGTCGTCCGCTTAGGGCGCTTAAGAAAACGCTAAATGCGGATGTATACGAACGCATTTTATACCACTGTGTATCGCACACAGTAGAGGGACGGTTCGGAGACGATGACTGTTTGTGTCTCCATGACACTGCACCCTGTCATAAAGCAGCATCTGTGAGGCAATGGTTTGTGGAAATTGACATTCCTGAAATGAACTGACCCGCCTAGAGTCAAGACCTGAACCCAATGGAGCTTCTTTAAGATTAGCTAGAATGCTGGCTTCTCTCCTTTCCCTAGCGTCCGACATCTCTATCTCCTCTGGCTACTTCTCTTGGTGAAGAATGGGCTACCTTTCCTCCACAGACATTCAGACACCACACTTGAAATGTCCCTAGCAGAGTTCAAGCCGTCGTAAAGGCTAAGGATGGACACAGCCCATACGAAATCCACTAATTGGTGCCTGCACATTTGTGATCAGATAATGGAAGTTATTGTTATTTATAATTTACTTGACTGTTATTTTACTGCCACCTTTTCCTTTCTTTTTAAATGGATCACCTAATGATTATTTGGTAATAAGTCGAAAATGGTAATGATAACCATTTGAGTGATCTGAGGCTGAAACATTGTAACGGTTCTTATTATTTTTTCTTTCTTCTTACTTTTCTTTTTGTACATTTAAGCTATATGTACACAAAGCCAAAAGTAAAGTAACGAGTTGTTTTGCAGCAGAAATAATGTTTTGATACCAAAAAAGGAAGAGATACGCTCTTCAATTGGTTAATTTCTGTATCTTCACCTGTTCGTTTCTATAAGTGGTAGCTGGCGGACTATGATTAGCTCCGTAATAGCAGTATTGTTTTAAAATTTGTATTTCAAGTGTACATTAAAAGTGCTAGAAAAAGTTATTAAGAAACTAAATTTTTCTTTATACACACATCAAAAAATGTTTTTCATCACCTCGGTTCCGAGAGATCCGGAACCTGTACAGAAAATTGAAATAGAGATCAATATAAACATCATTTCCGCCCTTTGAACTGCTCATTAAAGTCACACATTTCATGTTGTACCACCATACAGCGCGACCTTCAGAGGTGGTGGTCCAGATTGCTGTACACGCCGGTACCTCTAATACCCAGTACCACGTCCTCTTGCATTGATGCACGCCTGTGTTCGTCGTGGCATACTGTCCACAAGTTCGTCAAGGCACTGTTGGTCCAGATTGACCCACTCCTCAACGGCGATTCGGCATAGATCCCTCACAGTGGGTGGTGGGTCACGTCGTCCATAAACAGCCGTTTTCAGTTTATCCCACGCATGTTCAATAGGTACATGTCTGCTGAACACGCTGGTCACCCTAGTCGAGCGATGTCGTTATCCTGAAGGAAGTCATTCACAAGATGTGCACGGTAGGGGGCGCGAATTGTCGTCCATGAAGACGAATGCCTCGCCGATATGCTGCCGATATGGTTGCACTATCTGTCGGAGGATGTCATTCACGTATCGTACAGCCATTACGGCGCCTTCCTTGACCACCAACGGCGTACGTTGGCCCCACATAATGCCACCCCAAAACAGCAGGGAACCACCACCTTGTTGCACTCGCTGGACAGTGTGTCTAAGGCGTTCATCCTGACTGGGTTGCCTCCAAACACTGTCTTGTTGAAGGCATATGTGACACTCATCGGCGAAGAGAATGTGATGCCAATCCTGAGCGGTCCATTCGGCATGTTGTTGGGCCCGTCTGTACTGCGCTGCATGTGTCGTGGGGACAAAGATGGACCTCGCCATGGACTTCGGGAGTGAAGTGGCGCATCATGCAGCCTATTGCTAACAGTTTGAGTCGTAACACGAAGTCCCATGGCTGCACGAAAAGCATTATTCAACATGGTGGCGTCACTGTCAGGGTTCCTCCGAGCCATAATCCTTAGATAGCGGTCATCCATTGCAATAGTAGACCTTGGGCGGCCTGAGCGAGGCATGTCATCGACAGTTCCTGTCTGTCTGTATCTCCTCAGTGTCCGAACAACATCGCTTTGGTTCACTCCGAGACGCCTGGACACTTCCCTTGTTGAGAGCCCTTCCTGGCACAAAGTAACAATGCGGACTCGATCGAACCGCGGTATTGACTGTCTAGGCATGGTTGAACCACAGACAACACGAGCCGTTTACCTCATTCCTGGTGGAATGACTGGAACTGATCGGCTGTCGGACCCCCTCCGTCTATTAGGCGCTGCTCATGCGTGGTTGTTTACATCTTTGGGCGGATTTAGTGACATCTCTGAACAGTCAGAGGGAGTGTATCTGTGATACAATATCCACAGTCAAAGGCTGTCTTCAGGAGTTCTGGGAACCGGGGTGATGCAAAACTTTTTTTATATATGTGTATATTCTCATCGACCGCACTTATCTGTTCATAATTTCGCTCGTGCCGTGAATCCTGTATCAGGAGGTTCGGAACAGACAAGAGGAATTCGCGCGAGCAGCGGAGAAGAAATCCTGCATCGGCATTGTTATAATCAGGACTACGCATAATAGAATTAACGTGAAGAAGTACGTAACTTAAATGATGAATATTGATCTTAAATGTATTGACATTGAAGGTCTGTTGAGGTTAGTACCAGTTAAAGTACACCCAGGATATGTGTACCTTCCAGTTTCTTTCAATTATTCATTCTAATTAATTTTTTAATTATTCAGACAGCAGTTATAAATTAGTTTCCATTATTTATTCGCCCTCCTATATGACAATATTCAACATATAATAAAAATATTTAATAACAATATTTATAGGATTTTCACTTTTGTCCTTAAGGCAGTATGTCTCGTCTGTGCGCTGTTGAATCCTTCCAAACCCATGTTCTGGAGATACCAACACCAGAATGGAAAACATGTTTCTAGAATTAGTGCAAACCCATACAAAGAATATAGATTTTAAAATGAAGTATCCTAAAAGAGATAAAAATATTCATAGCAAAAAATATTTTCTTTTCATTGTTTCTGGAAAATCGTACAAGGGTGTTCTCGTGTGGTTGCTTAAACTTAAGAAAATTATTATTTGTGGGGACTTCAATGTAGATTCTCTGAAAGAGGGTAATAGGAAAAATGACCTTGAAGTATTACTCGGTTCTTTCAATTTGACACCCGTTATTGATTTTCCTACTCGGGTGGTAAAGGATAGCAGCTCACTGATAGATAACTTCTTTATAGACCAAGATAAGTTTAGCCAGAGAAATGCTCAGCCTGTTGAGAATGGTCTTTCTGATCATGGTGCACAGCTAGTTACAATATATGACATAGCTCCATTCAGCAATACTAAACAGTCCTCCAAAGTAGTACGTTCAGTCAACGATTTAACAATTGCAAATTTCAGGGAAAGCCTACAGCAGTTAGACTGGGATGAGGTGTACCGTGAACCTGATGCCAATTTAAAATATAATTTATTTCATGACATTTTTGTAAATGCATTTGAAAACTGCTTCCCCAAGAAAATAGTTAAATATACTCATAAGAAACCTTGTAACAAACCATGGCTTACTAAGGGTATAAAAATATCTTGTAACCGGAAAAGGGAAATGTATCTGACAGCAAGAAAGAGTAGTGACCCAGAAACTATCAAAAATTATAAAAACTACTGTGTTATATTAAGAAAAGTTATTAAAAAATCCAGGAGTATGTGTATCATGTCTGAAATCAGCAACTCTGATAATAAAATTAAAACAATTTGGAATATTATTAAAAGAGAAACAGGTCAACCAAGAGCAGAGGAAGACAGTATTACCATCAAATTGAATGAAAACTTTACGAACAAAAAGTCAGAAGTTGAAAATATTTTTAATAATCATTTTCTAAATGTTGTGGACATAGTAGGATCCAGGTGTTCATTAGAAGATGCTAGGCTGTTAATGGAAGAGACCATACCTATGCAATTTGATACAATTGAAATCTCACCCACTTCTCCCTCTGAAATTAGGAAAATAATAAACTTGCTTAAAAGCAAAAACTCACATGGAATTGATGGCATTTCCAGCAAAATACTAAAAGCTTGTTCTCAACAGATAAGTAAGATTCTCAGCCACCAGTGTAATAGCTCTCTGGAACAGGGCATTTTCCCTGATAGACTGAAATATGCTATTGTTATACCTTTGCATAAAAAGGGGGATAGATCTGATGTCAACAATTACCGTCCAATCTCCCTTCTAACAGCTTTATCCAAAATTTTTGAGAAAGTAATGTATTCAAGAGTAGCGTCACATATCTGTAAAAATGAAGTACTAACAAAATGTCAGTTTGGTTTCCAGAAAGGTTTTTCAACAGAAAATGCCATATATGCTTTCACCAGTCAAATTTTGAGTGATCTGAATAACCGTACACCTCCCATTGGGATTTTTTGTGATCTCTCAAAGGCTTTTGATTGTGTAAATCATGAAATTCTGCTAGACAAGCTCAAGTATTGTGGCATGAGTGGGACAGTGCACAAATGGTTTAATTCGTACCTAACTGGAAGAGTGCAGAAAGTTGAAATAAGTAGTTCTCGTAACATGCAAAGATCAGCACATTCCTCAAACTGGGGAACTATCAAGAATGGGGTTCCACAAGGGTCAGTCTTGGGTCCTTTGTTGTTCTTATTATATATTAATGACTTGCCATTCTATATTCATGAAGAGGCAAAGTTAGTTCTCTTTGCTGATGATACAAGTATAGTAATCACACCTGAGAAACAAGAATTAACTGATGAAATTGTCAATACTGTCTTTCAGAAAATTACTAAGTGGTTCCTTGTTAATGGACTCTCACTGAATTTTGATAAGACACAGTACATACAGTTCCGTACAGTGAATGGTATTACGCCATTAATAATATAGACCTTAATCAAAAGCGTATAGCTAAGGTAGAATATTCCAAATTTTTAGGTGTGTCCATCGATGAGAGATTAAATTGGAAGAAACACATTGATGATCTGTTGAAACGTTTGAGTTCAGCTACTTATGCAATAAGGGTCATTGCAAATTTTGGTGATAAACATCTTAGTAAATTAGCTTACTACGCCTATTTTCACTCATTGCTTTCATATGGCATCATATTTTGGGGTAATTCATCACTGAGGAATAAAGTATTTACTGCACAGAAGCGTGTAATCAGAATAATAGCTGGAGTCCACCCAAGATCATCCTGCAGACATTTATTTAAGGATCTAGGGATATTCACAGTAGCTTCTAAGTATATATACTCTCTTATGAAATTTGTTATTAACAACCAAACCCAATTCAAAAGTAATAGCAGTGTGCATTACTACAATACTAGGAGAAAGGACGATCTTCACTATTCAAGATTAAATCTAACTTTGGCACAGAAAGGGGTGAATTATACTGGCACTAAAGTCTTTGGTCACTTACCAAATAGTATCAAAAGTCTGACAGATAACCAACAAGTATTTAAGAAGAAATTAAAAGAATTTCTGAATGACAACTCCTTCTACTCCATAGAGGAATTTTTAGATATAAATTAAGAAAAAAAAATATTAAAAAAATAAATAAATAAATAAAAATAAAAAAACACAAAAAAATAAAGTTGTTATATTAACTTAAGTATGTTGTTAAATTAACCTAATTATGTCATGTATTGGAAAATTCGACTCGTTCCACATCATTACGAAATATCGTATTCTTGATCCATGGAACTGGTATTAATCTAATCTAATCTAATCTAATCTAATCCACACGACCGCTTTCCACCCTACCGAAATACTTGTTAGTTCAACATACTTTCGAAGTCGTGTTACTAAAATTTGCGTTGAGATTTTCTAACTTATTTTTGATTCCGCGCTGAAATTAGCCTCTCCGTTTTCGTTCTGGGGTTTGAAATTCAGACGAAAAATTAATCATATTCTGTAACGAATGCAAGCAGACACTTGAAAGATTAGCCATTCCGTTACAACGTCATTGACGTCGGCTGTTATGAAACGAAACGGGCAGAGCTCTGCCTCTGGACAGGCCGACATTTTCTGTGTAGCAAATGATTGCGTGTCATATTGAACCCATATTCAGTTATAGCAAAGGGTTGACTGGAAGTATCTTGCTAATCACACAGTGCAAGCTTTCGCTGTCCCTGTCGGTATCAGTTTTCCGGGCATTAGGCCATGGCCATCAACTACATTTTTTGGGCCTATCGTTTCGTCTAATACTGCGTGAGACATCCTCACAGATAATGAATATTTACGCTATTGGCCATTGCAAGTTCAACACCATGAAGGCGACATGCAACAAGCGTCAAACCGTCACGAAGTGTACTACATGCTAGGATACGCAAGTTTCAAATAAATCGCACAAAGTAGATAGAAATAACGTCATCTAGAGTCTATGTACAGGGTGATTCCGTGGCGATGTTATAAACTTCCAGGAGTGAGAGATGAGGGTAAATGTATCAATCTGAAGTAAGGGATCCTGGTCCGGAAACACCAGTGTCGTAAGTTATAGGCAAAAATTGTTCTGATACCTCTGACAGTGGAATACGTGTACCGGTACAGCCGTTGCTAAGACTGAAGAGTAGGCAACTTTCAGAGGTTGTAGTTCGGATGAAAATAAGAAAAAAATGTCTAATAAAAATGAGCTCCAAAGTCCATACCTTAAGAGCTATGAGCACGTGTTCATTTTCGCTACAGTGAAACACATCTCTTCCATTAAATAAGTGCCAATGGCGCTTAAGGTATGTATTTTAGAGCCCGTATTTATTAGGCCCTTTTTTTCTTCTTTCGGTCACCCTCAAACTATGTCTGAACTGACCTCAGAAGACCCCGACGGTACTGCCTGATCACAAGTGTCATCCTCAGCTGACAGGCGTCACTGGCTGCAGACATGGAGTGGCAAGTGGTCAGCACACCGCTCTCACAACTATTGTCAGCTTTCACGACCGGAGCTGCTGCTTCTCAGTCAAGTAGCTCCTCAATTGGCTTCACAAAGGTTGAGTGCATCCCCCTTACCAACAGCACTGGTCAGACCTGGACGGTCACCAATCCAAGTGCTAGCCAAGCACAACAACCCTCAACCTGGTCTGACAGGTACCGTTGTTATTAATGCGGCAAGGCCGTTGGCGTTTGGTTCATAATACCTCCACCAAAGACTGATTAGATTAGTACTTGTTCCATAGATCATGAATACGACATTTCGCAATGATGTGGAACGTGTCAGGTTAATAAAAGGTGTCTGTAAAATATATTGCACTACACAAAATATTACATGACACTTAATTTTTTTTTTTTGTTGGGGTGGCGGGTGGGGAAAATACCCACTTACTATATCCAAAAATTCATCTAATGAGTAGAAGGAGCTGCCATTCAGAAATTCTTTTAATTTCCTTTTAAATGCTATATGACTATCTGTCAGAGTTTTCATGCTATTAGATAAGTGACCAAAGACTTTTGTGGCAGCATAATTTACCCCCTCCTGAGCCAAGGTTAGATTTAACCTTGAGTTTTGAAGATCATCCTTTCTTCTAGTGTTGTAGCCATGCACACTTCTATCTATTACTTTTGAAGTCGTTCGGATTGTTAATAACCAATTTCATAAGTGAATATATATATTGAGAGGCTACAGTGAAGGTCCCTAGCTCTTTAAATAAGTGTCTGCAGGATGATCTTGGATGAACTCCAGTAATTATTCTGATTAAACGCTTTTGTGCAATGAACACTCTTTTACTCAATGATGAGTTACCCCAGAATATGATGCCATACGAAAGCAGAGAATGGAAATACTCGTGGTAAGCTATTTTACTGAGATGTACGAGTATATCGCCAAAATTTGCAATGACCCTAATAGCATAAGTAGCTAAACTCAAAGGTTTCAGCAGATCTTCAGTGTGTTTTTTCCACTTCAACGTCAATGCATACACCTAGAAATTTTGAATATTCTACCTTAGCTACCGATTTCTGATCGAAGTCTATATTTATTAATGGCTGTGTTTTGTCAAAGTTTAATGAGAGCCCATTTGCAGAGAACCACTTAATGATTTTCTGAAAAACATCGTTTACAATTTCATTAGTTAATTCTTGTCTGTTGGGTGTGATAGCTATACTTGTATCATCGGCAAAAAGTATCAGCTTTGCATCTTCGTGAATATAGAATGGCAAGACATTAATATATATTAAGAACAGCGGAGGATCCAAGAACGAATCTTGCTGCACCCCATTCTTGATTGTTTCCCAGTTTGGAAAATCACCAGTTTTTTGCATATTGTGTGAACTGCTTATTTCAACTTTCTGCACTCTTCCAGTTAGGTATGATTTAAACCATTTTAGCGCTGTCCCATTCATACCATAGTACTTGAGCTTATCTATAAGTATTCCATGCTTTACACTATCAAAAGCCTTTGAGAGATCACAAAAAATCCCAATGGGTGACTTCCGGTTACTCATAGCATTTAATATTTCATTAGTAAAGTATATATAGCATTTTCCGTTGAAAAAACTTTCTGGAAACCACACTCACATTTTGTTAAAACTTTATTTTTACAAAGGTGTGAACCTACTGTATCACACATTACTTTTTCAAGAATTAAAAATGAAAACCAAAGAGCTTGCTGTAGAACAGATGTCTTTCACAGTATCCAAGATGACCAAGTGCCCATAGCTCTTAAGGTATGCACTGTAGAGCCCATGTTTACTAGACATTTTTTTTTCTTGTTTTGATGCATACTACCACCTCTGAAAGTTGCCTACCCATCAGTCTCAGCAACAGCAGTACCAGTACACGTATTCCACTCTCAGAGATATAAGAAAAATGTTCGCCATTAACTTTCGACATGTACTTTTCAGAGCTGACTCCCCTACCTCAGATTGATACATTTAGCTTTCTCCATAATCCGTGAAGCTATGTTACATGAGCATGGATTCACCCTGTATAAGGAAAGATTACACAACAGATTTCTCGTTAAGAAATTACATTTGAATGCTGCTTGATCGTGAGAACATCGTGTTATGCTACGTATAAGAAGGACAATCGTCAATCACCACAATAACTGTCAGGATCGTGGCTTATTGACAACGTACGGTTTTGCTGCTCGTGTCAGTCGTGATCACATGACTATAATTCGAATATGTACTCGATGTGTTTAGGACGGCTACTCTCAGTGCCGTTTTAGATCTCAATGGCCCCATGCAAGTACCGAGCAAGAGGACAGACACTATTGTTCGCTAAGGCGCATAGGATTGTGCAGCAACATCATGTACTTTGCATCAAGATATGGACTTGTTTGGAGCAGGACGAGTATCCGCACAGACATTATGACGAGGTCTGGAGCGCCGAGGGCTGTCAGCATAGCGACTATTGATGCAGCTTCACTTCAAGCGACAGCAGAGAGAGGCACCACTACAACTGTGAACATACGAGTAGGAGTGGCGCCCCATCCAGTTTTTGCATACAGTTTCAAGATCGACGTATCTGTTTCTGGAGGCTCCGAGGAAAACTGATGTTGTCAGACTGCATCCATCATTGTTGCATGGACCCAGTATCAGGCAGTGGTGGTGCAGAGTGGGTCCTGGCGCAGTGGGGGCATTATTCTCCTGATGTAAACAAGTCAGCCACTTGGCCTAGCATCTTTAAGTAAACAAACCATGTAATTTAGTGATCCTAATGTAAACAAACTGCTCACTTATGCTTTTGGTAATGATTATTTAAGACCAAATTAATGACCAACTGCCTCTATCTTAATGATGCTAATGTAAACAAGCCATTCATTTGGCTGTGACCTTCAAAACGTCCACTAGTTGCTTTTAGCCAAATGTAAACAGACTGCTCACTTTTGCTATTAATTATGTTTATGCAAATCTAATTTGTGGCCAAATGCTTTTAATTTCATCTCTGTTATCATAATTTGTTGTACAAAATGGATGCTTCCCTTCTCCCACTCCTCTAATGCAATCCTGTTAGTGTAATTTGAGTCCCCACTTCCACCAACCACCATTCTTCGAGATACAGTAGTCATGAGATGGACTCAGCATTCCTGCTCTGTACTTTAGTCAATCAACTCTAGCAGCAGCAGAAAATTCAAGTGATATCTGAGATTTAGTCTTCGCAGTTGGCAGCAGAGTATGATGCCCAGTAGTATTTTCTGCAAGTTTGCCAACATATAACGCTATTTACTGTTTTGCATTAATTTGTTGCTACTTTACTGATTTTCTACTACTTTTCAAGATCATTATTCTAAGACATGTGTAAATGCAAGACTTTAAATATTAAACAATTGGCACAGTGCGACATTTTACCTAATATAACGACACCCCACAGTAAATAATTTCCACAGTGCCTTATTTAACAACAAATATGCGCCTACTATGTATCCTCTGTAAGCACACCAACATATTACCTTGCTATTTATAGTGTTGGGACAGTTGTATCCATTTTCTCCCAATATTCCAGATAACTGCTTTCAGCTCCAAAGACACCCACACAAGTATGAGACTTCAATTGCTTAACGATTACGATAATGTGGTGTTTAAAAAACTGCACCTATATCCCAACTAAAGAATTCCTCAATGCGTTATTTAACAGTGGACTGATTACCTCAGGAGTTAAGTCCCATAGTGCTCGGAGCATTATTTAACAAGGAGTATATTCTTCCTACATACCAAGTCTATATTTCATTGTAGGTAACATATTCCTGAGTTATTAGTTACTAAAAACGATGGCCAACACAACCTGTCTGTCTAAGAAGAGTCTGGCACTATAGGATTAGAATAGTGTAGTTATACCATCATGTCCAGTCGCCTTGCCTCTGTTGAGCAATTTATCTTCATTTTCTATCTTGCGATTACGTATTTCAATTTTTGTCATTCTGGCGTTCGTGTGACGATTGAAGGAAGGAACCCCAATACGAAATCTTGTGCAAAACAATGTTGGAAGAAGGAATTTATTGTTTTGGTTGTCCCTTTGCCAAACTTGGTTCCAATGTCATTTCAACTGCTGAGCACCTGGACAGATGGATCTCTTGCTGATTTAAAAGAAAACCAAAATTTCTTTGATTTTCCTTTCGGATCGGTAGATAGAATTAAACTTTAGCATTCATTGAACGCTTCACGGTTGTCTCTTCTTACACTAATTTTGAGCTACTTCCACTTTTCGTTTATCTGTATGGCTGTCGAACCACGTCAAATACTTCCAATTCCTTACAGTTTTGCTCAGGAAATACAAGTGTAACATGGGGAAAATTTCCAGCGAGAGCAAATTAACAAGAAAGAGTAAACGATACTGTGTCGCAAATGAGTCGCGTGAGATGGGCTAAGCGCAAATTGAGATTCATATAGAATGTGTGAAGTGACAGGAAAGCAGAAGCTAGCCAGATATGCCTTGTGAGGGAAGAGTTCACGTCGTTCGAAAAACATCGTGATGGATGTAGGCCTGCCTTTGTCAGCAGTACATTACAGTAAATTAAATATATCAAACCACTTGGCAGTCTTTCATGATACTGAGACTTTCGGAATAATTTGTGTAGCCTGTTGTGCAAGTATAGTCCGCTCCACGAACGACAGCGGATCGCGCATATTGAGGCACGGACGGGGATTGCGTTGCTGCCGATTCCAAGCGAAAGTTATGCGCATGCGCGTGTTTTCCGCTTGGAGAAAGTGTGTTGTTATTGTGGTCTTCAGTCCAAACACTGGTTTGATGCAGCTCTCCAGGCTACTCTATCCTGTGCAAGTCTCTTCGCCTCCGAGTAACTACTGTAGTCTACATCCCTCTGAATCTGCGTACTTTTTTTACCCCCCACGCTTTCCTCCAGTACTAAATTGATGATCCGTTTATGCCTCAGAATGTGTCCTACCAACCGATCCCTTCTTCTAGTCAGGTTGCACCACATATTTCTCCTCTCTCCAGCTCTATTCCGTACCTCCTCATTAGTTACATGATCTACCCCTCCAATCTTCAACATTCTTCTGTAGCATCACATTTTAAAAGCTTCTATTCCTCTCTTGTCTAAACTGCTACACTCCACAAAAATACTTTCAGAAAGAACTTCCTGACACTTAAATCTGTACTCGATGTTAACAAATTTCTCTTCTTCAGTAAGACTTTTCTTGCCACTGCCAGTCTATATTTTATATCGTCCCTACTTTGGCCATTATCTGCTATTTTGCTTTCCAAACAGCAAAACTCATTTACTACTTTAGGTGTCTCATTTCCTAATCTATTCCCTCAGCATCACTTGGTTTAATTCGATTATATTCCATTATATCATTTTGCTTTTGCTGACGTTCATCTTATATCCTCCATTCTAGATACTGTCCATTCCGTTCGGCTGCTCTTCCAAGCCCTTTGCTGTCTCTGACAGAATTACAATGTCATCTAAGTGTTTATCTCTAGTCCCTGGACTTTAATTCCTACTCCAAATTTGTCTTTTGTTTCCTATACTGCTTGCTCAATATACAGATTGAATAACATCGGGGCTAGGCTACAAACCTGTCTCATTCCCTTCTCAATCACTGCTTCTCTTTCATGCCCCTCGACTCTTATAAATGCCGTTTTTTCTGTACATATTGTAAATTTCGTTCCAATCCCTGTATTTTACCCATGCTACTTTTAGAAATCGAAAGAGAGTATTTAAATCAACATTGTCAAAAGCTTTCTCTAAGTCTATAAATGCTAGGAACGTAGGTTTGCCTTTCCTTAACCTCTCTTCTATGAGAAATTGTAGGGTCAGTATTGCCTCGCATGTTCCTACATTTCTCCAGAGTCCAAACTAATCTTCACCGAGGTCGGCTTCTACCGGCTTTTCCATTCTTCTGTAAAGGATTCGTATTAGTATTTTGCAACCGTGACTTATTAAACTGATAATTAGGTAATTTTCACACCTCTTTGCATTTGTTTTCTTTGGAATTGGGACTATTATCTTCTCCTTGAAGTCTGGGGATATTTCGCCTGTCTCATGCATCTTGCTCACCAGATGGAAGAGTTTTGTTATGGCTGGCTCTCCCATGGATATCAGTAGCTGCAACGGAATGTTGTCTTCTCCTGGGGCATTGTTTCGAGTTATGTCTTTCAGTTCTTTGCCAAGTTCTTGACGCAGTATCATATCTCCCTTCTCGTCTTTCCCTACGTCCTTTTCCATTCCCATCATATTGCCCTCAAGTACATCTCCCTTGTATAGACACTCCTTCCACCTTTCTACTTTCCCTTCTTTGCTTAGGACTGGTTTTTCGTCTGAGCTCTTGATATTCATACAGGTGGTTCTCTTTTCTCCAAAGATTTCTTTAATTTACCTGTAGGTGTTATCTATCCCATCCCTAGTGATATATGCTTCTACGTCATTACATTTGTCCTCTAGCCATTCCTGCTTAGTCATTTTGCACCTCCTGTACATCTCATCTTTTAGACATTTGTATCCCCCTTCGTCTGCTTCATTTATTGCATTTTTGTATTTTCTCCTTTCATCAATTAAATTCAATATCCTTTGTATTGCCCAAGGATTTCTACTAGCCTGTATATGCTGCAAATTATGTCTCTCGCTTCCTTATGCAGAATTTATCACTTATCCCCACAATCAGCGATGACAACTCGCAGAAAATGGAATCGAAATTCACTAAACAACTCGCTACGATCACGCTTTATGCTCACATTAGCTACAACATTCACAGCAGATCGCTCAAGACATTACTGAACGCTCATTGGCTGTCAGAGAATACGTGACGTGGGTGCGCAGAACAAACCTAACTCGACCGCCATCGTTCATGACTCCAACTATAGTTTATTAATGCTGATGCCGTGTATGCAACCACTCGTCATGTCGCACAAATTAAAACATTGCCAATCGTGGGATTGGGGTCCCTCGAATGTTTCTACTTTATAGTGAAAATGTCATGTCCTCATGCATGTTGTATAAAGTCTCTTATTACATCCAAATCCAAATAATCGCAGTAACACTTAGATACTCTAGATCTTGGGCTCTTTTCACCAGGAGCACAAAGGGAGATCAAATGTGGAAATTCCAACTTTTAGAATTTTCCTAATATATCGTACAGATTCGCCAACATAATAGGCAGCATATATATAACCTTATTTCACTATATGTTTAAGATTTCTTGCCTTGCTACTTGATCACATGTTTTTATACCTTTCCTTACTATTTCACAACCCTCACGATGAATCGTCTGTCCCTTCTTCTGATCTAAAGACATTGTGGCAGCAGAAGGTATAATCTCAGTGGCCAATGGCTCACTAGTCGTTGAACTACGCATTGTTTTTGAAGAAAGAAAACAAAACAGCGACACTACACTGAGATGACCTCCTAATCCCGTATCGGATCTCATTTCGCCCAGCGTAGTGCAGTAAATGGACGTGGCATGGACTCAACAAGTCCTTGGAAGTCCCCTGCAGAAACGCTGTGTCATGCTGCCTCTATAGCTGTCTGTAATTGCTCAAATGTTGCCAGTGTAGGGTTTTGTGCACGAACTGGCCTCTCGATTATATCCCATAAATGTTCGATGAGACTCATGTCGGGCGATCTGGGTGGCCAAATCGTTCGCTCGAGTTGTCCAGAATGTTCTTCAAACCAATCATGAACAATTGTGGCTGGGTGACATGGCGCATTGTCACCCAGAAAAATTCCATCGTTGTTTCGTAACATGAAGTCATTAATGGCTGCAAACGGTCTCCAAGTAGCGGAACATAACTATTTCCAATCAATGATCGGTCCAGTAGGACCAGAGGACCCAGTCCATTCCGTATAAAAACAGCTCACACCATTATGGGGCCACCGCCAGATGACACAGTTTTTTGTTGACAACTTGGATCCATGGCTTCATGGGGTGTGCAACACACTCGAACCCTATCGTCAGCTCTTACCGACTGAAATCGGGACCCATCTGACTAGGCCAAGATTTTCCAGTAGTGTAGGGTCCAATCGATGTGGCCACAAGCGCAGGAGAGGCGCTGCAGGCCATGTCACACTGTTAGCAAAGGCACTCGCGTCGTTTGTCTGCTGCCACAGCCCATTAACGCCTGACTTCGCCGCACTGTCCTAACGGATTCGTTCGTCGTACGCCTCACATTGATTTCTGCGGTTGCGTCTCGTAGTGTTGCTTGTTTGTTAGCACTGACAACTCTGAAACTTCCTGGCAGATTAAAACTGTGTGCCCGACCTAGACTCGAACTCGGGACCTTTGCCTTTCGCGGGCAAGTGCTCTACCATCTGAGCTACCGAAGCACGACTCACGCCCGGTACTCACAGCTTTACTTACTCACAGCCAGTATCTCGTCTCCTACCTTCCAAACTTAACAGACGAGATACTGGCAGAAGTAAAGCTGTGAGTACCGGGCGTGAGTCATGCTTCGGTAGCTCAGATGGTAGAGCACTTGCCCGCGAAAGGCAAAGGTGCCGAGTTCGAGTCTCGGTCGGGCACACAGTTTTAATCTGCCAGGAAGTTTCATATCAGCGCATACTCCGCTGCAGAGTGAAAATCTCATTCTGGAGACTGACAACTCTACGCAAACGCCACTGTTCTCGGTTCTTACGTGAAGACCGTCGGGCACTGCGTTGTCCTTGGTGAGGGGTAATGCCTAAAGTTCTGTACTCCCGACACACTCTTGACACTGTGGCTCTTGGAATATGGAATTCCCTAATAATTTCCGAAACTGAATGTCTCATACGTATGGCTCCAACAATCGTTCCACGTTCAAAGTCTGTTAATTCCTACCGTGTGACCGTAATCACATCGAAAATCTTTTCACGTGTATCACCTGAGTACAAACATCTGAAGTCATCAGTCCCCTAGACTTAGAACTACTTAAACGTAACTAACCTAAGGACATCACACACATCCATGCCCGAGGCAGGATTCGAACCTGCGACCGTAGCAGCAGTGCGGTTCAGGACTGAAGCGCCTAGAACCGCTCGGCCACAGCGGCCGGCTGTGTACAAATGGCAGCTCCGCCAATGCACTGCTCTTTTGTGCCCTGTATACACGATACCACCGCCATCCCATGATTTTTGTCACCTCAATGTATACAGATATCACTGAAAAATGTTATGTACTAGTGAAAATCGGTAGAGAGCTTGAAGGGCGAACAGTAAAGTTCGGTAGTAAGGCAATGTTTCTCGGACTGGCAATACTACCATTGCCCACAAATACGGTGCGGAAGGGAGCGTATGGGAGGACTTTTCCTGCTTGCCGCCTCGGCTCTCGGACAGTGGCGCGTGACGCGAGAGAACTGTGCCACGACCACAACGCCATGCGGCCGGGCGCAGGCGCGAGTCGCGTCACCACCGCGTCGCGTCCCAATTTTCTCGATCCCACTTGAACCCGTTAAGTCAGAAAAATGCGCGCTGCGCTGCGCCGCGCCACATGCGCTATGCCCCTCCCAATTTGCGCCTAGCGTAAGCCGCGTCGCCGGTGCTGATGGAAATTCCGCACTCAGGCTGCCTCAGACGCTGGAAATCCTTTACTCTGCTCCCGGGACTGGACACACGCAGTTAGCTGCACAGTTTACATGCAGGGTTGCACAACATACAGTCAGTGTGTTAGTGCCTCGTAGTACTCGAGAGTAGTTTCCCATCCTACATAATTGTAGTGTCTCAGTTATTCATCAGAGTTTGTCGTCTGTTTCCCATCGAGTTTCCTCATTTTCAAATATTGCCAACTTTTAATCTCAGACACCACGTCTACGAATTGGGCGAGCCACTTCACGGCTGGGAATAATTGTAGTGTCTCAGTTATTCATCAGAGTTTGTCGTCTGTTTCCCATCGAGTTTCCTCATTTTCAAATATTGCCAACTTTTAATCTCAGACACCACGTCTACGAATTGGGCGAGCCACTTCACGGCTGGGAACAGCGTCAGCCCCATCTTGATCCGCTCGCAGGACACTACAGACGCGAGAACTGGTAGCATTCTTTTGTATCTCCATCAGCATCCATGTCGTTCTGTGAAATAATATCATGAACTGTGGGACCGGCGGATAAAAACCAGAAACCCACGATTCTCTGATAAGTGAAAACACAATAGTGCTTACAAACGAATAATGTAAGAAACAAAAAAATGTGCGGTGCGTACTCAAGTTCCTGTAAACGAAAAACGTTACTTAAGCTTGCGATGTTCGTTTATATCGCATAGTCTAAGTTTTTTTCCTTTTTAATTTCTAGGAATAAGATAATATTTTTGCCTAAGTGCAAGGAAAAGTGGAAGCTCTTAACAACTGTCTTTTTTAGGGACATGAAAGCTGTACTTACATACTTAGTGTACGTTGGTTAGTCACATAGTCTTAATTAACATCTCGAAAAATTCACGCTACAACCATGATACTCGCTGTTAGTCTTTATTTATTTATTTGCCTTTAATGCAACAAATGTTTGCCAAAGATGGATGACGTGGCAGTGATTTTGGTTCGCCGTCCAGGAAACTTTATACCCCCAAAATGCCTGCCATGAAATGATTTTTGCATCCGAAGAAACAGCGTGCCATGCCAGGAGAATATGGTGTGAAGCAAAATTTGACAGCCCAAAGAAGCAGCAAGCGTTACTATGTCCTTTCCACAATGTTTTGGCGCGTTGTCGTGGAGCTCTCAGTCAGTTTGGTCTTGACAGCCTCCTGTAACCTCTTCAGGAGATTCCTACAGTATGCTCCCTAAGAATGTAACCGGTTAGCACAACAGCGTAGCAGTCCCAAAAATCAAACAGTATCACCTTGCCAGATATTTATTGGGTCTTCGCCTTTTTCGGTAGTCATTTTGAGATAACTGAGTGTTGTGTGATGTCCTTAGGTTAGTTAGGTTTAAGTAGTTCTAAGTTCTAGGGGACTGATGACCATAGATGTTAAGTCCCATAGTGCTCAGAGCCATTTGAGCCACTTGAGCCATTTTGAGATATGCATGTCATCTTGGCTATTACGGAATTGTTAACTTGTTACTTCCATGGATTGATATGCACATATCTAAGAACAAGTCATGTTGATCCGCGATCTTTGGTTGTCTTGTTACGCCGTCTCTGCCTGAGGGTTCTCAGAGAGACGTTTTAAGGTGTTTGGGAACCAGTTGTGCAACTGAATGGTCAGGAAATTTTTTCTGGAATTCAGCGGCTAAATACTGATTACAGATTTGCTGGAAATGAATGTATATGATGATGATGAGAGTATTTATGGATTTTGAAGAGATTTTTGTGAACATTTGTGACTAAAGGTAATTTCACAGTTTTCCATATTTGCCCATTCTGTTTAAAATTAATTGTCGTATCGAGGTTTGGTTGAAGCATTTGTCTCATGGACTGCTCGCAGCTAGAAAAGTTATTTCTCCTCACCCGTGTAAACCTTTTTAAAAAAAATACCATTTTGGGTAGGTTAATCTTTTGTGCAAAGTAAATTTTTGAATAATCAATCAGTTAGAACTGTTTTCAAAAACAATCATTTTTGTATGGTGTCAGTATTGCTCAAGATCCTGCAAGTGAAGTTATAAAGTGATTCTTTGCTATAAGACTGTTTTAGAAAAATCATTTGTAGAACATTAGTACTCAAAATTATTCCGAAACTTTGTTGCTTGTGTCCTCAGTGCAAGTGGCGGTACACACCCTTTTGAATAACGACTATCATTTTTAGCTTACCGTTTTAATTTAGCTTTGCTGCAGCGCTGCTCACTGTCCTCCACTTACGAGAGAAAAAATGTGTACTGCGCCAAGGTAAATGAAAGAGTACTTCAGCGCCATAGTTACTACATTATACATACTGAACAGAGTCATTACATAGTTAATCAGTGATTATGGTAGATAGGTTACATTCAGTCTGGAAGTTACTTTCTTGTTATACAAAGTACATTTCAGTGAACAGTGTAATGTACGCGTTTGTGGAACATTTATCGTATTCTAAGTTTTTTCGCAAATTAGCTACGTAAATCAGCAGTGAATTTTTATTAAAGGAATTGTTGGATAATTTATTCAGACAAATATTTAGTAATTCATTTTGTAAGGTTGATGCATTAATTTGTTCTGAAAACGGTGCTGATATTCAAGACAATAAAAGCGGGTTAAAAGATGTGAGCTATCTGGGGGAGTTAACCTTGCAATTTTATGGGTATCATTTTGGCGTATTTTTGAGAATTTCAAAATTGTTCACTGTGACGTTAGGTAACACACCACTATTCACTCGACTGCACAGTACATGGTCAAAGAAATCACGTTTTTCATTAATTAGTTTTATGCACTTACATTCTACACTACACACCCAAATACAGAAAGGCAACTAAAATCATGAATGCATGTATTTTCACTGCTTAATTTGCTCCTTTGGGGGCCATAGTGATGTACACAGCTCTAGTCCAAGCTGATTTTTTTCTTGTCATCAGTCATATGACTTGTTTGTTGCGGTCCACCACGGATTCCTCTCTTGTGCCAACATCTTCATCTCAGAGTAGCACTTGCAGAGTACACCCTCAATTATTTTTTGGATTATTCCAATCTCTGTTTTTCTCTACAGGTTTTACCCTCTACAGCTCCATTTAGTATCATAGAGGTTATCCTCTGAAGTCTTAACACGCGTCCTATAATACTGTCCCTTTTTCTTGTAACTGTTTGCCACGCGTTCCTTTCTTCGCGGATTCTTCGGAGAAAATCCTACCTTTATAGCCCCTGCTAATTTTCAACTGTCTTCCGTAACACCGCATCTCAAGTGCTTCTATTCTCTTCTCTTCCAGTTTTCTCATTGTCCATAATTCATTACCATACAAGGCTGCATTCCAAACGTACATTTTCAGAATTTTCTTCCTCAAATTAAGGACTATTTTTTATACTAGTGGGCTTCTTTTGGCCAGGAACGCCCTCTTCTCTTGTGCTAGTTTGCTCCACCTTGCTCCGTTCGTCATGGGTTATTTATCTTCCAAGTTGGCAGAATTTCTTAACTTCGTCTACTTTGTGATCACTAACCTATATGTTAAGTATCTTGCTATTTTCATTTCTGTTATTTTACTTTACTGTCGTCATTCTTCGTTTCACTCTTAACTCATATTCTGTACTCGTTAGACTGTCCACTCCATACAACAGAGTTTGTAATTCTTCTTGGCGTTCATTGACGTTAGAAATGTCATCACCGAATCTTATCACTGATATTCTTTCACCCTGAGTTTTAATCCCAGTCTTGAACCTTTCTTTTATTACCATCTTTTTTCTTCGATGTATACCGTGTGATCAAAAAGTCAGTATAAATTTGAAAACTTAATAAACCACGGAATAATGTAGACAGAGAGGTAAAAATTGACACACATGCTTGGAATGACATGGGGTTTTATTAGAACAAAAAAAAAAAATCACCATACTGCTAGACGCGTCAAAGATCTCTTGCGCGCGTCGTTTGGTGATGATCGTGTGCTCAGCCGCCACTTTCGTCATGCTTGGCCTCCCAGGTCCCCAGACCTCAGTCAGTGCGATTATTGGCTTTGGGGTTACCTGAAGTCGCAAGTGTATCGCGATCGACAGCCATCTCTAGAGATGCTGAAAGACAACATCCGACGCCAATGTCTCTCCATAACTCCGTACATGCTTTACAGCGTTGTTCACAACATTATTCCTCGACTACAGCGATTGTTGAGGAATGATGGTGGACATATTGAGCATGAGAACATCATCCTTGCTTTGTCTTACTTTGTTATGCTAATTATTGCTATTCTGATCAGATAAAGCGCCATCTGTCGAACATTTTTTTCAACTTTTGTATTTTTTTGTTCTAATAAAATCCCCTGCCATTCCAAGCATGTGTATCAATTTGTACCTCTCTATCCACATTATTCCATGATTTATTCAGTTTTCAAATTTATACTGACTTTTTGATCACCCGGTAGATTGAACAGTTGAGTCGAAAGGCTACACGTCTGTCTTACAGCCTTTTTAATCCGAGCGTTAGTTATTGGTCTCCCAGTCTTATTGTTCCCTCTTGGTTCTTGTACATACTATATGTTACCTATCTTTACCTATAAGCTTTCTCCTATTTCTCTCAGAATTTCGAACATCTTGCAGCATTTTACATTGTCGAACGCTTTTTCCAGGTCGACAAATCCTATGAGCGTATCTCGATTTTTCTTCAGTTTTGCTTCCGCTACTAAGCGCAACGTCAGCACTGCCTCTCTGGCACCCTCACCATTCCTAAGGCTAAACTGATCATCATCTAACAGATCCGTCATTTTCATTTCCATTCTTCTGTATATTATTCCCTTTCAGCAGCTTGGATCCGTGAGCTGTCAAGCTGATTGTGCGATAATTCTCACACTTCTCTGCCCTTAGTATCTTCGGGATTCTGTGGATCATGTATGTCGCCAGTCTCGTAGATCCTACACACCAACCTGAATAATCGTTCGGTTGCTACTCCCCCAATGATTTCAGAACTCCCGATGCAATCTTATCTATTCCTTCCGCCTTAATTAATCCCAAGTCTTTCAGAGCTCTTTTAAATTCTGACTCCAATACAGAATCCTCTATCTCCTCTATATCGAGTCCAACTTCTTCTATCACGTCGTTAGACAATTCCTCCCCCTCATACAGGCTTCCTATGCACACTTTCAACCTATCCGCTCCCTCCTCTGCGTTTATCAGTAGAATTACCTTTGCGCTCTTAATGTTGCAAATCTCGGTCTTTATTTCACCGATAGTTTTGTTTGTTACTTTTCTATATACTGAATCAGTCCTTCCGACTTCATTTCTTTTTCGATTGCTTCATATTTTTTCTACAGCCACTTCGCCTTGGTTTCCCAGTTCTTTCTACTTATTTCGTTCCTGAGTGATGTACATCATTGTATTCCTGTTTTTCCCTGAACTTTTTTGTACTTCCTCCTTTTGTCGATCAGTTGAAGTATTTCTTCTGTTACCAAAGTTTTTTGGCAGATACCTCCCTAGTACGTATGTTTGTCTTTCCAACATCTGTGGTTGCACTTTTTAGAGATGTCCAATCCTCTGCAACTGAACTGCGTACCGTGGTATTCCTTATTGCACCATCCACATCTTCAACGAACCACAAGGGCGCCTCATTGTTCCTCGATACTGCAGTATCACACTTACTTGCACAGTGATTCTTCCATACGATTCCCTTAAGCTTCAGTCTACTCTTCATCGTTAGTGATCCTCAGTAGACTTACAATCAATATCTGATTCCGGAATCCCTTTCTGACCGTCATCCAATTGAATTGTCTTCCCATGTCTCCAGGCCTGTTCCACGTATACCTTCTCCTCTTATGATTCTTGTACTGAGTATTCAATATTACTACCCAAAATTTACTGAAAAACTCAATTAATCTTTGATCTCTCTCATTCCAGCTACAGAGACCATATTCTCCCGTGACTGTTTCTTCTGTTCTTTCCTCTACTACTGTATTCGGATCCCACATGATTATTAGAATTTCATTTCCCTTTACAAACTGAACTACCCGTTCAAAACCCTCATACACATTCTCTACCTCTTCATCTTTTGCTTGTGACGTTGGCTTCCTATTCATAAAGAATCCTACTGACGTTATACCATTTTCTATTGCTATTGGTATTATCCTATATTCGTCTGAACTGATATAGTTTCCTTCTTGCCATTTCACTTAACTGGCCCCCACTAACCTAGATTAAACCTAGATTAGGTGCTGAGGAAGACAGAACAAGGCAGCTGGTACCCCACTTTTCAGTCAGAGTCTTCTATAAACAGGAGCATATTAGTATATTTTGTGCCCATATGGGTCTACGTAATTGCCTGTTTCTTCTTAATAATTTCAGTCTTTGCAATGCATGCACATTTGTTCACTAAATGCTGCTGTAGATATGATCCGCACCTATTTTAATAACACAATACTCATCTCACAAGCAGGCCTATTTTAATAGCACTTCACTTAACTCACAAGTGCATCTAGTTAAGAGGCTTTTATTTTTTGTAACGTCTGAAGCTGGCCAGTGTTGCTGAAAATCGTGATGTCTGTTTCATGAAAAAGTGATTGTATTAACAAATAAACAAAAATTACGGATAATTGTCACTAAATTAATGGTTAGCAATTTGTTTTGCCGACCCGTTCAATTGGAAGCAAACCAAGAGTCATTTGAGGAAAGAATGCAGGGAAGAGATGGAGGGCAAGAAGAAGACTTGAAATGTTGCGTGACATTAAAAACGTGACGAAGTCAGTAGCAGATTGGGGAAGGGACATAGAACAGAGGAAAGTGGAAAGCATTCAGTTGGTAACCTGTCGTAAGACACGAAAGAATAAGATCTGCACTGACAGAAATGGAAAGCCTTACACCATAAAGCACCATTCCGATATTTATCTACTTTATGGTGATGCTCATGGCATCACAGGTATTAAACAATTAAACTTTCATTCCATTCGGAACAGATGTCCATAATCAACTTCAGTAGCTCCCATGGTCGTAAATTCGTTGTGAGATGGAAGCCTACAGTCCCCGAACAAAATCACGAGGAATTTTGTTGCAATGCCTGAAGTACACGCTGTATCAGTTCATGAAGATTGCCAGTTGGAGGCCAGTGCGGAAGTATACATCTTCCCATCGAAGCTCAGACGTGCTAATCGGGGAACAAATCATGGGACTATGAAGGCCAGTCAAGGATCGTCACATTCCTCGAGGCGTTTGTGACGTGAACTGCAGGGGGACGTCTTGCATTGTGTAGCTGGAATATGCTGTTTGATGCCCTCGTCATACCGGCGAGCATGCGGAATCACTTCAGTAATTATCGAATAAATCCCGTTTTAATATCCAACAGCTCCTCACACTATGATGACAAGAATTGGAGCGGTAATCGTTTCGAAAATCACTGCTTCCTTTTACTCTTCACCAGGACATAGACGGACCCGTTGACGTCGACCTGACCTCCACAGACACAAGCGAGACACCTCGCTGAACACCACACAATGCCACTCAGTCTCCCAGTTGATTCGATCTCTACATCATGTGAGTCTCAGCCGTCTGTGGTTTGGTGTCAGGGGTAACAGACACATAGCAATTCGAGATTCAACCCAGCTTCCTGTAACCTTTTCGCCCTGGATCCTAGCGATACTCTGTTGGTAGCCTCTGTTGTCATTCATCTGTTCGTCAGAGTCTGCCGAACAATCCTACGGTCTTCTCGTGATGTAGTCCTTCTGGAGGGCCCCTCACTCACTTACCCTCCTTGCCACTGTATTGTCCTGAGCCACGTCGTCACAACTCCTTCTGCAGTCATTGCACTACAGTCAGATGTGCGTGCAATCTATCGGTAAGACGTTTCCATGTCACTCATGCCACTGACTCGAATTTCCCTAAAGACTAAAAACCACAGATAAGCTGTACATGTAATACTCTGGGCGTGCATTGTTATGATCTCCAGCTGAAATGGTCAGTAAAGCTCGACACACCCAATAACCATCACACATCCATACCATTCTTCATCTGTAGGAATGGCTTGTTTCTATACTGAACATAAGATGGCATAGTGATGAAATTCTCATAAACATATCCAATAGGTATGGAAATGCTGGAGTGCCAGTTTGATAGCGTTCGGTCAAAGTGATCGTGGTGTAGCACTTTCCATTTTAGTCAGTGCGTAATGACTATAACAATTAATATTTATTTTGCCAAGGCTATTAAACGACACATGAAACATTTTGTCTGTTCCAAGCGTTGTGCGGCAGCGGCAGCTCAGATGCGGATGTGGAAGGTGGAGAGGAAGTCGGGCGCGCGCGTGATGACGTGCTCGAACTCCATGAAGGAGAGCCGGCCGTCGCCGTCCACGTCCGACTCCTCGACGACCTTCTCGCACACCTGGCCCACCTCCTCGGCCGTCAGCTCGTCGCGCGTCAGCAGCCGCAGGGCGCGCTGCAGGTCGGACGGCCCGATGTGCTGGTCGCCGTCGAAGTCTGCAAAGCGGAACGTCTCTGCCGTCACGCGGCGCTTTCTGGGACAATGTTAACACGAATAACCTAGCACAATGCAGGGAAGCCAAAGGAAACAATGTCGGGGAAGCAAAATTTTTAGTTATTCGGGAATAACAAGAATTGACTTCCACAGGTTTCGGTTTTAGTGCCACACCTGCTCCTTACACAGCGTGTTTGACTATTATAGACACAAACCAAAGTGGTGAGTAGAGGACAAGGAGACAAGCATATAATACCAATAAACGTAAGTCCCGAAACTAATGGTATCCCCCATACGACGTATGCACATGTGCCTTAATTCCAGTGTTACAATACTGTCAGTTTCTAAGGCTACATTCATTCCTAAGGCATGTTACATCTACTCCCAAACACCGCCACGTCATTCTCAAATTACAGAATCATAATCTGTCCTCGTTTATTTTGTCATCATTCCGCATATCTAAGTACCCGTAAATAGCTTTTTCACAACGAGAGTATCGGTCATGCCTCGCCAATACCACGGCTTCCCAGGTCCTCCGGCTTGAAGACGTTGGAGTTTTTGTGTGAGTTATTGAAAAGTTTGGGCCTATTCCAGCCGTGATGATAGTGTCGATCAGCTCTGGGAACGCGTTGTCGATGGTCGTCAGTGCGTTCAAAATACGCCTGGAATTTTTGAAAGCGTAAGGGCATCAATCAAGAGACGTGCTGAAGCCTCTCTTTACGTGAACCGGCGACGATGCGAAACAGTTCTTGTATTGGTTTGTCTTCAAGTGATCATCTGTAGTTTGGATTCTTGGGGACTCCTCAGTCGTAATAAGTCGTATCAGGGGAACCATCAGTTTCCGAACCTACGTTTGTTAAATGGTTCAAATGGCTCTGAGCACTATGTGACTTAACTTCTGAGGTCATCAGTAGCCTAGAACTTAGAACTACTTAAACCTAACTAACCTAAGGACATCACACACACCCATGCCCGAGGCAGGATTCGAACATGCGACCGTAGCGGTCGCTCGGCTCCAGACTGTAGCGCCTAGAACCGCACGACCACTCCGGCCGGCTACGTTTTTTAGAATTATTTTCTTGTCTCATTATCATACAGTCGCCCCTCCCACTTGTAGGCCTACTTGTCAAACACTTCGTATATACTTGTATGGAAGCAAAACTTGGCTAACAAAAAACGATGCATTAAGAATCCAGAATACGGAAATGAGACTTCTCAGACAGGCAGCAGGATACAAAAGACAAGATCGCAAGATAGATACAGAAAGACGATCAGAATTAGGATTAATATCTCTAAATGAGAAATAGATGAACACAGAAGGAAAAGCGAAGACCACATCAATAGACTGAAGGATAACAGACTGCCAAAAATATTGTGCAAATACAAACCAACAGTATGAAGGAAGTCAAGGAGGCTCAAAGCAAGATGGACTAACTAATCTCTGTAATTGGGCTAACAGACAAAGCCTAATTCGTACAGGAGAAGAAGAAAAAGAAGACGAAGCACAAGATGATGATGATTTTCCAGCTACCTGAATCAGATAATCAGCGTATCTTTGGAGGAGAGGCAGAAATTTAAAATCTAGATTCACAAAACACACAAGAAGCTGGCAGTACGAAACCAGTTCCACATTTGCTGAACACCTAATGAAGCATAAGCATTAACCATCTAAGATGAAACGAGATATAAAAATTATTAGAATGAAAAACTAAAAGAGAAAACTCATAACATTTTACAGGGGAGCATTCACACGTAAAGAGCCATTGCAATAAATGAGAAAGTGTTAAATGACCAAATCAGTATAAGCCACAACTTAATGATCATGTTAGACAGTAACACAATAACAAACAGAGATGTAGAACTTAACAAGACTAAATAATAACTTGATCTCCCATGACAGACATTTAAGAAAATATTTGCGATTTCCTCCACTCGAAATTCTCTTTTTCTCAACGCAGGCCTCACCATAAGCAATAACACGCGTTCATACGTAACTGCAAGTGAATATCAAACTGCCTATAAACACCGCAATACAAACAAAAGCCGAACGAAGAACACACAGCGACAACTGGCTACACTGTATATAGTAAACACAAACGACCAACAGAGATTGAAGAGCAAGTGTTAAACTGACATGTCTTTGAAAAAGCCGAAAATCGGACATTCTGGTGCATGCAGGCTAACTAAACAAAACTCCAGGGCGACACACATGGAATAATAGATCACAAAATCGTAAGTTGAACCAAATAGTAATTTGATCTTACGAAATTTGCACTCCAAAAGCGTTTCTTACCTAAAAACAAGAGAATAACAAAATAATGTTATACAGTAACATATCTAGAATCATTACATATCGCAGTTATTATAAACAAGAACAAAGATGTTACTGACCACTGAAGGTACTTCATAAATACAAAGAAGCAAAACGTGTATGGCACAAAAAACAGCCTTTCATGTAGTAGCATAGATGCACCACATTTCCAAGAAGATAATTTATGTTGACTTTATTTCGTGGTGGCCATAGTAGCTTTCCTTTTACTCACCTACTGAGACAGTGAAATAAAATTAAAACTCAATAATAAAATCCGCCTTCTTTTATTTACAGGGTTTCTCATGTGCCACTCAATATTTCGAAGGTGCAACTTCACTATGAGGGTTTCAGTTGCTATGCAAGGACGAGTAGTAACGAGTTATTATTGCTAATGAGCTTACGCACACTTTAAATATCGAACTAAAACTACACCATTTCTCTTCAAATGCGAGCCAGAAATTGCACTAAAATTACACCATTTCTCTTCGAATGTGATCCGGAAATCGCACCAAAATTACCCCATTTCTCTTCGAATGTTTGCTGGTATGTGAATAAAGTGAACTAAGACATGTTTTGTAGCGCCCTCTGTACAACTACTAGAAACCAATGTTGACTGCTGAAATGATGGTCAGCCGCACTACGATTACCTCAGCCAAAGGATATTGCTGTCTGTTTTCGACTGCGCACGCTCACATGTGACGTCATCCTTTTCGGTGTTATGAGTGCTACGTTGCTCCCAGCACCAGGTCAGTATTTTTCTTTGAAATTACGTGTAACATACTGTGCAAGCGTAGCAGATGAGGGATTGTTGTGGAATTCATGCCATAACCGCACTGTGGCTGAGTGGCTAATTGCCCAGACTGGTAATTTGTGGACCCTGTCGAGATTTCTGCTGTTACCAACCTTTTCTTCATTTTATTTTATTCCTCACAGTATTAAAGTACCGAATATAATATTTAAATATATTTAAACCGTTCAGTTTCTGTATGTACAGTTAATATATTCAATTTAGTTACGATTAATACCCTTGGAAATCAAAAGGCTAGAGGCAACCACATTGTAGCACATTGGTAAAATTATGCGTGAGCCGCCAATGAGACTGACCTTCAACACGACAGAAACGCTTATTGATCTTGTTGTTGATTTCTTTTGTATATGACATCACAGTGAAGCAACTGCCAAATGTTTACCATACACAGTTTTCAAAGAATATTCCAAAGTTATGGGTGTTTACTGAGGCTCTCATATGACTAAGTACAGTAACATCTGTTCTGCGCACAGCTGCGAATTCAGGACATGGACAAATCAACATATTAATATGTTTTGCATATTTCTACTCACTATTGTATTATGCCATAAGGTTCTGGGATAACGCATTATTTAGGAAGACATAATTGATTACACAAAAGTGAGCAGTGAGAAAATTTGTGGTATTCATCAACATTTAATTTGTACGCGTTACTTCAAGCTATATAGTAAGTAATAGATAATAGTGAAGTAATAGATTATCACGTTTAAAAAGAGTAGCAGTACCCACAGCTAAAATGATACAAGAAAAAATTATCTTCATTATTAAAGACGCCAGTCGCTCATAACATTGTGTAATATTTGATCTCAAAAATATTTTATGATTTACCAGTAATATAAAATGTGTGACACAGTAAAAAACTTACAATGTAAAGTGAAACTGTTAGTTCTGAATAACACCTACTCTATAAATAAATCACTAGTATTTACTGTTGTTATTGCCAAATTTAAGAATTTTTCACTGGTAAAAATACTAACACACTTGTTTTATTACATTTAAGCCACTGTGATGTTACATGATCTGTAAATTATCTGCGCATAACCATACTCACAAACAAATCAAGTACGCTATCTGGACATTTATTTGTGGACATTAAAGTGAGATGTGTCCACCATTTGTCTTTATGTTGACTTGAACTCTGCTGGGGACACTTCAGTAAGGTGTCTGACAGTCTGTGAAGGGATGACAGCTTATTCTTCCCCAAAGCCGAAACCCGATGAGGTAGTGGTGTTGAATGCTGTGACCTGGAGCAAAGTCGACATTTTAACTCATGCCTAGGACGCTCCACTGGGTTAAGGTCGGGACCCTGGGGAGGTCAGTCCATTTCAGGAACGTCACTGTCCACAAACTATTGCCTCATAGATGCTGCCTTATGATAGGGTGCATCATCACGCTGATATAAATAATCATCTCTTTCTAACTCTCCCTGTGCACAATGCTGTAAAAGGAGTTCATATCATTTCGCATTTAGAGCTTTCTTAAGCACAAGAAGGGGATCAGACTCTTAACCACGAAAAATACTCCCGTAGCGTAACACAACCTCCTCCGTACTTCACTGTTGGCACTACAAGCGACAGCAGGTAACTTTCGCCAGGCGTCCGTCAAACCCTAATCTTTCCATTGGAGTACCACGGGGTACAGCGTGGTTCGTCACTCCAAATCAATCGTTGCTTCTCTAAAGCATAGTTTTCAGTTACGCGTGGTAAGGCGTAATATGCAGGTCAAAACCAGAGAACTTAATAAAGTTCTAAAAAGGCAACTGAGCAGCTTTTCATTATTCATATATCTGATCGCCAATGTCTGAAGCACTAATATGTGTAAAGAGTGGGTAGATGTGCTTCCTCCCCTCGTTTCTGTATGTGGTGTCATGGCCAATTCTGTGTCTTTACTAGTACAGATTTTACTTATGTGAAGGCCGTGAAAGAATTTGTTGGCCTTGGTGTGTAATTTGTCGGCCTTGAGTTTTGCCCCTTGGCGGCATCCTCACACCACGTGTGGGCCAACAACGGCCACTCGCTTGGCGAAAACCACTCGCAGTAACGCTTGAAGCTACCTGCTGCCAATTTGAGAGCCAGCTTACTTCGTGACACTCATATTCCACCAATAGTAGGGGTCGAAGTGTTATCTGCTGGTTAAAAGCTACCTCCTCGATCGCTAGCTATATTGTTCGACGACTGGTTCCTCTCCCCCGGATTTCAGTTTGCTCCGACCGGTTGGCCAGCATTCCTGCTATCTGTCACACATTTTCCTTAATAAATCTGTACTGTTCTCAAAATTCCAAATATTTCCTCATTTAACAGAGTAATATTCGATGAGCACTTCCTTACCTTATACTTACGACTCGAAGAAAAAAAAAAAAAATTGAAGCAACGCGGGATTAGCCGAGCGGTCTTGGGCGCTGCAGTCGTGGACTGTGCGGCTGGTCCCGGCGGAGGTTTGAGTCCTCCCTCGGGTATGGATGTGTGTGTTTGTCCTTAGGATAATTTAGGTTAAGTAGTGTGTAAGTTTAGGGACTGATGACCTTAGCAGTTAAGTCCCATAAGATTTCACACACATTTGAACATTTTGAACAAAAAATTGAAAATAATTTGCAGATGAAAACGACATCTTTGCCATCTACTTTAACGTACCGTAGATCTTGAAAGCATAGAAGACCTTAATATCTCTTGGCGCCTGCTCACTGAACACGGAAAGCATGTCCAGGAAGTCCTCGAACGTCAGGTTTCCTTTCCCGTCTCGAGAGAAGACCTCGCAGATTCGTTTGCGGAACGGGTTTTCCTGTAAAGAATACTTATCAGTTTTTTAAATTTGCTATTTAGATGTAAATACCACACAGGCTACTATAAATTGCAGGATTATTTAAATAATTATAAGACTCGCTGCAAACCGTAACACATCAAGTTTTGTTTCAATAAAAATACATTTACACATTTAGATACCATAGTACAAAATTGTGCTAATAGTTAGTCGACAGTTGTTAACAGCTATTCTCCGGAAGGACTAATCATTTTAGGTATGAATATGGGCCGCAAATGGGAAAATCCACCCACATTATCGACTTTGGTGTATATGAGCAGACTGAAACGACGAAAGAAAATTTCTAGCAAGGCTAGGATTCGAACCCAAGTGTCCTGTTGACTAGGCAGATTCCTAACCACGACACCACCTTGGCACAATTGCTTTGAACAACTGCACAGTCTACCCTTGAACGCTTCCCTCCTCAATTCAAATTCCTGTTCGCGCCTCAGCCTGGGAATTTGGGTTGGGTTGTTTTGGAGGAGGAGACCAGACAGCGAGGTCATCGGTCTCATCGGATTAGGGAAGGACGGGGAGGGAAGTCGGCCGTGCCCTTTCAAAGGAACCATCCTGGCATTTGCCTGGAGCGATTTAGGGAAATCACGGGAAACCTACATCAGGATGGCCGAAAGCGGGATTGAACTGTCGTCCTCTCGAATGCGAGTCCAGTGTGCTAGCCACTGCGCCACCTCGCTCGGTGGGAATTTGGACTGAGGCGGGAGGTGTGCTCTGGTAGTCCACACAGCTGTGCAAAGCCATTGTGCCAGGGTGGCGTCGTGGTTAGTGCATCTGCCTAGCGAGCAGGAAACCCGGCTACGATCCCTGGTCTTGGTAAAAAAAAATTATTTTCTCGCTTGAGTCTGCATACATACATCACAGACATATGAGACTTGTAAAGGTCTCTGCAAATATATAGTTTCGTTGATA